>NC_080391.1:20503905-20852041 GCF_028751815.1 Salvia miltiorrhiza | reverse complement strand
ATTTGGTTAAAATTTCACAAGAGAAAACGTTCATATGATCTGCCAAATAAACAATGAAACTCATACACTTTTACTGTTGGACAAATATGACAGCAGAACAGGGCATTTTTGAAATAATAAACTGCTCTGTTTCAGAGGTCATAAAAATCGAAATCTTATGTTTTTAGAAAAGTATTGAAGTCTAGTTTCGTTTAAAAAAAACGGTGATGCAAAATCCTTCATGGATTAATAGATATAAACGTTTTTGTGAAGTCTACCAACAGTTGACAGATTCTGTCAAGGATTTTTCAAAATATTTTTAAAATAGCAAACATCATCCAAAAGACATGAAATTTTGCAGCAACGAAATACACATATCATAGATAAACATACTAAAATTTCAGAGCCATCAAGCAATGAAAACTCATCGAAACATAAGCTTGAAACTGCTGTAAAATTTTGACAGAATTCCAGTTTTAATTTCGTTCAACAATTATCATCCATAAATTGTAAATCAATTAGCATGCTCATGTGATATCGTAGAACACATATACGCAATAATATTCATTATGCAACGTCCCAAACTTCACGAATTTAAATAATCATACTCTAAAAATTTATACAATTTTCGTGCTTGGAAAAATACGAATTTAATATATATCGATTCTAGCATACCCCTAAGCACAAATATCAAGTCAAAACGATCAAACAAAAATCGAAAGACAAGCTAATATGTGAAAAACGGGGCTGCCCTCATGGGTTTCATAGCTACGGTTCGTTCCGTTCTTACTCCCTTCATTAAACATGCTCAACATTTACCCAAGAACAACATACTAAAATTTCACGACGATCCGACGTCGTTTCAAAATAAAGTCGAGAATCGACGTTTTTCGACGTCGACGAAAATCGAAAATAAAACCATCAAAACGTAGGTAAAGATCTTACCTACTTAGATACGTGATCGAAAAGATGATCGGCGCTCGTCTCGGTGCTCAAATCGGAGGTCAAAAGCTCCGTCCAAGCTTAAATGGAAAATGGCGTGTGTAGTGTGTGTTTTAGGTGTTGTGTGTGTGAATATGTGAGTTGTGTGTGTGGTGTGGGCTGATATAGCGTGAGTTAGTGAGGGGAAAGGGGTTTTGGGAGGTTTGGGGGTGGTTAGGGGTAGGGTAGGTTAGATATTTAGGATATTAACCCGTTAGTCGTTAAATATCTCGTCTCGTCTCGTTTTAACAACTAACAACCCATACTCTTTGTTACTCGCCCTCTCAACCTCTACTCACTTTCATTGCACTCGTAATTCTATATAAATATAGAAAACGCAAGCTCGTTCTCAAAATTCTGATAAACGAGCTCGGTTCGTTTATCGAGAAATCCCGATTTACTATTCACTCGTCGTCCAAAAATAAAAACTTTCATTATTGGACTTGTATCGAAAAACTAAGAATATTTCTCGACGACGTGCACGTAAGATTTTGAAAGTCGACAAAAAGACGAAATAGCAGTATTTTACTATTCATCGTCAAAAAGTCAAAATTTTCAAAAACGTCTTAACGGACTCAGATCTCACTTCCGAGTTCATCGTTCTCATTCAAATAATTATCTCGAATTATTCAAATACTCAAACTCAAATACGGATATAAAATCCCACATCATTCTCACATCATCGAAAGAACATCTCAACATCTTAAAAAAAATAACAAGAAAACTTCATATAACTCCTCATCTATTTACAAAGTAAATCAAACAAGGGATCTAAACCCTAATTACTCAAACTCAAGAAATTAAACACGTCATCAAAAGCCCGGGTATTACATACCCTCCCCCTTAAAATAAATTTCGTCCCGAAATTTGTACCTCTTGTAAATGTTTCGGGTACTTCTCTCACATCTTATCCTCAAGCTCTCTTTCCACTTCTTTCTAACTATCATATCTCCATTGGACCTTATCCAATGCAATCGACTTATTACTTAATTGCCGAATTTTATGATCTAGCATCATCTGAGGTCTCTCTTCATAACTCAAGTCTGGTTCTAAGATCATTTCTTCTTAGTAAACCACATGGTTTGGGTCGAAAATATATATCCTCTCAATTGTGACACGTGAAACGCGTTATGCACATTTCCAAAGCTAGGTGGCAAAGCCAACCTATACGCTATTGGACCTATCTTTTGCAATGTCTCGTAAGGACTTATAACTCTGGGTCTAAGCTGTCTTTTAACTCCAAATCTATTCATCCCCTTTGAGGGTGAAACCTTCAAGAAAACTTTGTCTCCTATCTCGAAACTTTGTCTCACATCTTATAGGCAAACTCAATTAGTGGCAACACATTCTCCCGATTTACTCCTCTATCAAGGATAGTAGTTCTTATCATATCTTCTATCGCCTGCTATGCTAAAATTCATCCTTGTACCCAACTCTTTCTGTAACTCATCCAAAAATGTGATGAAATTTATTTATTTTCTCTTTCTGAGGTGATCTACACCGGTACTCAATGCAATCTTATAATCTCACGAACGTACAATTGTGCTAACTTATCTGGTCCATACGCGATTAGGATCGGTAAGAAATGTGCAGATTTTGTTAGTCGATCTACAATCACCCAAATTGCTGTATTTCCTCTTTGACTTTTGGGTAAAGCTGTCACAAAATCCATCGCTATGTGATCCCATTTCCACTCGGGAATCTCCAACGGTTTTAACTTCCCATATGGTCGTTGGTGTAATGCTTTCACTTGCTGACAAGCTAAGCATCGCTCTACAAATGAAGCTATGTCTCATTTCATTCCGTCCCACAAAAATCTATTTTTTTACAACCTGATACATCTTTGTGCCTCCTGGGTGGGCGGTGTAAGGCGTGTCATGAGTCTCACTCATGATCGTATTCTTAAGTTCATCATCGCGGGGAATGCATCTTCTCCCCTTAAATAAGATAGCATTGTCTGATTTTTTTTTTTTTTTTGTAACTCTTGAGATCTCCTGCTCTTATCCTTTCTCGTAACTTGTTCATTGTCTCATCTTTCCTTGTGCTTCAATCACCATTTTCCTCAAACTAGGCATCGTCGCAACAATACTTGCTATCGTCCCTGGTGGTTTTATCATCTCTATCCTCATCTTGTCAAAGTCCTTTATAAGCTCATCCTCTCTCGTGAGAAGACATCCTAACTTTGACGAGACCTTTCGGCTCAATGCATCGGCTACTACATTGGCCTTGCCAGGGTGATAGTTAATGTCGCAGTTAACATCCTTTACTAATTCGAGCCATCTCATTTGCCTCATGTTAATATCCTTATGCTTGAAAAAGTATTTCAAAGTTTTGTGGTTCGTGACAATCTCACATCTAACTCCGTAGAGATGATGTCTCCAAATTTTCAGGGCATGCACAACGGCTGCAAGCTCTAAATCATGCGTTGGATAATTTATCTCGTGGGGTCTAAGTTATCGTGATGCATAGACTATAACTCTTTCTTCTTGCATCAAAACACATCCTAGCCCACTCTCTAACGCATCTGCGTAGATGGTATACTCTTTATCCATTTCTAGGACTATCAGCACTGGTGCTGTAGTCAATTTCCTTTAAGCTCTTAAAAACTCTTTTCACACTCCTCTTTCCAATTGTATTTAGCTTATTTTCTAAGTAATTGTGTCATCGGTCTTGCTATCGTGGAAAATCCTTCAATAAACCTCTGATAGTATCCTGCTAAGCCTAAAAAGTTGAGAATCTTGTTAGGCGTAGTTGGTGATCTCCACTCATGTACAGCTTGTACCTTGACGGGGTCAACTTTAATTCCTTCAGATGATATAACATGTCCTAGTAAAGTTACTTTGTTCAACCAAAACTCGCACTTGGTGAATTTGGCAAAAAGCTTCTCAACTCTTAGTGTTTCCAACATCGTTCTCAAATGTTTTGGCGCTCCTGCTCATTCTTCGAATAGATGAGAATATCATCTATGAAAACTAGGACAAATTTATCCAGTTATTGATGAAAACTCAATTCATGTGATCCATGAAAACTACTGGTGCCTTCGTCAAACCGAATGGCATAACTATGAACTCATAGTGCTCATACCTCATTTGAAAAGCTGTCTTAGGTGTATCCTCCTGTCAAAATTTGAACTAGTGGTATTATGATCTCAAGTCAACTTTCAAGAAAAACTCGCTCCTCGTAATTGATCAAACAAGTCATCTATCCTCGGCAAAGGATATTTGTTCTTGAGTGTCAATTTATTCAGCTCTCGATAATCTATGCACATTCTCAACGTGTCATCCTTCTTTTTGACAAAAAAGACTGGTGTTCCCCACGGGGATACACTACATCTAATAAAACCTAACTCGAGCAATTCTTGTAGCTGAATCTTCAGCTCTTGTAGCTCCTTAGGCGCCATTCTATAGGGTGCCTTCGACACTAGTGCTGATCCAGGTTCTAGGTCGATAGTGAACTCCAACTATCTTGTTGGTGGCAATCCTGGTAAGACCTCGGGAAATACATCTCTATATTCCCTTACCACTACTACATCCTCAAAGTTTTTACTTGATTCTCCTTCATCATTCAAGTAAACTAGGTAAGCTTGTGCTCCTTTCTTCTTTACCAATTTCGATGCCTGAAGTGCCGAAATGATTGAAATTCTCTTCTTTCTATCAATGTCGTGAAAACATGTCTGTTCCTTCCCAGGTGGTTGGAAAGTTATTTGTCTCTTCTTACAATCAATCGGGCCAAAGTTCTCTGCTAACCATTCCATCCTTAGAATAATGTCTACGTTCCACATAGGCATTAAGTGCAAGGTTCTTGCTTTCATCTTTAGTGATCCTAACTCAAGCTCTAAGTTAGAAATCATGTGAGAAACTGTAGTAGCTCTTCCTACAGGAGTGATTACTCTCAACTCGGGACTAGCTTGTTTTTGGTTCGAGTTTGAAGGTAACATGCTTCAACCAATTAAAGAATGCGAAGCTCCTGTATTAAACAGGATTCTAACTGGTGCATCCAATAACTTGCCCATACTACCTTAAAGTCCTGCCTTAAACCGACACTTAAAACTCAGACATCTCTTCATCAGTATCCATCTTCTGATGAGCGAACGTGTTAGCTCACAGAATTCTCGATTATACTCTACAACCGATTTCTTTCCTTGCATCAAACTTCGATAATCAGCCTCTCGCTGCTTACTGTACTCCTCTGTACATACTTCTCAAGAGTAGTCTTCAATTGTTCTCAAGTGTAGTTTGCCAGTTGCTCAGGTGTTAAAGTCCTCTGACGTGCCTCTCACTAGTCTTATACATCAAAAGAATCTACTAGGATAACTCAAAAGTTGTAAGGGTTCAACCCTAGAATGACATCAAAACAAATTGTTCAAGAGACTCAAATGAATGACCAGAGGGTAGAATGAAGTAACTACCAGGTCGAACAAAAATGACCTAGAGTAAGAACCCATCTGGCTTTTCAACCGAAAGTTGAAACACATGGGTTTATAAACCCAAAACACGTCTACTGAGATTTGGATCATGCGGACTGGCCAGGTCCAACATAATCACTCCCCAGTCACACGGGATATACTATCCCGAACTTGGAAATTCTGTGTCTTCTAAACCCTCAACATACTATACATAACAAAACTTAAGTTCACACCAGCAAGCTAAAAGCTTAAACTCAGGGTCCTATGTTCTAGACTCTTGTTTCGAAAGTTCAATATTTTTTTACTCTCCTCTCATGTTGCGGTGGTGGTGGCGGAGTATTATCCCGCCTATCCTTCACATCACACTCTTGATGACATCTTTGAGGCATTTTTGAAATCACAAAAGGAAAACTCAACTCGACCAACGCTCTAAACATCCTCAAAACTCAAGTTCAATTTACTAACTCAACTTTAAGGAAAACCCTCACGGTCACCTTAACATTCATCTGTAAGGCAATAAGCACTCACGAAATGCTAACAAAAAGACCACTCTGGTCAACCTAATATATCCATCAGTAGAATGCCTCTTTTTAGAGGGCTTACATAAAGGGGTTATTTAAACCCTACAAAAACCATAGTATCTATTGTAATGTCCCTTCTAAATCGACACCATTAATAGTACTATGTCTCGGTCTGGACCTCCTACGGTAATTGCTACCAGTTAACTTATCTAGTTGCTACTTTAGCACACTAGGAACATCCATCTATTTAACATCAGTAGGGTACTAAATTCGCATGCTTATCTATCATCATGTCAAAATCTCAAGTACCAGTATCTCCTAAGTAAGTTATATACATCGCAATGTAATTACAACTAATCAAAAACGAGGGTGTACCGCGCATACTCTCAAGATCATCCTTAGCTCTAGCCTACATCGACTTCTCTTCTCATCCTCATCAACTCTAGCCCTCCTCGGCTACTTCTCATCCTCATTATCGTTTATCATTTTATCATCTTTGGTAACTGATACTCAAAGATCGACTCGATATCTACTACACTCTTCTAGAGTCCCTGGTAGAAAACAGGCATCCAGTCAGTAGATCCGCATAGAAAATCTGGGCATCTGTAATAAATCCCATCTCCTGTGGGTCCAATGCTCAAGACGACATGTCCCATCATATTGAGTGGCTTTCTTCCTTGCTCAATCCTACCACTCGATTGGTAGCACGGGGACTAGGTGCACGATGCCATCCAGTCTAGTAACAACCATAAGGCTTTCATCCTTTCATAGTCTATGAACATGTGTTTGAAAATCTGCTAGGGTATCTCTGTACCACATACTGTACGCCTCGTCCTCGTATCCGATCTTTCCTGAGTTCGATCTCACAACAGTCCACTTTCGTGCAGTGCCAACAGTCCTGGCCAACCTATAAGGAGAACTTAAAGGTGACTCTAGGAACTAACTCTACTTGGCTCCAGCAACAGAAATAAACAAAACATAACTTAGCAAAACTCCTATTAAGTAGTACTGTTATCTTAAAACTCAAGCTCAAAACATCTAAATTCTCATCTCGTCCCATCTTTACTCAGTAGGGAATCTCTCTAAACAATGATATTAGATCCCTTAATCTAAATCATCGTGACTCAGTAAGACAACTCAACAATTCTCTCTCAAAGCCATCTCCAAAGACTATGGCTCATGATACCTCCTCAAGTACCATTAAGGTTGCGTGAGCAAAACTCGCGTCACAAAACAACTCAACATATCGTACAATATCTCATTGCAGCATGCTAATAACTCATCATTAATCATGCTATTATACTCAAGCTCATAACTCAAACTCATAACTCAAACCAACAAGTACTTAAAGCAATTGCTAATTCTCTCAAGCTTTAGCTCTAAGTTCTCATTTCATCCTTCTACTTAGTAAAAAAAATCTCTCTTAACAATGACATTAGATTCCTTCATCTAAATCATCGTGACTTATCACAACTGCTCAAACAATTCTCATCACAAAACATCTCAAATACATCACATCATAACTCATAATTATGCATCCTCAATCATATAACATCATACGATACAAACGCTCTCATGATTCATCATGTAACATCAACATATGCTCTTACAACATAATAACTCATTATTAATCATGTTGTCATCCTCAAACTCAAACTATGCATCTTTAAAGTGTAACATCATAACTCATCATATAACCTCAACATCATGCTCTTCAAAATTTAACGTCAAATAAACTTTGAAATTTTACATACCTCGTTGAGCCTGGTGTGATGGTGCGCTGAGCTCACGGTTGTTAATAACTATTAGTCTAGTGACTCATTCTAGACTAAACTCAAGACTTCTAATTCAGAGCTTAACCTTCGCTCTGATACCACTCTGTCACAGCCCGCCCTAACTAGGGATAGTTAGGCCGAGTGATCCACGACTAGGGATGGGGTTAAAGAAGAAGGGGAAGAAAAGGGGCGTTATTTATAGCCGTAAAACTTACTCATCTTAATAAAACTCGTCATTTTTATTCATTAATACTCAATTGAAAACAGTCTATGAAAGACAGCATAAAACTTAATTAATATCATTAATCAAGTTATACATCATATGAAACCATTCTCTTAAGACTCAAAGTATGACATAACATACTATAACATCAACAACATCTTGCAGCGGAAAGTAGCTAGACATATGTATGAAGACATATTCTAGACAGGTTAACTATTTATTAACAACCCTGGAGACTCCGCTCATTGCAGCACCATCATCACATCAGCTCAACCTGCACATTTAGAAAACATATGCAGGGCTGAGTACAAAAGCACTCAGTGGGCACGTATGCCTAGGTATAAAAATACATGCTTCAAAACTGTAAATTGTCATGCCATCATAATCAGTACAGCAAGGGAGTTTTTCGCTAAAAATGCCCAAGCTTACTAAGTTCATTTGTGATTCTTAAAGTTCGTCTGATCAGACTAAGTTCTTTTGTAATCTATCATATCTGAAACTGTGTGCCGGAGAGGTGGCCACCTCTCACGGTCACTTGACCGGCCAACCCGCTAGATGACTCACGGTCACTGGTGTACACTAGCCCTGGCAGGATAGCTATCAACTGCTCAGGACCCGAATTCGATTGCATCATTGGCAAAGCCAAAGCAGATAGATATCATACTAAAATTTAAACATTTTATGGCAAGACAATACTTGAAATAACTTTAACTCAAATATTTTGTAACGAAATAACTTGCTCAAATGTAACATTAAACTCATTTGATAGATATATAAAACTGAAATTAACAGTTAAATCATCTCATGCATTCATTCGTATAAGAGGCCTACGACACGCAGGGGATCTCTATATACGTATAGTAAAAGTAATGCCCACCTCGTTGTGTCTCTGTATCAATGAGTAACGTCACTCTCTCCCTCAAGTCGTTACTTCCCAAAAGGACCTTCATCGTTATGAAGAATTGGTGAGAAGTTATAAAAGAAACCTCGATTAATAATCTAATTTCTTTTATGAAACATTAGTATCTCTAATGTTCATCTCTCTTGATTGTTAATCAATATAACAATTATTATCTCTCGTCATTACTCATTAATTATAACATCCTTATGTTATAATTAGCAGCGCTTCAATTAAAAGAAATATTTAACACATCGAAAAGTCCACTTTCTTAGCAGATCTATTCGCTCTCATCTCGTCTAATTAACCAATTAGAAAGTTAAACTTTCCATTAGGCATGTATTTGAGTCACGGGTCAACAAGAATCGACTATGCTCAAATTCTAATTTCACTAAAAATTTCGACATGACCTATTCATAAAAGCAACTGAGACAAACCATGTCATGAACGTGAAGTTCAATGACACAAAAGCGTTAAGCTTTGACATGATAGGTTTGGACATCCTGGAGCAACTATGATGCGCTGAATAATCAATAATTCATATGGGCACAACATAAGAATCAAAAGGTTCTTTCTACAAATGAATTCTCATGTGATGCTTGTGCGCAAGGCAAGTTAGTCATTAGACCTTCATATACGAATAATAATACTGAATCTTTATCTTTCTTAGAAAGAATTAAAGGAGACATTTATGGACCTATACATCCACCTTGTTGATCTTTTCGATATTTTATGGTATTAATTGATGCATTTTTATAAATGGTCACATGTATGCTTGCTTTCTACTAGAAATGCAACATTTGCTAGACTACTTGCTCAAATCATAAAATTAAGAGCTCAATTCACAGACAATTCAATTAAAAGAATTCGTCTTGATAATGCTAGTGAGTTTATGTCTCAAGCATTTGAAAACTATTGCATGGCTATTGGAATTGAGATTGAATATCCGGTCGCTCAGGTCCATACTCAAAATGGTTTAGCGGAATCGTTTATTAAAATCTTCAAATTATTGCTAGACCATTACTTATGAAATCAAAACTCCCAACTACTGCTTTGGGTCATGCCATATTACATGCTGCAACATTAGTTCGAATAAGGCCATCAGCCAATCATGAATACTCCCCAATGCAAATTATCTTTGACCGAGAACCTGATGTTTCTCACTTACGAACTTTTGGTTGCGAGGTTTAAGTCCCAATTGCACCACCCACAACGAACAAAAATGGGTCCCCAACAAAGACTTGGGATATATGTTGGATTTGATTCACCCTCGATTATAAGGTGTATAGAACCTTTAATAGGTGATTTATTTATTGCATGTTTTACAGATTGTCATTTTGACGAAATGACATTTCCAACATTAGGAGGAACAAATCTACGTCCAGAAAAGCACAAGGAACTCTATTGGAATAAGAAAAACTTATCACATTTTGATTCTAGAACAAATCAATGTGAACAAGGAATTGAAAAGATCATTTATTTGCAAAAGATTGCAAATCAAATTCCTGATGCTTTTGTAGATACAAGAAAAGTGATACAATCTCACATACATGCTGCAAATACTCCAACTAAAATTGATGTCCCTGAAGGACATATAACTTTGGCAGCAAATGAGTCTAAAATTCGTCAAAAACATGGTCGACCAGTTGGTTCTAAAGATTCTATGCCTAGAAAAAGAAAGGGGCAAGATGGAAACCAAACAATGACGAAAATGACTAATCAACTAATGAAAGCGATGTAATTCCTAAAGAATTACATGAGATCTCATGAAAATCATGAGAACTCAATAAATTATTTACATCAGATACTAGAGAGAGAAAATATCATTGTTGATGATATATTTGTCTTTCATACAGCTCTTCATGTTTTAAATGAGGATCCTCAACTAAAATCTATTGCAGAATGCAAACAGAGACTTGATTGGCCAAAGTGAAAAGAAGTTATAGAAAGGGAATTAAATTCCTGTGATAACCGGAAAGTATTTGGATATATAGCCCTAACTCCGGAATTTAAAATCCATGTTGAATATAGGTGGATCTTTGTTAGAAAGAGAAACGAGAAAAATGAAGTTACGAGATATAGAGCAAGACTCGTAGCACAAGGTTTCTCACAAAAACTAGGAATTGATTATGAGGAAACATACTCTCCAGTAATGGGCGCTATTACTTTCAGATTTTTTATTAGTCTGGCTGTGTCGCAAAGGCTTGATATGTGCCTTATGGATGTAGTAACTGCTTATCTATATGGGTGGTCATTAGATAATGACATATATATGAAAATTCCCAAAGGATTTAAAATGACTGAAGGATTGCAGTCAAAACCCAAAAGCATGTATTCAATTAAACTGCAAAAATCGTTGTATGGGTTGAAACAGTCTGGTCGTATGTAGTATAATAGACTGACCGAGTATCTTTTGAAAGAATGATACAAGAATAACGATATCTACCCTTATGTTTTCATTAAGAAAACAAAAAGTGGATTTGCAATCATAACAGTTTATGTTGATGATTTAAATTTAAGGGTTAATAGCCGGAAAATACACTAACTTTCATCGAAATTGCATATTGCACACGACCTTCAAAAATAGCCCCATAATACACCACCTTTTAATTTAGTCGCAAATTGCACATGCGTTGACCACCAGCTTGATCGGTGTTGACGTGGCTGTCGGATTTTGTTGACGTGGACGACCGGTGAGGGTAGTAATACGACATCGTTTTTAAATTAAAAAAAAAGAAAAAAAAAGAGGTCATCTGGGCCGGAAGAAGGGCCGAAGCAGAGGTCGCCGGAAGCAGAGGTCACCGGAAGAAGGGCCGAAGCGGATCCAAGCCCTAAAGCCCCAATTCAAGTCACCACCTCTCCTCCTTCCACGTTTTCCTGCCGTCGACTCTGCAATCGACGCCGTCGGTCTTCCATCCCCCACAATCAATGCCGCCTCTGCAAAACCTCCAAATCTAGAGGTTTAGGGTTTATTTCCGCCGCCCCCGCCGCCGACTGAAATAACATCACCGCCGCAACACCACCACAGATTTGCCAACTAAAATGAAAATCCCCAAATCCTCAACCACAAAAAAAAATCCTAGATCTGCAAATGTGCAAACCCTCGAAGGTGACGATGATGCCGAATTGGATGAGAAAGACGACGAGCCCTCTCCCAAAAAGCAGAAGCAGCTATCCGACTTGCCGAAACCCGCTGCCGCCGCTTTGAAAGGACGGAGACACCCTCGCTGCCGCCGCAAATCGGGTAAGAAATCGAGGAAGAAGAATAAGGACGTGTGGACCAAGAAGAAGAAATCGAGGAAGGGTCGAGGAAGAAGAATAAGGACGGTGGCAACGCCGGTGAGGAAGAAGGAGGTGGCGCCTCCCAGCGGCCATCTGTGTAGAGAGAGAGAGAGAGCAAAAAAGGGAAGAGCAGCAAATCTAGGGTTTAGGAAAATGGGGAGGTGGCGCCACCGCTTGAGATACAGGCGGCGGTTGGTTTGTGCCGGTGATACAGGCGGTGGTTGGGTTGTGCCAGAGAAGCCCAGGCGGCAGTTGGTTTCCTTTTAGTGTGGTGGAGGAGTTCTTCAATTTTTTATTTTTATTTGTTGTTTTTATGAAATTGTTAATAGCCAGAAAATTACCACCGTGTTATACGCATGGCTTGCCACGACGTCGTATTATACGCGTGGCTTGCCACCGTGTTTAAAAAAGCCACGCGTAATGCCACGTCTTTAAAAAAAATTACCACGTCATCGCCGGTCAAACATAGTTGTGGTCGGAAATTTCGTCGGGTGCAATTTGCGACTAAATTAAAAGGTGGTGTATTATGGGGCTATTTTTAAAGGTCGTGTGCAATATGCAATTCCGATGAAAGTTCGTGTATTTTCTGGCTATTAACCCTAAATTTAATTGGGACTCCTAAAGAGATCAATAAAACTGCTGAATATTTGAAGAAAGAATTGAGATGAAAGATTTGGGAAAGACAAAGTTTTGTCGAATCCGTGGAGAAACGTTTATCCATCAATCCACATATACAGAAAAAGTGTTAAAACGTTTTTACATGGATAATGCACATTCATTAGGATCACCAATGGTCGTTAGATCTATTGATACTAAGAAATATCCATTTCGACCAATTGAAGACGGTGAAACAATACTTGGTCCAGAAGTACCATATCTAAGTGCAATTGGAGCGTTGACTTGTCTGGCTAATAATACTAGACCAGATATAACTTTTTCTGTCAATCTTCTAGCAAGATTTAGCGCTGTACCCACTTTGAGACATTGGAATGGTGTTAAGCACATTTACGTTATTAAAAGGGTACCATTGACTTTGAATTATATTATCAAGAAAAATCTGATAATACTCTAGTGGGGTACTCGAATGCAGGATTTTTATCCGATCCAACATGAAGCTAAGCCACAAACTAGATACATTTTCACATGTGGTGGAACTGTTATATCATGGAAGTCTGTGAAGCAAACCTTGACTGCAACATCCTCAAATCATTCTAAAATCATTGCAATCCACGAAACAAGTCGAGAATGTGTATAGTTGAGGAATGTGACGAGTCATATCCAAGAGTCGTGCGAGTTAGCTTCATCAAAGGCCAAACCAACTATTTTATATGAAGATAATGTTGCTTGCATCGCGCAACTTAAGGAAGGATACATCAAAGGCGATAGGATGAAACATATTTCTCTCAAGCTCTTCTACACACACGACCTTCAAAAGGATGGCCATATCGACGTTCAACAAATGTGTTCAAGTGATAATCTGACGGACTTATTCACCAAGGCATTACCAACATCGACATTCAGAAAGTTGGTACATGAAAACGGCATGCGTCGACTCAAAGATCTTCAATGATATCAAGTTCAGGGAAAACAGTTGTACTCAATGATATCAAATTAGCAATCGTGCCTAGCCCCCCTCGGGCAATTGGGCGGTCGGGCCAAATCTACATAATATTTTTTTCTTCTTAAATCCTATATTTTTTTTACTAAAAAACGATGAAAAAAATTAAATTAAATCGATTAACATCCAATAAAATAATTAATTCACAAATATAATTATAAACAATAAAAATCTTATACCATATCATTGTAAATTTATAAGTCAAACGAAAAAAAAATCCATAATAAATAGTTTACTAAACTACACTTCAAAATATTCAAATAAATTTAAAGTTCTAATAGTAACTACTAAATATCATCAACAATCAAGATTCAACATCAACAACATTTTAGTTTTCCTTTAGCAATTGTATTTCTTCATCTTCTTGTGCATCTGTATTATAAGATAAAAAAATATACATATAAATATTAACAACTTAATGAAAACAATATAAGTAAAACATGAGTATGTTAAATATCATTCCACAATCATCACCAACTGCTACATCAAAATCATGCAACCAATTCGGAGTATAAATGAGTGTTTGTACATTTTATGGGATGCAAACAATTCCTATATTTGTGCAAGATACAACCACCAACGCAAATGTAGATTTCAAAGCAACAATTGTGATTGGAATACTTAAAATGTTATAATCCATGCTTATAAGTCAAGGAAATCGTTTAGCATTCGATTGCCAATATTCAGTAGCATCTAAAGAACTCGCAACAATTATAACAACTTATATTTTAACTCAAATGAGCTCGAGGAATCAACAGGATTATTAAGCGAACTTGAGATGAGAATGATAATTAATTATCGAGTATATATGTTATGTATTATTAATGCTTAAATTGTAATGTTTACTTAAAAATATTGGGACAAATATTTAACTATTGTAATAACTATATTTATACATTAAAACGAGTTTGGGTTATTAGTGGGTAATGTTATACAAATTTAAGACTAAACAAGTAATAAAATCACTTTTACTATGGTTGGGATGAGTACGAGTGCATATATCTTATATGGGTGTAGATATATTAGCCTCATCATTTTAATTCATCGTCATGTTTCATCACAAACAATAATTTAAAATACTATAATCCTATTCATATAAGTATAAAATTATTTTTATAATTTTTACTTATAAGTATAACATAAAGTGATAGTATTTCATCGAATTTGACGCAATTACAAATTAGTCATACATTATTTAATGATATGGAAATATCTAAGGGCTACCTCCATATATTAAAGTGGTTGAAGCACTAAATGACATGTCACATTCCTCACATTTATTTCTAAAGTTTCATTATCCCCAATAGTTCATTGAATAACAATTACAAGTTCCGGGAGTTATTAAGTTTTCTTTTACGTTGGACATTAATTTATTTCTGTCAAACTTTCCATTTCATAGTTAGTATTTTATTGAGTTGGAACTTGGAAGTAATTGGATAGTAATTTTTCTTTTTTGAGATGAAGTAAATGAGAACTTTTGATAATAATACTAACTCTCCAAGTTATAGAAAAGAAAAGAGGCGAAAATAAAAACAAGCTAGCAGTGAGAAAAACAATGATGCAACTATTACGTATAACTAAAATATTAAAATCTATAAAATAAACCAGGGGGCTTAGCCCACTGGCCACCGGGTCCTCACTTAAGTGAAGTGACCCGGATTCGATCCCTCTTGGGAGCGAATTGGAGATGGGAGATATAAGGTGGATCTTGGTGAATGGAGAGATAGCGAATTGGAGATGGGAGATATAAGGTGGATCTTGGTGAATGGAGAGATAAGGTGGTTCGTGGAGTGGATGGGAAACTAATTACTATATCTAACATGACTTTGCCCGATCAAAAAAAAAAAAAAATTAAAATCTATAAAATAAATGTTGACACCTTATCTTCCAAAGCAATCCGCCTTGATATTACCATAATACCCCACAAACAATAACCAACTAAATAAAGGCACTTAAAAGTTTGGTGGAAGAGATTATTATTTATATACAAAACGGCCATTGCATTTCATATGTACAGAAATGGCTGCCAGAAAATTACAAACACACAAAAATTTCACCCTAACAATCTTCTACACTTTTATTTACACAAGGCAAACGCTTATGGCTTTCAAGGATGACTGCATTCTATTTTACAATATTTTTTTAACCAAAGAAAATAAGAAACGAAAAAACAAAAAACAAAAAACAAAAACAAAATATCTGTTGAAGATAAGAAACGATACCAAAATTGGTTGACTTTTCTATAATTTAGGTCTACAGTAGAGTTGGACGCGATTTTGATCACATGTTTTGGTGTTGAGGGAGGCGGAATCGGACCTGAGACGCCGGCGATTTCACGGCGACGCCGTGCCAGCAGATGCCGCCGCGGCACATTTCGTGGCCGCGATCGGGCGCGGCGGTGCTTATCATCAGCGCGCGCGTGGCCTTGCGCGAGACGTCCCAGGTGAGGGCGGCGACGAGGATCAGCGCGACCACCGCCGTGGAGAGGACGATTACGCAGCTGCCGCTGAAGCTCCGCCCCGCCGCCATGCCGTAGGCCTTGATGGCAGCAATGACAACCAGGTAGAGAGTCGTCAGATTCCCCACCACCGCGTCGGAAATCGCCATGGCCGCCGAAGCTTCTGGAGCATGAGAACTTGCTGCTGCCCGCGTTTGAGAGAGGAGAATTGGGAGTGACCTAGAATATAGAAGAATTGGGGGTGAAGTAAGGGTGGGGGAATTGGAATTGGCAATTAAATGCTTTGGTTGGGGGCGATTGAAGTGTGAGAAGGGAGTGATGATGAGTGGGGATGGGGGAGGTAGGGGCCTTGGACTTGGGATTAGTGTTTATAAATTATAAACCAATCCATCACAAAATTAGGGTTGTAAACTTGTAATCAATCAATTTCTTTATACAGTATATACATCGATTGATAATTCTGTTATATCATTTTATATTGGATTCAGATGACAACAAATTGTGAGGTCGGTACGTTTCGTGAATATCAATATGAATATTGTTTATATATTCTCGTGGTGTGTTTTATTCGATTAAAAATGGTCTAAAATATTCATATTTGTTGTAAATATATCTTCTAGATATATCTTATGTGTGTTGACCAAGAAACCTAGAGGGAGAATAACACTTGACATCTTCAAGCCACCGGAGTTGACTGTCCTCCGTTCACACCGGACGTGTGTGAACGTTCACACCGGACGTTCACACTTGGTTTAACACCTATAAATATGGATGTATTGTGAACTTCATCAGAACGACATTTTGTATTCTCTAATCTATTCTCTCGCTTCTCTCTAGTTTATAACACGTTATCAGCACGATAGTTCTAGTTCTCTCATCATCTCCCTTCGATCGTAAAAGTGCTGAACTTGTGACGACGAAGAAGAGGCCCCAGGAACCTATGTAGTCAGAATATGGGGTAAGTCGAATGATTACTAATCTACAATTCATTTTCTGTGAGTAAACTGAAATATTCTGCTCTGTTCGATCCTTTGTTCCACCAAGGAAGGGAGGGATGTCTTTTTCTAGCTTTTAGAATTTGAATCTTCATTTTGCATGTTGCGCTACAAGTGCCTTGTTGGAATTGAAGGCATGATTTTACTTTTGTCATGAATAACAATGTACTCCTAATTTCATCATTCCATCTTCCATTCTGCAATTGATAGTCATTTCAAATTTAATCCATCTCCTTATATGCTAATGTTATGTATGAAGAAGCATGTAGTCCACCGCCACTTTCACCTAATAACTAAAATCTGATGCATGAGAAATATGTTTGCAGCTATTTGATAAATGAAGTTGAGAACTTGTTGTGCAGAAGCTTTGAAAAATGTGCATGATGTTCTCCGCATGCATTAGCTTGTGTATTAAGTATTATTGATTATCTCCAGTAGATTATTATCAATTTTCATGTCAATTTCCATTTTTTTTGTGCTTTTATTATATTATGAAATATATTATATATATTATATTTTTTTTTCAAAATAATCTTGAAAAACTCATTGATGCTATTAAAATAGCACAAGTAGTATTCCTGAAGAATATTACATTCAAGATCTTAAATTGATGCTATTAAAGTAGCACAAGTAATATTCCTGAAGAATATTACATGCTCTAAGAGCAAGTAAATTAAATATTTGGATAACATATCCTTGAATCTTTATCTATTTGATTCATATTGTTGCTCCCGATGTAGCACAATCAATATTCCATGAAGGATATTACATACTCTTCAAGAGCAATCCATATTATATGCTTTTGAAAATTAGACCTTGAAGGTCAAACGGCCCTAAAGGTCGAATGGTTGTACTCTTTTTCCCTTACTAAGTTTTTTCCTACGAGGTTTTCTTAGTTAAGGTTTTTAACGAGACAACTAGTGTAATATATGAGTAAATATATATATCTTGTACTCTTTTGCTCTACCGAATTTTTCCCATAGGGTTTTTGCGGAGAGGTTTTTAACAAGGCATGAATATATATACATTAATATCATATGAAATATTGTTATATTTGTCTTGGTAAATAAATACACATATTATTCTTCAAAAGAAGAAGTATTTCCTTGAGTTGACATTAGATGAAAATAATGTTAACACAATATCAGGTGCATCAAACATCATTGAAGGCTCCGGAAGAGCTTGTATCATTTTGCCAAATGATACTAAATTAGATATTGAAAATGCCCTGCACTTTAGTAAGTAACTTACTAAGTTTCAAGGATATCCGAAATAATGGATACCACATCGAGACAATTATGTGAAAGGTAGAAATGAATATCTTTGCATAAATTCTTTTGTTTCAGGCTATAAGCTGACAAAAGAAAAATTAGCAACACTACCTTCTGGAATGTATTACACATTCATAAAAGCAATTGAGACAAACCATGTCATGAACATAAAGTTCAATGATACAAAAAGCTTTAAGCTTTGGCATGATAGGTTTGGACATCCTGGAGCGACTATGATGCGCCGAATAATCAATAATTCATATGGGCACAACATAAAGAATCAAAAGGTTCTTTCTACAAATGAATTCTCATGTGATGCTTGTGCGCAAGGCAAGTTAGTCATTAGACCTTCATATACGAAGGATAATACTGAATCTCCATATTTCTTAGAAAGAATTGAAGGAGACATTTATGGACCTATACATCCACCTTGTAGACCTTTTCGATACTTTATGGTATTGATTGATGCTTCTTCTAGATGGTCACATGTATGCTTGCTTTCTACTAGAAATGCAGCATTTGCTAGACTACTTGCTCAAATCATAAAATTAAGAGCTCAATTCCCAGACAATTCAATTAAAAGAATTCGTCTTGATAATGCTGGTGAGTTTACATCTCAAGCATTTGATAACTATTGTATGGCTATTGGAATTGAGATTGAACATCCATTAGCTCATGTCCATACTCAAAATGGTTTAGCGGAATCATTTATTAAACGTCTTCAAATTATTGCTAGACCATTACTTATGAAATCAAAACTACCAACTACTGTTTGGGGTCATGCCATATTACATGCTGCAACATTAGTTCGACTAAGGCCATCAGCAAATCATGAATACTCCCCAATGCAAATTATATTTGGCCGAGAACCTGATGTTTCTCACTTACGAACTTTTGGTTGCGCGGTTCAAGTCCCAATTGCAACCCCCACAACGAACAAAAATGGGTCCCCAACGAAGACTTGGGATATATGTTGGATTTGATTCACCATCGATTATAAGGTATATAGAACCTTTAACAGGTGATTTATTTACTGCACGTTTTGCAGATCGTCATTTAGATGAAATGACATTTCCAACATTAGGAGGAATAAATCTACATCCAGAAAAGCACAAGGAAATCTCTTGGAATGAGAAAAACTTATCACATTTTGATTCTAGAACAAATCAATGTGAACAAGAAATTGAAAAGATCATTCATTTGCAAAAGATTGCAAATCAAATTCCTGATGCTTTTGTAGATACAAGAAAAGTGACACAATCTCACATACATGCTGCAAATACTCCAGCTAAAATTGATGTCCCTGAAGGACAAATAGCTTTGGCAGCAAATGAGTCCAAAATTCGTCAAAAACGTGGTCGACCAGTTGGTTCCAAAGATTCTATGCCTAGAAAAAGAAAGGGGCAAGATGGAAACCAAACAATGACGAAAACGACTAATCAATCAAATGAAAGTGATGTAATTCCTGAAGAATTACAAGTATCTGAAAATCATGAGATCTCAATAAATTATTTACATCAGATACTAGAGAGAGAAAATATCATTGTTGATGATATATTTGCCTTTCATATAGCTCTTCATGTTTTAAATGAGGATCCTCAACTAAAGTCTGTTGCAGAATGCAAACATAGACTTGATTGGCCAAAGTGGAAAGAAGCTATAGAAAGGGAATTAAATTCCTGTGATAACCGGAAAGTATTTGGGCCTATAGCCTTAACTCCGGAATCTAAAATCCCTGTTGGATATAGATGGATTTTTGTTAGAAAGAGAAACGAGAAAAATGAAGTTACGAGATATAGAGCAAGACTCGTAGCACAAGGTTTCTCACAAAAACCAGGAATTGATTATGAGGAAACATACTCTCCAGTAATGGACGCTATTACTTTTAGATTTTTGATTAGTCTGGCTGTGTCACAAAGGCTTGATATGCGCCTTATGGATGTAATGACTGCTTATCTATATGGGTCATTAGATAATGACATATTTATGAAAATTCCCGAAGGATTTAAAATGCCTGAAGGATTGCAGTCAAAACCCAAAAGCATGTATTCAATTAAACTGCAAAAATCGTTGTATAGGTTGAAACAGTCTGGTCGTATGTGGTATAATAGACTGAGCGAGTATCTTTTGAAAGAAGGATACAAGAATGATGATATCTGCCCTTGTGTTTTCATTAAGAAAACCGAAAGTGGATTTGCAATCATAGCAGTTTATGTTGATGATTTAAATTTAATTGGGACTCCTGAAGAGCTCAATAAAACTGCTGAATATTTGCAGAAAGAATTTGAGATGAAAGATTTGGGAAAGACAAAGTTTTGTCTTGGTTTGCAAATGGAACGTATCCGTGGAGGAACGTTTATCCATCAATCCACATATACAGAAAAAGTGTTAAAACGCTTCTATATGGATAATGCACATCCATTAGCATCACCAATGGTCGTTAGATCTCTTGATACTAAGAAAGATCCATTTCGACCAATTGAAGAAGGTGAAATGATACTTGGTCCTGAAGTACCATATCTAAGTGCAATTGGAGCATTGACTTATCTGGCTAATAATACTAGACCAGATATAGCTTTTTCTGTTAATCTTCTAGCAAGATTTAGCTCTACACCCACTTTGAGACATTGGAATGGTGTTAAGCACATTCTACGTTATCTAAAGGGTACCATTGACCTTGGATTATATTATCAAGAAAATTCTGATAATACTCTAGTGGGGTATTCGGATGCAGGATTTTTATCCGATCCACATGAAGCTAAGTCACAAACTGGATATATTTTCACATATGGTGGAACTGCTATATCATGGAAGTCTGTGAAACAAACATTGACTGCAACATCCTCAAATCATTCTGAAATCATTGCAATCCACGAAACAAGTCGAGAATGTGTATGGTTGAGAAATGTGACGAGTCATATCCAAGAGTCATGCGGGTTAGCTTTATCAAAGGCCAAACCAACTGTTTTATATGAAGATAATGCTGCTTGCATCGCGCAACTCAAGGAAGGATACATCAAAGGAGATAGGACGAAGCATATTTCTCCCAAATTCTTCTACACACACGACCTTCAAAAGGGTGGCGATATCGACGTGCAACAAATTCGCTCAAGTGAAAATCTGGCGGACTTATTCACCAAGGCATTACCAGCATCGACATTCAGAAAGTTGGTACACGAGATCGGCATGCGTCGACTCAAAGATATTCAATGATTTCAAGTTCAGGGGAAACAGTTGTACTCTTTTTCCTTCGACTAGGTTTTGTCCCATTGGGTTTTCCTAGCAAGGTTTTAATGAGGCAACATCTTTTATTTTAGGGATTGGTCAATCAAGGGGAAGTGTTGTAAATATATCTTCTAGATATATCTTATGTGTGTTGACCAAGAAACCTAGAGGGAGAATAACACTTGACATCTTCAAGCCACCGGAGTTGACTGTCCTCCGTTCACACCGGACGTGTGTGAACGTTCACACCGGACGTGTGTGAACGTTCACACCGAACGTTCACACTTGGTTTATCACCTATAAATATGGATGTATTGTGAACTTCATCAGAACGACATTTTGTATTCTCTAATCTATTCTCTCGCTTCTCTCTAGTTTATAACAATGTTCATTATTTTTATACTATTTTCATATATTCTATAGAGTAAATAATCTATTTGAATATAATGCAAAAATTTGTCAAACATCTCAACTTTTCTTACTTTTACCCGAAAAAATAAGTTTCTCTATGCCCCAACTTATTTTTCATAATCTTATATAGGCATGTCGATCGGTTTGAGTTCAATTATCTGAAACCAATTTTCGTCCATTTTCAATAATTGTTTCTGAATCGATTTGAGTGTTTGACTATCCAATAATCGGTTCGATTATTTGGGTATTCAAACACCCACTTAAAAAATAAAATTTTGATTACCCGAAATCGATTTTCATTTATTTTCAATAACCGTTCCCAAATCGATTTGAGCGTTCGGTTACCCAATAATCGATTTGGTTATCTCCAAACACCCAATTAAAAAATGAAATTCACATAAATTGTTAATTAGAGAAATTGAAATAAAGTTTTGGTTACCCGAAATCGATTTTCGTCCATTTTCAATAACTGTTCCCGAGCCGATTTGAGTGTTCGGTTACCTAATAATCGGTTCGGTTAACTGATTCGGTTATCTCCAAAACACCCATTTAAAAAATGAAATTTACATAAATTGCTAGGTAGAGAAATTGAACCAAGTCTCCAACAAATATAAGGAGAAACTTATCCACTGAACCAAGACTCATTCTTAATATTTTAATACAACATAATTTTATTTTAACTAAATATCAAAAATTTTAAAAATAAAACAGTAGTAATAATTATAATTAAAATATATATTAAATTATTAATTAAATAAAAATAAGTTATTCGGTTCACCCGAATTGGTTATCGGGTTAACTGATACCAAAAACTTTTGAAAATCTAATGATCGAAATAGATCCGATAATCAAAAAAAAGGGTTATTGGATAACCAAACCGAATCATTTGGGTTTGGTTATTGGGTTATCCAATACCCGATATTCGTTTAGACAGCCCTAATCTTATATGCAACAATTATTTTACAAGTATTATTCAATCATGATTTGGTATTTCCATCTTATACCCTTTTAACTTCATCCCTCTTCAATTTTTTTGTCTACAACAAAGATTTTTTCTCTTTAACACACAGTTCTCTCCCTAGCTTTTAAGCTCAATTATTCAAATACTTTAAAACTTATAACCAATTGAGAAATTACATCTTATAATTAAAAATTATAAGCTCTTTGAAATAAATTTAGTCAAACACCCTCTTATATATTCTGATCTGCTCCCAAATTACAACATCAAATACTTATGCAACAATTTAAATTGCCCAACTCCGCCTTAGGAGGGAACTCACCGCCGTAGGAGCGGACTTCACTTGATACGCCAACATCGTGGCGGTGTTACGAATTACTGACGATGGTAAAATGGATCCGGCAGTAATAGTTGGGACGATAATCGCTAAAATACTAGCAATAAAATATTACAACTAAACAGTGCATTTATGTCATCCATAACAAGTAGAGTATCGTATTCACAGAGACTAACAAATCGAAAACACAATGAATAATTAAACACAGACATCCAATTAATATTCATGCAATTTAACAAAGGGATGTGATTATCTAAATCTAGATAGATGAAAATTAAAAACAAATAAATACGCAGATGAAACTTAAGAAGGAAATATTGACTCTAGGGGAATGTAATACCATCAATTAAATTTATTTAGTTAATCTATTAATCCAATTACCATCTTAATCCAACTATGTTAAAAGATCACCCAAATGTTCATACCATTCTCCGACTAATAGTTATGAAAGTTGATTAGTAAATTATCTATCTCCTATTAAGACTAAAAAAAAAACACCAACTCCGAAAAGCACACAAAGAATTGTCTTCTATAATCCACCTATCTTGTATGAGGACTTAAAGATAAATTATCATACAATACTGAATCGGTTGAACAATTATCACATTGAAGCCTCCAACTCTGGTAAAAGATCACCCAAATGTTCATACCATTCTCTGACTAATAGTTATGAAAGTTGATTAATAGTAAATTCTCTATCTCCTATTAAGACTAAAAAAAACACCAACTCCGAAAAGCACACAAAGAATTGCCTTCTATAATCCACCTATCTCGTATGAGGACTTAAGAAAAATCATCATGCAATACTGAATCGGTTGAACAATTATCACATTAAAGCCTCAAACTGAACAACTAAATATGCAAAATATTTGCCAAAAACTTCACAATAAATAAGCACCATGAATCATGAATCAAATACTATAAGGCAAATTAATTGATAAACAATTCAAACACATTAATTCAATCAACTATACAGACCCTAGAATCAAAAAAGGAACTTAGCCAGAAATAATTAAATAAATCAAAGACAAAATTAAAAGAAAAACCATTGAATTGACAAAACCCGAAAACGAATTCAGTGTGACAGTCTTGTATCTTCAATTTCTTGCTGAAAAGCAAATCCAAGCTCTAAAACTAAGAAAATAATAAAGTATAAAAGCTAAGAATATCTTTTAGAACCCACAAGAGTTGAAATGATGACCGATAAAAATACACTAAGAAAAAAAAATTACAATCAATCTCAAACGAAAATGGCGACCAACTCCACAAATGGTCGTTTGTGTTCATGAAAATATGTGAAAACGACGCCCACCATTTCCGTTGTCGTTTTCTTAATTATTTCATAAGGTTTCGACTATTTGTTGTGCAAAGTGGTTGTTATTTTTGTTCTTGAGCTTCCTTTGTAAAAATGACAGTCTATTAAGGCTCTTTAGATATCCCTCAAGGTATGGAGAATCAATTCTATGTCGCCAGAAATGGCGAGGGAAATACCGATAAGACAAGGCCTTATTTTTTCAAAGCTATTTACTCCTTATACAATGGCTTACTCGGCCACGACGACATCTCGATGAACATGATGCCCGCTATATCCAATTAATGGAAAAAACTCCAACGAGTAGAGAGAGAAAAACTCTTATCCAATTGTACTCTTCAAGCAAGTCAAGAAATCCAGCAAGAGAGGTTGCATAAAATGACCGACTACATCAGCAAGTGCACCCCCGAAGGGCAGACCTTGAACTTCAGAGAAGCCATCTTCACCACCATGACCAACCTCATGTTTGCTTTTATCCTTTGAATTCACTCAATACGACGATTCAGATTCTAACACTAACAAGAAGAAATTCGGGGAGCATGTTAATGCTCTCACTGGGTATATGAAAGTTTCTAACGTTGCAAATTTCTTCCCCTTCTTTGCTCCTTTTGATCATAAGGAATGAGATGTTCAAATACACGGTCGATCAACATCGTGATTTTGATTTTTTGTGTGTATTTTTTTTGTGGATGGATTAGGCTAAAGGAAGAGTGAGCAAAGAGGAAGAGTCGACGCGATGACGGTAGTTGAAGAAGTGAAATTGTAAAGAAGAAGAAGAAGAAGAAGCGGGCGAAATGAAGTGAAAGAGAAATGAGTCAAATGACCCAAAGAGAAAGGGATGGAGTGTTTTCTTTTTTTCCTTCACATTTTTTATTAAAAAAAATTAAATTAATTGCAATATCACACGTCAGCATGCCACGGTGGAGATCCAGCGGTACACATAAAAAATTAGGCATCGGAAAAGTTTTGAGGGACACAAATAACTCAACTTTCATATGTTGAGTATTCTTTTTGCACTTATCTTAATGGTGGGACATTTTAAATTAAAATGCTAAATTAATGAGATAAAATTAAATATTTACCCTATATTTTTAAATAATTTACAAAATACACCATAAAATTTACGTCAAATTCAGGATTTCCACATTCCAGTAAAAGAATTCAAACATGTGCCATATTTATAACTCACGTCCAAAGATTAAATTATTTTTATATTTCAAAGGTCGAACTAAACTATAATTAATTTTAGCTTAAGTAATGAAACTTAATACCCCCTCCGTCCATGAAAGAACTTCCTAGGAAGGAGTGGCACGGGTTTTAAGAAAAAATATTGTTGAGTGTATTGAGAGTGGTGAAAAGTTGTTATAACTAATATTGAGAGTTGTGAAAAGTGAAAAGTAAGAGGAATATAAGTGGTGGGGTATAGACCAAAAATAGGTAGGAAGTTGTTTTGTGGACGTCCCAAAATGGAAAGATAGGAAGTTCTTTCGTGGACGGAGGGAGTAGTATATATTAGCTGAAATAAGATTTTATTAAAAAAACAAAAAGGAAAGAACAAAAAACTTGAAAGCACAACACTGCAGACTAAGGGCCGAGCCTCGTTAAAACCTCATTAAAACAAAATGAGGAAAAAGAGTACTCGTCAAGGGAGTAGTATATATTAGCACATAGCATACTTCAATAGATTGAATAATTTTAAACTTATTCTCAATCCTTCGCATTATCAATTTATGGGGGTGTATTGGTTGTAGAGTCTGTAGGATTTTTTTGGACTTTGAAAGTCTTGGGGTATTCAATCTAGACATTTAAAAGTCTTTAAAAATCTAGAGGTATTCAATATGGATTTTAAAAGGTCTTAAAAAATCCATAGGTATCCAAAAGTCTGTATATTTTAAAACTCTATGGATTTTGATGGAATCTCACCTCATCACACGAGATTTCTGTGGATTCTTTTACCTCTTTTCTCTTTCCGATTCTTTTTGTATCTCTTTTAATTTTTCCTCCAATTTTCTTACAAAATTATTTGGTTTCTTCTTCCCTTAATTGAGCAGAAGGTTAAGGGAGGAGAAGAAAAAGGCAAAAAAAACGAAGCAGACCCCTTAATTATAGAAAATATTTGAATTTTTTGGGAAATAGGGGTCTCAAATTTTTGTCAAAAATCAAATTTTTAAAAGTGCGAATTTGATATTTCATCAAATCATTAGGTTTCTTGAAATGGGCTGTTGATGTCATATCAAATATTCTCTCGCAAAGATTGGAGCTTCATTTCACAAGCCGGCAATTGGTGCTAATTTTGAAAGAAAATTAGGTGCTTGGTGCTCGAGAAGGTTGGAGAGTCGCTAGAGCTGCCCTGCATGTACTACTCCCTAGGCTGCCCGGAGATATTCCCATACTACAGCAAACTCAAACACGAAGCAGTTTGCATTTTTCGACCATATAGTTGTCCATATGTTGGATCTGAGTGTATAGTAACAGGGGACATTCCTTATCTTGTTGACGACCATAAAGTGGACATGCATACGGGATGCACGTTCAATCACCGACATGTGAAGTCAAATCCTCGTGAAGTAGAAAACGCGACATGGATGTTGACTGTATTCCATTGTTTTGGACAATATTTTTGTCTTCACTTTGAAGCATTTCAGCCGGGAATGACACCTGTTTACATGGCATTCCTACATTTCATGGGTGACGAAGTTGAAGCCCGTAATCTCATCGGTTGCTGGGCTCCAGCTCCAGTTCCAGCGGTCGTTCGGCACCGACCGACGCTGGGTTGCTCCGGTTTTGAGTTCCAGCCGGCGCTGGATTGCTGCATTCCTAATTCCTATCAAGTCGATGAAAATCAATAAAAAAAAGTCAGTCAAACTTTGTATAGAGTCTATGGATTTACTAACCCCACAAAAATCCATGGACTTTTTAAGGCTAAAAAAAATCCAACATAATCTCAAATCAATACATGCACCCCCCTTATTCTATCTCTTCAACTAAATATTCTTCACTATATTGTAATATCATTTCAAATTAAGTGAAGCATACGTTACATATACACGTATGTACATTTCAATAGAAATGAAGGGATACTATACTTTACTAAACTTATTACACCTAGGTAATTAGACCATCTCAACGTATTTTACCGTATCATTGCACTCCAATTTTGCGCTTCTTTTTTGCACTATGTTGAAGATTACTATTACAATATTGCTTTAAATTTGATGTAATATTTTTTTTTATCAGAAAAAAGAAGATATATTCAAACATTTGGTACCAGAGGTACCGAAGGAGTTACACAATTACATTAGAAATTGATCCAGACATCCATGAGGAGAAACACATCTCCTTTTCATTCAATTTAAAAATCTTGTTCCAACTCCAAAGTCTAACTTTAATCTCCCCAATCAAGCTTTGAACTTCCCAATTCTTTCCATCAAATCTGCTCTCATTGCGACTCTTCCAAAGTAGCCAAGTGGTACAGATCCAAAGGGCCCTAAGAAACTTTGAACTCTTTTTCCTCCCCAAGTTAGTAAATGCGTCAAAATGATCAATCGTACCTTGGAGCGTGAACACCCAGCCATCTTTGAACTCCAATCCAAACCTCTTCAGTCTTGGGACACCTCGTGAATAAGTGATTTGTCGATTCCAGTTGGTGGCAGCAAGCATTGCACGTTAGCTCTACTTCACCAATTTGAATGTTTCTTTTCCTTAGGTTGTCGCATGTTGGTAATCTATTCCTCAGTAGTCTCCAGATAGTGACTTTTGCCTTCTGAGGAGCCGGAGTGTCCCACATTTTCTGGATCATTTCTTTGCTGAAATTCGTTTGAGGTGCAGTGTTCCTTGATTCTTGGATGATGTTGTAGGCTGATTTTGTTGAGAATGACCCGTCCTTGGTTGCATTCCATAGCCAAGAATCTTCCTTTCCTGCGATAGGAACAACAGTAGAGATAATGACAGCAAGGTCGTTAGTCATCGCTTTCTCCCTCTCAAAAAGATATCGTCTCCATTTCAAATCCCACACCCAGCTCCCCTCCACCCACCTTCCAACGTCACTAACAGTTGCCTCCTTATTATTGCTAAGATGAAACAATCTGGGGAACTCTAACTTAAGCGGTCTCGATCCCACCCAAATGTGCTTCCAGAATTTTGTGTCACTTCCACTTCCCAACTTTCTCCTAATATTATTGCCGAATCATTTCTCCGAATGCTTGGCTCCAATGGTAAGAACTCTAGACCACCGGCCGACTCTATTTCTGCTTTGTCCTGGTAATTTCATCCCCTCTTCCCCCCACTCTAACTCCCCATAAATCGATCTCACCGTCCTCGCCCAAAGCTTCCCCTTCCCCGTCAGATATCTCCAAACCCATTTCAAAACAAGCGCCAAGTTGAACCATTCAATGTTCCTAAACCCCAGCCCCCTTCTTTATTATCATCACATAATAAAGCGCCAAATTTGATGTAATATTGTAACTTGCGTTATATATATATATATATATATATATATATATATATATATATATATATTACATATAAACATTACATAGACTAATATTAAACTAATAGTAGTAGTATTTTTTTTTGTTAATTACAATAAACATTACATATTAACTAAAAATAAATTAATTAAAATGATATCTTTTGAAATATTCTTATTTTTTTTAGATAAATTATATAAGTAAATTAAGAAATTCAAAAACTGTGCCACAGAGAACTCGAACCCAGGACATCAGATTTTGGACATTAACCTCCTACTAGGCCAACACATGCATACTCTGTCGAATCCAGGACATCAGATTTTGGACATTAACCTCCTATTACTAGGCCAACACATACACACAAAAACTCTTCTTTTTGTTGTATAATAGAGTTGCGTCGGTGATGAAATTGAATTCAGAGCTATTTTATTATTGAAGTTGCTATATAATAATGCAAATGATGAGAGATAGAGATGTGTACTTTGAGTAATATGATAATTCTAAAAAAAATATATGATTGAGTCGAATAAAATGATTAAATAAGTTAAAAATTAATAAATTCACCATTAAAATGAAAGATTAGCGTGCACGCGCGCACTCACACACATATGTAGAAGGAACGACATTCTACTTTAGCCAAAACCTTATATCAAGAGGAAATTTTATCTATATGGTTAAAATTATGAAATAATAACATTTTTTATCAAAATATATTTATAATGTGTAACAATGTAAGATACACAATTACGCACTTTTTTCAATTTATACGATTCTATAAAATTGTGTAATAATTAAGTGTATAACAATGTATTTTAATTGTTACACGCTTTTTCGCAACTACACACTTTTACGAAAACAAATTTAACAATGTAAAATACGTTATTTCACGATTTCCGCGAAATTGAAAATTCATGTTATAATATTACACATTTTTTTGTAACAACAAATTAGGAGGATACAACGGTTACAGAGGATAGAGCGACGAACAGAAGGAAAGAAAGAAAGAGGCGAAGAAAGAGGCAACAATGACAAAACGGGGAAGGCGCTAGAAATTAGGGTTTGGGGGAGAAGGCCCGTTGTTTTGGAAAATTGTTTTAATTTTTAAAAAAATCATTAACAGTAAATTGGTATTTTTATATAAAAGTTTTTGCAAAACAAAATTATCTTTATGGATATTTTTCTTTTTACTAAATGAGAATTAATAGATTGACCAATTAACTATTTTTTACAATATATCTGTCCCATCATTCAAAACAAAACATATATATAAATGTCATTAAAGAAATGATCTAGTGAGAATGATTAAATGTGGTGAAAAATTTGGAACGTAAGATTCAAATCATATTGCGCACATTAATTTATTCAAATTTATCGTGTAAAAAGAAATAATGAATAAATAAGTATAAATCTACGAATAAGTTGCTTGGATGAGTGAAATTTTTTACTGTATTACTTGAATACGTTATTTATACCTTACAAAAATTTTATTCATAAATTTATATTGATTTATTCGTCATTCTCATTTCTCAGAAAAATAATTATTATACTCCCTCCGTCCATGAAAGAACATCCTAGGAGGGAGTGACACGAGTTTTAAGAAAAAATATTGTTGAGTGTATTGAGAGTGAATAAAAGGTAGTTGAGTGTATTGAGAGTGGTGAAAATGTGTTATAATTAATATTGGGAGTTGTGAAAAGTGAAAAGTAAGAGTCCAAAAATAGGTAGGAAGTTCTTTTGTGGACGTCCCAAAAAGGAAAGATATGAAGTTCTTTCGTGGACGGAGAGAGTATAATCTATTATTATTATTTTTATACATATATTAGTGCGTTTAACAATTATGGTTAGGACTAAATAAATTATTCTCTTCGTCCCTCAAACATCTTCCTCGATTTCTATTTTGGGTCATCCTCAAAATATCTTCCTAACCTATTTTTAAAAATAATTGTATTGACTATTATTTTTACGGGTTAATTGCCCATAAAATACTGAATTTTCATATAATTCTGGTTTTACACATAAACTTTGAATTGTAGCGTGACAATTACTAAGCTTTTGATTTTATCTGATTTTGCTACTAATCCAAATTCCGGCCAAATACCAAGCTAATAGACGTGGCGTATTTATTCTTGCGTGACAATTAGTTGGCAAAATAATATTTTTTATTTAATTTCTTATCAATAAAAAAAGAACACAAAGCAAATAACTCAAATTATCAATAATTTAATATATCAAATCAAATAATAATATTTTTTAATTGAATAAATTTAATAATAGTTAGGAGATTCTTCGAATTTAGGCGTGTCAGCCAAAGAACATTTTAATTATCAATAACTTAATATATAAAAAAATTATTTTGCTAAGTAATAAAGTTTAATTTATTAAATTTTCATTATCTAAAGATTAATTTTTTTATAAATTATATTTATATTGTTTGAATGACTTCTATTTTATATATTGGAGTAATCAGTTGTGTAATAGTGAACTAGAAAAAAATTGATTTAACTTCGAGAATTAAAAAAAATACTATTATTTGATTTGATATATTAAGTTATTGACAATTTGAGTTATTTGCTTTGTGTTCTTTTTTTTATTAATAAGAAATTAACAATAGATACGTCACGTCAAATATTGACACATCATATTAGCCTGATATTTGGCCGGAATTTGAATTAGTAGAAAAATCAAATAAAATCTAAAGTTTAGTAATTATCATGTTACAGTTCAAAGTTTGTGTGTAAAATTAGAATTTGACGAAAATTTAGTATTTTATGGGCAATTAACCCTTATTTTTATAATTTTTATTTTTTTATATGACTCATTATATACATAACTAATTTTTATTAAAATTCGTGTCACTCGGCGTAAAACATGTTTGGTGGATGTAGAGATTATGAATGCTTTCGTCTTTGATCTTGCCTTATGCAAAACGCAAAGACGAAGCTTCCAGAACACCCAGAGCTACTCCACGTCTAATAAGCAGAACCCGCCAATGAGTGCGTTACACGTGGAATCTTAGGCCAATCAGAACGCTCTATCTCGTGGCACCCGTCAACCAGTCTCCTAAACCCCGGCTGCATAAATCTCACTCTCCACTCCGAGAGCACTAACAACCTGAGTCACAGATTTTGCAGCAAGCAAGAATGAGGAAATGGACGATCTGCTCCGTTTTGTTGCTACTCTGCCTCTTGTTTCTTCTACCAGATCAAGGTACTTAAATTCTGTTTCCTTTTCACTAATTATTTGTTAAATGTGCTTATCTTTAGAATCACTCGATTATCGATGGTTGTATGAGCTAGTGCTTATCATTTTCGTGCTCTAGGATTTGTTGAAACGTAGTATTTTTTAATATAGAGGATTTGGTTGATAAATCTGTGGAACATTTTAGGTAGGAATTTACACGCAAATGCCGAAGCTGATTCGGATGCGCCGGTCGATCCGCCGAAGGTGGAGGAGAAGATCGGCGCCGTACCGCACGGATTATCCACTGATTCTGATGTCGTGAAGAGGTGACCTGCGTTTTATTTTTTGGTATTTGAATTGATGAGTAAGTGATTTTCATTTTAATTGATTTATTCCTGGTGATGTAGAGAAGCTGAATCGATGTCGAGGAGATCGCTCCGCTCGAATGCGGAGAAGTTCGAGTTCCAAGCCGAGGTCTCGCGGCTTATGGATATTATCATCAACTCTCTATATAGTAACAAAGATATATTTTTAAGAGAATTGATCTCCAATGCTTCAGATGTGAGTCTATCTCTCTCTCCCCCCTCCCCCTTTTCGTGTTTTATGGTATTTTAAGAGCAGATCTCATGAAGTGTCCGATTATGATGGGTGATTTTTGTGACCATTCAGGCTTTGGATAAGATCAGATTCTTATCACTTACTGACAAGGAAATTTTGGGAGAAGGTGATGATACCAAGCTTGAGATACAGGTAAGCTTCGCTGCAGAGCCATGCTTGGGCTAGTTTGGTGTAGTCAGCTTTTGATATGGGCTAAGTTATATCTGGATCATCCTGCAATAGTAATTTAGTTAAATGTTTTTCTCATAAGAATGTTGAGCATTGTTAAACCTAAACGAGTAGTGTGCACCTCCTGGTTCAATGCAAAATGACTCGCTGTAGTGAATGGGGATATTAGAGCAGATTAATGTTGAATTGTAATAGGAAATTAATAATATTTTCATGTAATTGTGCCAGATTAAGTTGGACAAAGAAAAGAAAATTCTCTCAATCCGTGACAGAGGTATTGGTATGACAAAGGAGGATTTAATCAAAAATTTGGGTACTATCGCTAAATCTGGAACTTCAGGTACTATTTTGAATTGGAGCTAATTGCTCTTTAAGTTGAAGGTGTCACTGTTTAAGCAATTTAACGTTGCATGATTTGTTGTCAATGCAGCATTTGTGGAAAAGATGCAGACAAGTGGAGATCTTAACCTTATTGGGCAGTTTGGTGTTGGATTCTACTCCGTGTATCTTGTTGCTGACTATGTTGAAGTTATTAGCAAACATAACGATGACAAACAGTATGCACTTTTGCACCATCCTCCTGGACTATTAATATCCTCTGTAGAATGTAATATAATTGATTTTGAATATAATGACCGAATCTAGGCACGTGTGGGAGTCAAAGGCAGATGGAGCTTTTGCAATCTCAGAAGATACATGGAACGAACCCCTTGGTCGTGGGACTGAAATTAGACTGCACCTTAGAGATGAAGCACAGGAGTATTTGGAAGAATACAAATTGAAGGTTATTAGTTTAAATGCAGCTCCTTTTTTTTTTTTTTTTTTTTTTTTATGTGCATAAATAGTTGGTTTTAGTTCAATCTGTTTATGTCACATAAGTTTCAGAACAGCCATCTGAGCTTGAACTAGGTTTTTTTTGTGAAAACTGAACTTGAACTAGGTTGCTTGTAGGATTACTTTCTGCCCCCACCCCTGATTTTCTTGCGTTAATTTCTTTATCTGTATGACTTGGTTACTGTTCTTTACTCTTTCCAAAAATGGTGTGAATTTGCTTTTGCCCTCTGTTACTGTAGAATGCATCTCATATTCAATGATTCTATCTTGTGTGAGAAAGCAATAATTATTATGCCTTGTATTATATTCTTCTAGGATGGCTAAGCATTGTCAAGTGGTTTCGTTACCCCTTATTTGTTCAAGGGTTGTTAAGATATTCCCATAGAAGATTCCTTGAAACGTACCTCTGTGAAGAGATATAGGATCACTAGGAAGTTTGATGGACTGGCTTATGCAAAGAAGTCCATCTTAAACATTGGCTGGAGTAGATGACTCTAGCTATTTAGTTTTGGTTTTCGATTGTCGATCTTTTATCTCGTTTCATAGTGGGTTGGAGGAGGGTGCTGTTTCTTTTTACATTTGTGTGGCTTAATACTGTTAATGCACTAATTCAAGAGATGTATAGTATGGAAAAGGGCTGTTGCTTTTGTGTTTGTTTTATTTATCTATTTCAGCACACTGTTCTTATTTTCTCCATATTTCTGATTGTTGCAGGAGTTGGTGAAAAAGTATTCTGAATTCATTAACTTCCCCATACATCTTTGGGCTACTAAAGAAGTTGAGGAGGAAGTTCCTGCGGAGGAAGATGAATCCAGTGATGATGATGAGGAGAATGGTATGCGTATTATCTGTGATTGTGAAGCCTTCATACTTATTTGCTTTTCAGAAGAACTGTGCACGTTTTGTTACTGGTTCATTACAAGATACTTAAAGTGTACATGCATATTGTTCTTGGTGCTTACCTAATCCACGTATGAAATGAAGCAGCTGAAAGTAAATCTTTTGAGGAAGAGGAGGAAGATGCTGAGAAAGATGAGGATGAGAAGAAACCCAAAACAAAGACAGTAAAGAAAACTACCTCTGAGTGGGAACTTTTGAATAATGTAAAAGCTATATGGCTACGGAGTCCAAGGGAGGTGACAGATGAAGAATACACAAAATTCTATCACTCTCTGGCTAAGGTGGATACCATGAACAATGTGCAACCTAATCTTCTTGTACAGCAGTTTAATTCTTTTAATTAACATTAATTTCTATTGACAGGACTTTAGTGATGAGAAGCCCATGACATGGAGTCACTTTAATGCTGAGGGCGATGTGGAATTCAAGGCTGTGTTGTTTGTGCCTCCCAAGGCTCCTCAAGATTTGTATGAGAGTTACTACAACGCCAACAAATCCAATTTGAAATTATACGTTAGACGGGTCTTTATATCAGATGAATTTGATGAACTTCTGCCCAAGTATCTGAACTTTTTGCTGGTAACATTTGTCTCCTTAAAACTTTTTCTAACAATTTGGAATTTAGCTATGGGACCTGATCTTACTAGTACTTGTGCATGTGACCAGGGTCTTGTTGATTCGGATACCTTGCCGCTTAATGTGTCAAGAGAAATGTTACAACAGCACAGCAGCTTGAAAACGATAAAGAAGAAACTCATCCGGAAGGCCCTTGATATGATCCGCAAACTTGCTGAAGAGGACCCTGATGAATCTAGCGACACAGACAAGAAAGGTATGTTAAACAGAAAGAGATGTTATTATTGACCGATGTAGGGGAACTTATGCACAGAGTTGGCTAGTTGATGATGTCCTTATTTAAGTGCAGCAATATTCTGCATTGTAAAATTAATTGTATGTGCTTAACTGGTTCTGCTTTGACTTTGAAATGTAATGTGATCCCAGAAATCGAAGAATCCAGCGACAGCAATGAAAAGAAGGGCCAGTATGCGAAATTCTGGAATGAATTTGGCAAGTCAATCAAGCTTGGTATCATTGAGGATGCAACTAACAGAAACCGCCTCGCAAAACTTCTTAGATTTGAAACGTAAGCATATCTACATTGAGATAAATTTGATGCATAGAAGTTTAACATAAATTAATGGGGTGGTTTACTCTTGTGCAGTACCAAGTCAGATGGTAAATTAACTTCACTGGATAAATACATAGCAAGAATGAAGTCGGGACAGAAAGATATCTTTTACATTACTGGAACAAGCAAGGAACAGCTCGAGAATTCTCCATTCCTTGAAAATCTAAGAAAGAAAGGTTACGAGGTAAGCTCCTCTCAGTTGCAATGGTGATTGCACTAACGATTCTCAAAAAACTGAATTTCAACCTGTGCCATAGGTGATCTTCTTTACCGACCCTGTGGATGAATACTTGATGCAATATCTGATGGATTACGAAGACAAGAAATTCCAAAATGTATCCAAGGAGGGGCTCAAAATCGGGAAGGAATCGAAACTGAAGCAACTCAAGGAGTCTTTCAAGGAGCTGACCAAATGGTGGAAAGGTGCTCTAGCTAGTGAAAACGTGGATGACGTGAAGCTCAGCAACCGTTTGGCAGACTCTCCATGCGTGGTGGTAACGTCAAAATATGGTTGGAGTTCAAATATGGAGAGAATCATGCAGTCTCAAACTCTCTCAGACGCCAGCAAGCAAGCCTACATGCGTGGCAAGAGGGTCCTTGAAATCAACCCCCGACACCCCATCATCAAAGAACTTCAAGCCAGAGTGGCCAAGGATCCTGAGGTATTATCTACATTTCACCAACTCATAGCTTCTTCCCTCCCTTTACATTGTCGTCTCGTCTCGATTGTAATCGGTTCCTCTTGTTCAGGATGAAAGCGTGAAGGAAACAGCGAAGCTCATGTACCAGACGGCCCTCATGGAGAGTGGCTTCATTCTCAACGAACCCAAAGATTTTGCTTCCCGGATATACAGCTCGGTGAAAAACAGCCTCAACATCAGCCCTGATGTAGCAGTGGACGAGGACGATGATGTGGAGGAGACAGAGACGGAGGCGGAGACTAGTTCTAAAGAAACGGGGTCTTCCTCCAAAATTGAGGAGGCAGTGAACGATGAGGACGTGAAAGACGAGTTGTAGGGCGTGATGAATGATGTTTTTAATCTGGATAGGAGATTCTAATTTTGCTCTTTCATTTTGCTGTCTTAGAAATTCTCTTATCTGGTTAGTACCATAGTGCAAATACAGGCTTAACCGAGCTATGCTGTGCGAATTCTCGTGACACGCGAGTGCTTTTATTACAATGCTGTATCATCTTTTATTCAACACACTGTTTTTGGGAGGTTAAAATCTGACTAATGGTTGGTCCCCATTGGTATACGAGGTTCTGATTTTGTGCAGAAATGAGGTGTCAATATCCAATTATTATCAATATATATGCTCTACTCAGTCAAGACGAGACATCCTTCAAAAAGAATAAACGGATGTGCCAACGTAATTTGATTCATTTTGCCTCAAGGGTGCAAAACCATCGTTTGTTTACACCCTGAACTTGATCAATTTCAATTTAAACTCCCGAATTCACTTTCACTAGTTCTTGGGATATTTTTAGCATCTTCATTTTTTAGTTTCACACGTTGATCTATAACTTATATACATTTTTTAGTTTGACGTGTTGATCTGCATTTAATTAGCATAAAGGATAAAAAAAAATGTAAAGTCCCATTGGAGTGAGAAAACTTTAATGAAAATAGAATGATTGGTTTTGCACTATGTTACGCACAAATGAAGGCTTTAATTGGAACCGTCCACCGATAAAAAAAACTCTGTAATCAGCAATGTGGGAGGAGCGCCAAAAGAAGGCTCTGATTCGTAATTAATAAGATTAGATGATTCACAAATCACGACTGTCTACGGAGTTGGAGTCTATCTGTCTAGGAATATGCCAAGTGAAGCAAGTAAGTAATAAGATATTCTCCAAAAATTGAAAACCAAGTAAAATACTTTTCAGATGTTGGTTCATTATAGTATTTCTTAATTCCAGATTTATATCAATCTAAAGTTTAGATCTGAGAGCCCTTTGTGTTTTTAGTGGTGGTCTCCCATACACTCGGGTTGTATCCGACTCAGTTGAACTATCTTGACTCATTTTTTCTTGAAATGATACTAACATTAACACGATCTTGGAATGACACTAACACTATTTTATTTTACAAATGACACTATTTCGAAAATAACACTAACACTATTTTATTATACAAATGACATTATTTCGAAAATGACACTAACACTATATCGAAATGACACTAACACTTGACATTCGGGTAGGATAGTCCAATTGAGTTAGATCCAGGTTAAGATTCGGGTCGGGTACGACCCGGGTGTACAGGAGATTTTGTGATGTTTTTATGACTTGTGGGGTTTGTCGGATCATGTATGTTAAGTCGATATTTGATTTCTAAAGTAGCTCAACATTATATGAATCAAATCGTAATTAAGGCTATGGTGTGCATATGTTGACCTAGCGATAGGTGGTTAATGCCCAACGTTTGAGGTCCTGGGTTTGAGTCCAACATCGTGCGGTCTTTAAATTTCTTTATTTATTTGTACAATTTATCAAAAAAAAAAAGTCTTAAGCATATGTGTGTTGAATGTACCAATTTGCTATTATAATTTTTACTCCCTTCGTCCCACTTAGCTTGGCATGCTTTCCTTTTTAGTTTGTCTAATTGATAATGACACTTTTCAAAAATAGTATGTGATCTCTACATTCTCTACACACATTAAAGAAGTGGTCTCCACTCACTTTACACTCTTAACCCTTTATTCTTAATTTTCGCACCCAAAGTAAAAGTGCCAAGATAAGTGGGACGGAGGGAATATTTTATTTTAGGGTTAATTGCCAGTAAATTCAAAAGGTTTCGAAATTTTCTCGACTTTCTCATAACCTTTCAATTTGACGTAGCAATCCATAAATTGTAATTTTTTTCTTATTATTCCGAAAATTAAAAAATTCTGCCAATTTTAAGCTGACACAGACATCGGAATATCCATCGTGGCGATGCCGACCGGCTAGCGGTACAACGTCATTTTGTTTTAACTTATACGACGTCGTTTTGATTTTCAACTACAATTAAAAAATAAAAATTAAAAATAAAACAACAACAGTAGAAGTCTCTCCGCCGGCGAGAGCTTCAAGCTCGTTGGGACCAAATCTCGGTGGCGCATCGCGTTCTGGTGGTGAACAAGGAGATGGCGCAGTGGTTTTGGACGGCGGAGGATCATGGTGGTGTGTAGGGCGTGGCGGACAGTGTGGAAGGCGACGGTCGCAAACCCTAATTTCTCTCATTCTTCTCTGTGCGCCGCCGCCACTGAGGTCTTCAACTATGCTCGTCACTGTTGCCACTGAGGTCGTGGACTACAATTGTCAGAGAGGGTTGATGGAGATGAGAGAGAGAAAGACTGAGGTCATCAGCGGCGGATTTTAGAAAAGGAAATGAGGAGTCGCGCGAATTCATGAGCCCGTCGACGGACGAGGTCAAGCGGCGGTGACCGCAGGTCTGCTGCTCGTCGGGCCCTAAGGTAAATGAGACGGCGTAGGGTCCGGTCCTCAGAAACGGCAACGACGATTTTTGCCTGAATCGGAAGGAGAGTTAGGGCCCAAATTCTTGAGAGGGGGTGGGAGGAGGGGAAGAGCGGGAACTGAGAAGGGAGCTACATCTACTGCCTCGTCGGCCTTCAAAAGCGGCGGTGACGATCGGCGTGACAGGGGAAGGGGGCGGCGACAGGGAAGGTGGAGGGTTTGGGGGGTGTTTGGGGAAGGGGTAGGTTTTTTTATTTTTTTGTAAATTAATTTATTAACAAATTATTATATTTTATTTAAAATAAGATTATTAAAAAAATAAAACAATGACATGTCATAGCTTATTTTTAAAAAAATTGTTATTAACCAAATAAAGGAAAAACGCACTCACACTCTAACCCTCTAAGTGACTTGAACCCCTGACCTAATTGACGCGTCATTAGTGCTTGCCATGTAATCTGGCCGGATTTTTAATTTTGGGAACATTAAGAAAAAATTTACCACTTATGGATTGCTACGTCAAATTGAAAGGTCGTGCGAATGTCGCGAAAATTCCGAAACCTTTTGAATTTTCATGCAATTAACCCTTTATTTTATTTTAAATATCAGTTGTATTGATTCTATTTTTCTTGTTTAGCTGCATTTTCCTTCATCATCTCGGACTGCTTCTTAATGCTAAACATTCTAATTAAATTCTCCATCTCTATGCATGCATCCTAGTCTCTCTCTTGTCAAGTCAGAAAAACTCTACAAAATAAATTAAATATTTAAATACACCACTAGCTAATATGTTGAATACATGCATCCCAATTAAAATTTGCAAAAACAAAATAATAATTGCGGAGTTTCTGTACACAAAATTTTGTTTTGTTGGCAATGTGCTCCATTTCCTAATAATTAATTTGCTGAACGAAAATAGGAATCCTACAACAGAAGAAATATGAAGAATATTATTGTCGACGCTGCACAAATAATGTGATTAGGGTTCAACGCAAGATGTGATGAGCCTCCGGTCACAAAATTTGGGAGCCACGTTGTGAGGCTATCTTCTGCAGGATGAGAATGTGAGCCACCGCTAGCCGCCGCCGCCGCCGGTGGTGGTAGCCCATTTGTGGTTGCTGACCAACTTGAAGATTTTTTACTGCCAAAAATCGATAGATATATAATGAAATCGAATCTCTTAAACAAAAACTTTTCACGTTGATACTAAAATGAAATGCCGACTCAACTTTCTATATGGTTAATTAGATTTTTTAAAATAGGAGCAAAGGGATGAATTATGCGATAAACGTTCTTTTTATGATTGCATTATAGTAATATTTTGAATTTGTATTTTATGAGGAACACTTTCATAATTACATATCATGATTGAATTATATAAATACCTAAAATATAATATCGATACAAGACAGGAAAAAGGGCACAAAGTAAAACGTACGTAAAATAATACAATAGAAAGTAAAAGTAAAGATTCTTCTCATTTTTCCAGCACTATATATATATAGTACTGCTTACAGTTTTCCATTCACCAATCATAAATAAACAAGTGCATTAAATTATTCATCATCGTAAACTTGTGTAGAAAAATATATTATCTTCAATCGTAGATACGATCGACTAACTTTAATCTGTCCAAAAAAAAAACTAACTAAATATGGTGAATGCAAATACTAACGAATAGCCACCAATCTAGACTTTGAAAAAAAGAAAATCTTGTTATTATTCAAGATATATAATTAAAGAAAAATATATATGCGTGCAGAAATGTCTACTATACATATACATAAATTTAATGGTGTTGTCAAAACAAATTATATAGTAGCCATTTACTAATACGCGCGCGGCCGATAGAATTTTGGCAAAACATATGTAAGAGCTAACTGGTTTATATATAACAAGTACAATACTAATATAACAAGATATATAGTAATAAAACTATACAAAACAAATAGTTTTCTCAAGAAAACAAAAGCAAAAAAAAATCCCCCAAAAAAATAATCTACAATGACGACTATATTTTCCATAGAAGATATAGATCAAACAATAATTGATCCAAACCTTGTATACAAAGGTTAAAAATGGTTTTTATTTCACCTGCTAGTATTTTAGAGGTTAAAAATGTTTTCACCATTTTCTGACGTTATAACATTTTAGCATATTGTCTCTCTGGAGAAAAATGAGAAGCAAAAAAAATGATGTGATAAAATTAGCAAGAAATGAAGGTTGCATACCTTGTTAGGGAAGGGCAGAACGTAATCGTATAATCCGGTCCGGTACACGTGAATATACTGGTAGCATCGTCGTATGCATAGCTATACGATCTCGGGCATGCATTCTTGAAAATCTCGGAATATGGCGACGGCCGGCACTTCTCCGGCGTCCCAAACTCCCCGCTGCAGCAGTACTCCGCCGTCCCAAACGCCTCGCACGCGCTTTTGCACCCCTGCCCGTCCCCTGCCCGCAGCTCCTCCGGGCACATCCGGTTCAGATCAACCATGCACCCGGTCGACCCGCACGCCCCCGAACCGCCGCTTGCCTCCACGATCATCGGCAAGTTGTAGCCATCCACGAGGCTCACGTCGTAGAAATCTTGACTCCCCGACGAGCCCACCGTGAACTCGGCTAGGGTGGCCGGCGGCGCCGCCCCTGCGCCATTGCATTCCATTTGGTTGGAGCCGCAGTCGCCGGTGGCGCAGCGGCCTTGGCCGGTGGCTGGGTCGAATGAGCAGCCGGTCCGGCCCCAAAACCGGCCTGACCAGCCCGGTTGGGCTTTGATGGACCGGGTGGCACCGGGCGGGAGCTCGAAACCGGTGGTGTCTAGACCGGAGCTGCCCGCGTTTGATAGTATTCCGGGCCAAACTGTGTAGTCACATCTGTTGACCAATAGGAATGAAGTCCCTAAACTTCCTGAAAAATATATCACATGATGAAGATTAGTAACGGCTATAGTTGATGAAATATATACATCGATGAAATCGAGAGTTAATACATATGTACCTTTGACCATGATAAGGAATATTAGGGTGACATAGAGAGCGTGCAAAGCAGAAAATGTCGACAGCATTTGGAGGATTATGATTTTTTTTTTAATGTTTATATATTAGGGAAAATTAGAAGGGAAATGTGTTGTGGTGATGGAAGCAAAAATATTAATTTGATGGAGATGAAAAGAGCAATAGCCCATACGAATTTCTTCAAGAGAGAGGAGGGTTTTGGGAGAAGGGTGAATGATGAAATCAGATTGAAGTGACAAACAAGCCCTATATATATACACATTTATTTGTGGCATGCTGTGACTTTAATTAAGTTTTTCTATTTATGCGTGTCCGTCCTATTTATACGACACATGTGACAAAATTAAAGATGTACGAGTGTGGCTGACACTTTCATTTGCTTATTATTATAACCTCCATTTACAAAAAAAATATACTACAATTTCTTATTGACTTGCTCGCTAAAAATTTATTATTTTTATTTATAATAATAAAATCAACACAATTCTATTTACATTTAAAATGAAAATTTTGTTTTACTCGTATTTTATTGGAATTTCTATCGTCCATATATGACAAAATTTTTATCGACCAATGGAGTATTATATACTAGTATATGTTGCTAGTCGAAAATTGACAAAAAGTTATTTATTAAAAATTACAGTTTTTTAAATTTAAAAGTAATATTTTTAATTTGACTTTTCACTTTATATAACATAATTATTTTTAAAATGGTAGAAATCTATGTCTATGTAAATTACATTTAAGATTAAACAATTAATCATGAGTCTAATTGATTATCAATTGTATCGCGCACTCCAAACAAACGCGTGATTACCGGCGGCATTTGCCGTTGCCATCGGTAATCATGAGGCGGCCGCCGGAATAACAATTATCGATGGCGGATTGCCACCGGTAATATCCTCGTCGGTGATTCATTTATCGGCGGTAAACGACCGTCGCCGGTAAATAACGGTGGCGACGCCGCCGGTGAATGTCACTGTTGAATGGCGGAGCTTCGCCGGACATTATCGGCGACGACGGCCGCCGGTAGTATTGACCGGACGGTAGTTGCGTCGATCGCCGGAAGGGCCGAAGTAATAGCGGCGGCGCCGGTATTTGTTTTTAATTTATTTTATTTATTTATTTTATACTCCACAAGTATTTTCGTATTTATACAGTATTGCATATGTTAGACGAACTTCTCAGTTGGTCACCCATCTTAATTGTGCTCTAAGTCAAGCACGCTTAACCTTGAAGTTCCTTTCGAGTGGTCACTAGTATTATTGATATATCTAGTACCTATTAATTCATTTAAAGTCTATTTCAATATACAATATCATATATTCATAACCTTAGAATATGTCGAGATGATATCCAAGAGACGTTGTTAATTACGGATCGGTCTCGTTTCCGTCCTTATTTTTTTGTCGAAAAAATATTTATTTATTAATTTATTATTATTATTATTATTATTATTATTATTATTATTATTATTATTATTATTATTATTATTATTATTATTATTATTATTATTATTATTATTATTATTATTATTATTATTATTATTATTTATCAATGTAGTTTATACACCATAAGTATTTTAATTTTGATAATTGTAATGTATTTTGAATTTATTTGCATGCGTCCTTATTTTTTTGTCGAAAAAATATTTATTATTAATTTATTATTAATATTATTTTTTTCTTTTTTTATATCAATCTAGTTTATACACCATAAGTACTTTAATTTGGTAATTGTAATTTTATTTGAATTTATTTGCATACGTCCTTATTTTTATGTCGAAAAAACATTTATTTATTAATTTATTATTAATATTAATATTATTTTTTTCTTATATCAATCTAGTTTATACACCATTAGTATTTTAATTTGGTAATTGTAATGTATTTTGAATTCATTTGCATACGTTGAATTTAATCACAATAAATAGGGGATGAATAACGAGGTAAGTGCAATGTTGTTTGAAAATATGAAATAAATAATTCAAGAAAACATAAATGTAAAAAGAAAGTGTAAGTGTAATTTCGTTCCAAAACATAAAATAAATAGTTCAATCAAATATAAATACGTAGAAGTGCTGGTCAAGGTAGCTGACCCGACCGCTTCATGAACTTCTCGAACTGAGCCATACGCTGCTCAAGGGCCTCACGTGTTGCGAATTCTGTAGCATTGTCCTCTTTAGCCTTCTGTAGGAGCTCCTCCAGTGTGGAGATCTGTGTCTCATACATCTGTTGAGACATCGCGGAAGTGTCTGTGCTATGAGTAGACCCCCTACTAACCTGGCTCCGACCGGCACTTCCAGTGCCGTAGAGCCGTGACCTGTCGGACTGTACGACCTCCAAGTAGATCTCATCCAGCTGGTTCTCTCGCCCAGTCTCAATAGCAATGCGACGAATCTCCGCCTAATTCATACATAACAATGCATAATTGTTAGAAAATAAATACATTTCACTATGTATTACTAATATTTGATTAAACTTAAACACTTACATCTAGTCTCTCATCCCTCGGTGACAAAAAGTTTCCATCCTCACACATGTGGATGTGGATAAATGTGCTATAGTTCTGTGCAGCCGGGGGGAGTCCAGTCTCCAAGCTCTGTTCATGCATGTATATAAGTTAAATAAGTTATTATTTGCGATATTATATATTACTTATGAACTTATTTGATAATTACTAACTAGACTCTGTTGCAGGATACGAGTGGACTGAGACCCTCCAACGTGCTTACTGATCCCTGTACCGGGTCCATCGGGCTCAAACATACGGTTCGCACGCGCTTGCTGAAAAACCACCATAACATCCTCTCGCGCCCAGTGTGCCTGGAGCTTAGTCCAGAAATCGTCAAATATGCCCAGGGGTCTATCCATAGTCTTCCCTGCTTCGATCTTCGCCCTGAGCTTTCTCTTGTAGTCGCTCATCATGTCACTGTACCTTTTGCTGGCTTTATGGCTCCCACATCGACATAACCTTAGGCTCATCCTTATGCGACCAAACAAACTCTTTCTGTTGAAAGAAATAATTAATTTAATATATACTAACATTTTAACAATATATAATGATAAATTTATATGTACTAGAACTTTAATTATACCTTTAATTCCTAAAAGTACGCCTCCTTCGCCGTTGGCTGAGTCAACCGCTAAGTGTACTCGTCAAGGTTATCAATCCTCCTAAATGCTCTCGTGCAGGTAGGGATAGCAATTTACCCGCGGGTAATGGATATATGCGACTACCCGACTCTAATAGGTGCGGGTTTGAGAGGCATTTGATATCCACAGATAGTTTCGTCGTTACAATCCACTATTCATTTAGTTCATGGGTATGGGTTTGGATACTTACTATCCATACCCGCAAAACCCATTTACCCGTGAAATACCCACGAAAATACCCGTGAAATACCCACCAAATAACCGTAAAATACCCACAAAATACCCTTAAAATATGAATGTGGATTTGAATTATGGTTTGTGAATCTGAACATCAATGCAAGATGTGGATTTGAACTATGTGATTTGTGGTGAATTTCTTTTTTTTTGTGTTAAATTTGTTATTAATTTATATTTAAATTATGTTTCGCGGGTATCCAGTGGATAGCGGGTGGGGGTATCCGACGGATAGCGGGTTGACGAATACCCGACGGGTAGCGGGTATCCGCGGGTGGCGGATTTGGATAGCATTTGATATCCACGGATAGTTTCGTAGTTAAAATTCACTATCCATTTAATTCGCGGGTATAGGTATGGATAGTCACTATCGATGCCCGTCGTACCCGATTGTCATCCCTACGTGCAGGCGGTGGAGAGGCCCGGTGGCTCCTTCAACTCACTGTGTAAAATTAATTTAAGGAATTATTTGTTATACGAAAAATAATGATTTAAATTAAAATACTTACACAATAGGCATCCTCTCAAAGACCATCCTCCCTCCGTCCCTAGTCCAGCGGGCCTGATCTCGGCAACTGATGGGCCTCTGGTCTAGCCCGTGAACTAGAAGAGGCCTGGGGAGTCTCTGATGTGTCACCAGTCGGCTGCTCATCCCGATCAGACCGACCAAACGAAAGGAAACCTCTACGAGTAGCCATGTTACTTGTTTCAAATTGATTCAGATAAGCATATACACATATCTGTTTATCATAAATTACTTGAATCAAACGAAATTTCGGCAGCATAACCCCACTATCATAACTACTAAGTGTTTGACTCAACCAGTTATGTGAATTTACAAATACATTAACAAATAAAATAACAAACATAACACATAAAATAACAAACAAATACATTGCCAAATATGCCAAATTGTACATTTACATTTAATCATATCACCAATCTATTTCCTAACCATCACTTCCGTCGTCATCAGATGACGTGTCTATGTCTTGATCAGTCACTGGTTCATCGCCATCTTCAATGTCAACGATTCCACAAAGGGGATGAACAAGAAGTGGCGGGTCGACGTCTATAGTTGTGTGGGTACACGTAATAGTAGCAGTCTCTTCTTGAAACGGTTGATCTGTAGAGACTTCAACCTTTGATCTTGCGTTGACTTTGCATGCTGACCACCAATTTTTCTTTGATTGGTTCATACTGGGATAGGGGCAGTAAAACACTTGAACGACTTGACTCGCTAAAACAAAGCGATCGTACTTTTTATATCTCCTTGTGCGACGGTGGTAAGGTGACGCCGACTGGCGGCGGTGTCGATGGCGGGTGCTGGGGGTAGGGGGTAAGGGGTGTGACATGTTCTACAGAAATTGGAAAAACGGCCCTAATTTTAATTCAGCATTACTAGAGGCAAAATGCCGTCGGTAATCGGCGACCCGCTCATGAATTACCGGCGGCGCAGCCTACCGTCGGTAATTACCAACGGTTATATAATTTAATTATTTAACTATTACCGGCGTCACTGCCGCCGGTATTCACCGGCGGCGTTAACGCCGCCGACAGTTTTAAAGATACGGGTTGGCTCCTTCACCGGCGGCGACGTTGCCGCCGGTAATTTTGGCCGGTAAATACGCATTTTTTTGTAGTGTCCACAAAATTTATTTCATTTGAGAAAATATACAATAAAATGTGACCATAAAGATTAAAATAATATTGAAAATATATTCTCTTTGTCCTAAAAAAATAATCATTTTTTGCCATTTTGGTACGTCCACAAAAAATAATAAATTTCTATTTATAAACGCTATCCTACAACAAATTAATATATTATCCTTAATATATCGACTCATTTACCTATTCTATGACATATAGTTCATTAAGGTGAGTTAATTTCCCCACTCACAATACATTTAATAATCATTGTTAGCACTATTTTAAGGTGGGACCTTTTCTTCACTTACATTGAGCCACTTTTATTAAAACTAGTGTCACTTTTTTTATGACTATTTTTGTGGGACAAAGTAAGTATAAGTTCTCTACTTGGTGAAGATAAATACAAAGACTAAAATTAAAATAATACTAAAAAATACTCCGTGTGTCATTTTATATAGGTACTCTAGTTGATAAAAATTTACTAAAAGTTTGACGTGATACCAAAGATTTTAGATAAATAGAAATTAAAAAATCACAAAATTCCACGTATTAAGAACTTATATATTCCTACATGTTCGAAAGAAGATTAAAAATAATTTTACTATTTGCTCAGGTCCCTAACCCATTTGTATTACTCGCTAATTATAGTTTTAGTTGTTCAAATAACTTTAAGAAATATATGCTCCCTGTGATTTGAACTCACAAATTCAATCCGCAAAGAAAACAAACAACAACTCAAACAAAACAGTAAAGCACTCGATGATTTAACGTGGTTCGGATCTTCGATCCTACATCCACGGGAGGGTCAACTCTTTGGTGTCTTTATTGAGTGAAGAAACGAGAACTACAAGTACAAGAAACACAGCAATACCAGCTGCAATCAAGCTCTCAATCACAGAGAACATTCACTCTAACTCTCATACAGAAACTCTTCTTCTTTCACTCTAACTCAGTTATTGATAGCTAAGCTTAACTTCTAATCTGAACAAGAATGAAGATATAAACCTAATCTAACAGCTGCACTTGATCTTGGCCATCGAATGAAATGAAATATGATCCAATGGTTGAGGATGCGCCGCTGCACTGAAATTCTGTTATATCAGTTTTAAACCCCTTTTGCACTTCAAACCTTCAGCTTTCTGTATTTGCTTAGATACCCCTGTCGCATGCCTATTTGTCACAGCCAATAACTAACAAATCTCCACCTTGGTTGTGACAATTGCAGCAATGAACAACACCAAACACCAACATGAGCTTTCCCTCCACCTTTGCCCCATTACAGGGCATCCTTCATACTTGTTTAGTGAGGAAGAACACTGATCAGCTCTAAGCAATAAGTAAACTTAGCAGCTGGCAGTGATTTTGTGAGCATGTCTGCTGGATTATGCTCAGTAGGAATCTTCATCAATTTTACAACTCCCTTCTCAATTTCATCCCGAATAAAATGCATCCTAACATCAATGTGTTTGCATCTTTCATGAAACACTTGATGCTTTGCCAAACACAATGCACTTTGGCTGTCACAATGGATTACAACCTGACTTTGATTTATACCAAAATCTTTGACAATACCTCTTAACCACATGCTCTCTTTAACAGCTTCAGTGAGAGCAATATATTCTGCCTCAGTAGTAGACAAGGCTACAACTGACTGTAGAGAAGATTTCCAGCTAATTGCAGATCCATATAAAGTAAAAACATATCCAGATTGAGATTTTCTAGAGTCTATGTTAGCAGCATAACCAGAATCCCAATAACCAACAAGAGCATCACTATTATCATCAACATTATTCTTAAACAGAATACCACATCTAGTACTACCCTTCATATATCTCATTATCCATTTTAAAGCTTGCCAATGATCTTTACCATGATCAGACATGTATCTACTAGTTACACTAATAGCATGAGCAACATCAGGCCTAGTGCAAATCATAGTATACATAATGCTTCCTATGATATTAGCATAAAGAATTAAACTCATTTTTCTTTTCTCAGTTTCAGATTTAGGTTTCTGATCATTAGACAATTTAAAATGTTGAGCTAAAGGCACTGATACTTCTCTAGTTTCATGCATCCTAAATTTCTTTAATATTTTTTGAATGTAGTCATGTTGAATGAGCCATAACTCACCTTTGCTCCTGTTTCTTATAATATCCATGCCAAGAATCCTCTTAGCATCTCCTAGATCCTTCATATCAAAACTGATTTGAAGGTCCTGCTTGATTTTCTCAATCTCAGCCATGCTAGCTCCTGCAATTAACATATCATCTACATACAACAAAAGGTAAGCAACAACAATATCATTTTTATACTTAATATAAACACAGCTATCAAATTCAGATCTTTTGAAACCAATTTTGGACATATGGTCGTCAAACTTTTTGTACCATTGTCTGCTACTTTGTTTCAACCCATAAAGGCTTTTCTTCAGTAAGCAAACCTTATCTTCATCTCCAGGTTTCACAAAACCCTCTGGCTGTATCATATATATAGTTTCCTCTAAGTCACCATGCAGAAATGCGGTTTTAACATCAAGTTGCTGTAGTTCCCAATTATTCTTAGCAACAACAGCTAAAAGGATCCTTATGGAGCTGTGCTTCACAACTGGTGAGAAAACTTCTGTGAAATCAACACCTTCCTTTTGAGTGAAGCCGCTTGCAACTAATCTAGCTTTATACCTAATCCTATTAACAGCAGCTGACTCCACTTTCTTTTTGAATATCCATTTGCAACTGACTGCCTTTTGAGATTTAGGTTTCTTGACTAGAATCCAGGTTCCATTATTTATGAGTGAGTCAATCTCTTCCTGCATTGCTTTTATCCATTTATCTTTCTCCTTTCCTTCTACTGCTTCTTTATAAGAATTGGGCTCAGCATACTCTATATCCTCTGCCACATTTAAGGCATAATGTATCATATCTGCTTCTGCATATCTAGATGGTGGCCTTATAGTTCTTCTGGTTCTATCTCTAGCTAACTGATAGCTATCAAGGCCTTCATCATCTGATATCTCTTCCTGATCTGCACTTTCTTCTTGAACATCATTAGTGTCATCTTTCTTTTCTCTAGGCTCCACCTCAACTTCTGTAATCTGATTCTTTCCTTGTTGAGCAGGAGCCTTTTCCTTTTCATTTCTCAGGTATGGCATGTTGGCTTCATCAAACTTTACATCCCTGCTAATTATCAATTTTTGTTTGCCAGGCTCAATACACCATAACCTATATCCTTTCACACCTTTTTGATATCCAAGCATGATGCAGATTAATGCTCTTGCCTCTAACTTATCCTGTTTGAGGTGAGCATAAGCTTTGCAGCCAAACACTCTCAAAATTGAGTAATCTCCAGTGTTGCCATACCATTTATAATCTGGTGTCTTATGATCTATAGCAGATGATGTGCATTTGTTGGTCAGAATTGCTGCAGTAGATGCTGCCTCTCCCCAAAATTTCTTTGGTAAACCAGAACTCAGGAGCATACATCTAACCCTCTCTAAGATAGTTCTATTCATCCTCTCAACAACTCCATTTTGCTGAGGATTTGAAGGTACAGTCCTATGCCTCTTTATACCCTTAGACTTGCAATACTCTTGAAACTTTTCTGATAGAAATTCTAAGCCATTATCTGTCCTCAAGCATTTCAGTGTTGTACCCTTTTCTGATTCAACTTCTGTACACCATTCTTGGAATTTTTCAAAAGCTTGAGTCTTGTCTTTTAGAACATAAACCCACAACTTTCTTGAGTAATCATCAATGATACTCATAAAGTATTTGCCTCCACCTATTGTTTCTACTTGTGAAGGTCCCCACAGGTCACTATGGGCATAATCAAGAGGTGCCTTTGAAGTATGCTTACCAATTGGATACACAAGTTTCTTGCTCTTACCAAGAGCACAAGACTCACAGTTATCAAGTTTAGTATTGCAATCAAGAACAATAATACCATCTTTTGAGAGATGTTGCATTCCACTTTCACTAACATGTCCTAGTCTTTTATGCCATAGTTCAATAGATTCGTTTCTAACAACATTAGAACTACCTATGACAGTTTCACCATTCAAATAATAGAGACTATTCTTCCTAGTTCCAATCATGACAGTAGTGGAATTCTTTATAACATGCATGTAACCTTTTTTAGATTTAAAAGAACACCCCTTAGACTCTAACATGCCAAGAGATATAAGGTTTCTTTTCAGACCAGGTATATACCTAACATCAGAAAGGATTTTTATGGAAGAATCATGTAATTTTAATTTTACAGAGCCTATTCCTTTTACCTTGCATACCTGATCATTTCCCAGGAGGACAGAACCTTGTTCTTCATGCCTTAAATCTTGAAACCAACTTTTGTGTGGGCACATATGGAAGCTACATCCTGAGTCCATAATCCATTCTTCACCCATAGCTTTCTCCACCACATTCAAGACTTCTGCATTGTCTGCAGCTTCTGCCAAATCAGCTGAGCTCGGTTTTTGATCCTTCTCAGCCTGCCTTTTCTTCCAGGCAAAACAGTTCTTCTTGAGGTGTCCTGGTTTCTTGCACCAGTGACAAGATCTGGTCTCCTTTGATTCTCCATCCTTTTGTTTCTGCTGGCTTTGCTTGTTTCCATCATAAGCCTTCTTTGATTTCTTCTCTTTGAATTTCTTAACATTCAAACTTTGTGCAGCATTATCTTGTGCTCCATTGTTCAATCTCTGCAGCTCCTTTGATCTTAGAGCAGATTGAACTTCTTCCAGTGATATAGAGGTTCCTTTGCCATAAAGCATGGCATCTTTGAGTTGGTCAAAAGATTTGGGCAAAGCATTCAACAACATTATTGCTTTGTCCTCATCTCTCATCTTCTCATCTATACTTTCCAAATCATCAATCGATTTGTTAAACTCCTCCAATTGCTCACTGATACTTTTATCCTCAACAATCTTGTATGAGAATAATTTTTGCTTGATGAACAATCTGTTGGCCAAAGACTTAGCCATATACATATTTTCCAATTTTTCCCAAACACCTACATCGGTGGTCTCATTTGAGATTTCCCTCAGAACATGATCGGAGAGACAAAGAATGACAGCAGATCGAGCTTTCTTTATCATCTCTGTTCTCTGCGATTCAAGTTTCGGATCCTCCTCCTTCTTGACCGATCCATGCTCAATCGCTCCATCTAAACCTTGTTGGACCAGCACCGCGTGCATCTTGATGCGCCAAAGACCAAAATCATTCTTTCCCGTGAACTTTTCAACATCGAATCGAGTCGCCATTTGCGGATTGATCTTTGATTCCCACAGACGGCGCCAATTTGTGATTTGAACTCACAAATTCAATCCGCAAAGAAAACAAACAACAACTCAAACAAAACAGTAAAGCACTCGATGATTTAACGTGTTTCGGATCTTCGATCCTACATCCACGGGAGGGTCAACTCTTTGGTGTCTTTATTGAGTGAAGAAACGAGAACTACAAGTACAAGAAACACAGCAATACCAGCTGCAATCAAGCTCTCAATCACAGAGAACATTCACTCTAACTCTCATACAGAAACTCTTCTTCTTTCACTCTAACTCAGTTATTGATAGCTAAGCTTAACTTCTAATCTGAACAAGAATGAAGATATAAACCTAATCTAACAGCTGCACTTGATCTTGGCCATCGAATGAAATGAAATATGATCCAATGGTTGAGGATGCGCCGCTGCACTGAAATTCTGTTATATCAGTTTTAAACCCCTTTTGCACTTCAAACCTTCAGCTTTCTGTATTTGCTTAGATACCCCTGTCGCATGCCTATTTGTCACAACCAATAACTAACACTCCCTAACCCATTTGTATTACTCGCTAATTATAGTTTTAGTTGTTCGAATAACTTTAAGAAATATATGCTCGTACTCGTCTTAAACCTGATTAAAAATAAATTTTATTATCTATTTTCATCTCAAACTCATATATACCTACTAATTTCTTGAACATGTTTAAATCTATAAAATATCACTGTGACGCACACAAAATTATCTATTATTTTACTTTAAAAAAAACTAATATTTTCTTTTCTTTCTCTCTTATTTTTTCACAAATTTATCATAAAAAAAAAACTAATTTCTATCTCCTATTTTATTATAAACTATTCAATTCTTAATATCCGTTCTCAAACCTTGTCGCTTATTGAATTGAGACATGAGTGAGTATAATTCATCACTCTATATACATTACAATCATTGCTTTATAAAATCACAATTGCTACCATAATTTCTTTTCGCTTGATTTTTCTTTTTCATTATTATTATTATTATTATTATTATTATTATTATTATTATTATTATTATTATTATTATTATTATGTGCAATCAAAATACCAACGATATTATGATGTAAATTTTTTTTAAAATATTTGTATGATTTTTATATTTTTAAAAGACATTAGAAGTTCATGTGCAGTCTTTGGAATGAGTACATCGATGAAATAGAAACAACATTATATTTTGAAAATAAGAAATCAAATATCATGATTATTCTTGTGCCGGCCTAATATGTACAAATCTGATATTCAAATTTGCAACTACTGTTAAGTCACCAAATTTTGATTGAGCAATGACTTGCCGCCTCAATTCGTAAATATTTTTTGATAGTCATATGACCCATATATCATTAATAAATAATTGAATTTTAAATATAAATATTACTTCAAAATAATATTTATTTTTTAAAAACTATATCTTTCGTGCATCTGACGGATGCAAATTTAACAACTAATTTGTATAGAAACAAAGTAGTACTACAAACTGAATTAAAATGGAAGTAGTAACTACATGATCGATCGAGAATCTGAGATAGAACGGTACGACATGATTTATCAAATACGAAGCTACTAGTATATTTTGAGGTGTAGAAATAGAACGATATCTTTTAATTTTTGAAAAAGGGTGCATGGTTTGAATAGACTCTACCCAAAATTGTTGAATTTTTTTGTCTAAATTAAATATCGTAATCATTTTTCTTGGTCTTCAACAGGTTAACGATAATTAATAAGGCCCACACTGCTAAATTTGGGCACCAACGGATTTACTGAGATAGGGAAAATATCCAGTGGACCAGACTCGAAAAAGTATTTTTTTCTAACGCTTTCCAGAAAAAGGAAAAGAAAATATTGAGAGATATTGAGAGAGAGATATCCTACTGAATATGAACACACATGCCGCTGTCGTGTAAAGCATTGCATCAATTCAAGTAAGGATGTATATTCGATTTTAGTTCGATTTGTTGTTAAAATTAAATCCAACCAAATTAATCTAATAAACCGAATCAAATCGAAAAATCAAATAATCCAAGAAAATAGAAAAAAAATGAAAATAATACAGAAATAAGAAAAAAGCAAAATTAAATTGTAATTTGATATCAAAATATGTATATATATCTATACTATATAAATTACTTATATATCCGATTTTCAGTTTTATTCAGTTTTCACATCACCAAACCCAAAATCTAATCATATATATTTTAATATTTTGATTTAGATATGTTTGATTATTTTGTTCACCCCTAAATTGAAGCTCCTCGTCAATTCTTGCTTCATTTCCCGAGTTGAATAATCACATGTTATGTTAACATCTAAAATAAAGTATACAATTAATATTGTTAGTAATATATTGGCTAAACTTAGTTATGGAATATGGATCTTAATTTAGGGACGTCAAGGTCCAATCCTATATGGCTCTAAAAAAGAAAGGGTCCAATCCTACATACCGAGAGTACTGATTCAAATAAATTCAGGTATTTATCGTATAAAATAAAAATTATTTTTAATTTTTAGATCGTAAAAAGTGAATTTATGACTTTACTAAATAAATTCATGATTCATGGTTCAAATCCCGTAAATAATGAATATTCCATTTTTTTTTAATTTATACTTTTTACAGTAAATTTATAATATTTTACAATGAACTCATTTTATACGAAGAGTGTGCGTAGTTTGTTTACCGCCTATATATATATAGGGGAGAGCTAAAATAAAAACACTTCTTAAAATATATAATATAAACAATTTTCAGCCCTTAGATCATCAAGATCTACGGTTGATTCGTAACCCTTTTGGATGAATTCGTGGTCCTGGGTTCGAATCCCAAAGGTAGCAAAAATTTATTTTTTTCATAATTCGTAACCCTGTTGGATAAAATTCGTACATTAAAAAATGTTTATATTTATATTTTAAGAAGTGTTTTCACTGTAGCCCTCCCATATATATATATATATATATATATATATATATATAGGAAAGAGTTCAATGGAAAACACTAAATATTCAAAGAACAGAGAACATTGAATATGTCAGTAATTCCCGTTGAACGTTAAACGTTCGTACAAATAATTTTATTGAACGTTGAACGGATTTATATCAGGGTTCGAACCCCATAAACCCCAAATATTTAAATAAAATTATTTGTACGAACGTTTAAGGTTCAACAGGAATTACTGACATGTTCAATGTTCTCTGTTCTTTGAATATTTGGTGTTCTCCATTGAATCTAACCCTATATATAATTCGATACAATCATCCCTTTTCTTCCACGACCTCTGCCATGAACCCTAGGGCCTCTGCCGCCTTCCCCTAGCAATCTCTTTTCCTCCGCCACCCTCCCCCGCCAGACTCTGCCCCTCCGCCGCACCAACTGACGCACCGAAAATTGGGGCTCGATTTCTCCAAAAATTGGGGATATAGGATTTTAGTCTGGAGAATCGACGCACCAACCGCCCTCCGGCCTTCTTTCTGCAAAACTTGAAAATCTAGGATTTTAGTTTGTGGGTCTCAATTTCTGGACCTCCCTCTGAATTTTTTCTTCGATTTTTAACATTTCTTTTGTTTGGCGAGGCCATTGTGGATGATTGAGGATTGGGATGATTGGTGGTGGTGGTGGCTGCTGGGAAGATGGGGGAGGATGTTTGGCGGTGGCTACTAGAAAGATGGGGAAGGATCTACGGTGAAGATAGAGTGAGAAAAATGGGCGTTGGGAGGTTGGGGAAGGGGTGGCGGCGAAAGGCATGGTTGGCGGTGGTGGAGGTTGGGGAAGGCGATGTCTGGGGGCGTCGGCAGGGGGTGGGGGGATGAGGTTGGTGGTGGTGACGAAGCTCTCCGGTGGCTGGAGAAGACGCGGCAGGTTGGGGAGGGGAGGGTGACATATTCTTAATTAAATATAATCTGTTTTTAATTCTTGACGAAAATATATCGTTTTGTCTAATAAATTGACATATCAGTTTCAATGTTGCCATGTAGGAGACACGTCAGTTTTAATTTGGCCTGAGATTCTCGCCGTGGAAAAAAGGCGACTCAATTATAAATTGATGTATTTGGATGTTAAATTTTAGGGTCATAATATAAACCAGAAAATGGGAATTTCTCATGGATTTACTAGTTATTAACCCTAATTTAAATAACAAAAAAGAACCTTCACTTTGCATATCATCATATGTTTTGAAATTCTATTTTATTGTTAAGAAAAAAAATTACATATATACTATTATAAAAGAAATTAAAAAAATGAACCCTCAAAAATTTTAGGGCCCTAAACGACATCATCTTAAGCATGTGTTCAGGTACGGGGTTGACTACCTGCCTACAACGTTAGTCTAATGTATTTTCAATTTGCAGTCGATCAAGTTTATGGATAACATTTATAAACTATCTCAATAAAATGTCCACTACAAGTTGTAGGCCGGACATGCAGTTTTTGCTGAGAATGAAACAGCTCTTATCAGAAAAAATAAAATAAAATAAGAGTCAACATGTAATATAGTTGGTTTCAATGCATACCCTTTATATTTAAGATAAGATTTCAATAAAGGAGGTGTACAAAAGATTGCATTTTTTAACATAGAATTTCAATAAAGATGATGCAATCCTTTTTTATGTATATGTTTGTTATTGGTTTGTGATAAAAAAAAGAAAAGAAAAAAGCATGACAAGAAGTCAAGAATCAGTAGGTGGTGACATGAAAAGTAGGGCTGCTTACACATCAAAAGGAATTGCGCATGTTGATAGATACACATACATTTCTTCATATCTCATTAATTGTGGTGCACTTACAAATCAGCTTTATAGAATGTTTTCTCTTTTCTTTCTTAGGATATTGTGGAGGAGTTTTAATTTGGACTACATTTGGATTTGGATATTTCGATCTTGAAATAATTGAGAGTCATCTATGTGTAAATATATACTCTTAATTAAGTAGACTTATAGTGATGAATACTGACGCAAATCATAATATGTTGGACTAGTTGATAGAAAATAAAGAATTCAATAACTATTATAAACATGTGTAAATACTCTTAATTAAGTAGAACTTATAGTGATGAATACGGAATTGCTGACGCAAATCATAATATATTGGGCTAGTTGTTACAAAATAAAGAATTCGATGACTATTATAAAAATAGTAAAGTAGTGGAAAGTAAATATGAATACAATAAAATAATTTATAACGTAAATTATTACTATCTTATTTACCATGACTCATTTAGATGACTATTATAAAAAGGGGTGGTCTCTTGTGCACCCGGGTGCACCATGCACCCAGGGTGCAAATGACACTAACACTTACACTAAATGACACTAACACTAACACTATTTTGTTTTACAAATGACACTATCATGTTATATAAATAACACTGTCGCGAAATGACACTAATATTAAATGACACTATCATGTTATCAAAATGACATTGTACACCCGGGTGCACGGCACCGTGCACCCGGGTGCACAAGAGAATTTGTGTTATAAAAATAGTAAAGTACGTATAAGTTATTTAGGAGCTTTAAGTTCTTAAAAAGTAGTATTTGGTAAAATAAAGGGGTATTGACATAAAAATACACAAATTTTAGACCAATTCTGATTTTTAACACGAACTTTAAAAAATGTCAAAAAATACATCAATTTATTGATTGTAGTAATTTTAACACACAAATTCTATTTCGGCCAAATTAAAGCTTACTAAGCTGCCAAAATGCTAATTTTAACATTAAATTGAATTGTCAGATTATATTAAATTATAAGACATTTATTTTGGTTCGTCTCGAATTGTACGTATGAAAGTAAATAGGTTCGTGTTAAAATTACTACAATCAATACGTTGGTGTATTTTTTGACACTTTTTAAAATTCATGTTAAAAATCAGAATTGGTCCAAAGTTAGTGTATTTATGCGCAAATAACCCTAAATTAAACTCTTAAATAACTTAAACTTCAATAACTTATAAACTCGCAAAATTAATAAAGTTCTCAATCTTATTTTTTTTTTTTTCATAATCTTATAAGAAACAATGAGTTTACAAAAATAATTCTACTATCAGTTGTTATTTCTAACATATACATAATTTTAAATTTCATATCTTTTTGAATTTTTCTCTTTAATTACGATATTCTCTCTCTAGCTTATAAGCTCAATGATCTAAATACTTTGACAATTTATAAGCTCTTAAAACTTTACATCTTATAGGCTCTTAAAACATCTTATAAGTTATTGCAACTTATAAGCTCTCTAAAATAAGTTTAGTCAAACACCCTCTAAGAATTCCTTTGAACTAGTTAAGACAATTACAATGTGATAGAAAGCTTTTCTAACCTATTGTAAAATTAACAACAAAAAGGTTTCTAAACTTTTTTTTTTGATCAGGCAAGAGAAATCATTTAATAAAATGAGGTACCAGAAGTACCTAAGAGTTCAATACAAAGAAAAGAGAGAGGAAAAGAACATAACAATTACACACTTACACAAAACAGTTAAAAAGGTTTCTAAACTATCTGAGCTAAATGGATTAATAGATTTCTACACAACAAACTATTGACCTATCAAACATAAGAGTTCACAAGTCTCAAGCTAATAACACAAAGGTTACTAGACTATTATGGATTAATAGGTTTTCACTCAGCATGCAAGCTATCGACCCATCAAATATAAGCGTGTACGAGTCTCCCTCACAAGATGAACTAGTTAAGACATAAAATTCGTATTTTTTTTTCATAACCCCTAAAATAAAAGGTATTTAAAGGTATTCAAAATTTAATGCCAGGAATGACGCAGGCTGTCCCGCTGTACGTGTACCAATTGTAAAATGCTATTGTTTTCTTTCTTTTACTTTTACCTTTTCTTAGGGGTGTCAAATCGGGGCGGGTCGGGTACCCGACCCCGATATTTTGGAAAATATGATACCCGATACCCGACCCGACCATAGTGTACGGTACCCGCATACCCGTGTATATTTAGGCAATTTTTGATTTTTCGATTTTTACCCCTTTTTTCTCTTCTTATCCTATTAAATTTTAGTTGTTCACCCCTCACATTTGGAATCCAAATTTTGGATTAATGTTGATGTTTGTACTGTAGTGATTGTTCACCACTCACATTTTAGTTGTACTGTAGTGATTGGATTAATATTCACGTCTGTACTGTAGTAATTAAATTTTGAATTAATGTTCACATTTGAATTAATGTTCACGGCGAGAGGGTGGGAGTTGGGAGGTAGATTGGCTTGGACGGTGGGAGTTTGGGGTAGAAATTTTCTGTTTTCACGTCTGTACTGTAGTGATTTTGGGGTAGAAATTTAAGTTTAACTAATTACTATTATTAAAAATTAATAAAAATATATAATTTATTAGTAGATGCGGGTATCCGGGTATACCCGATACCCGACGAGTATACCCGATACCCGATGAATTTCAAATCCTAATTCCCGATCCCGACCCGGTTCCCGTTTATTGCGGGTATCGGGTACCCGGTACCCGATCGGGTATCGGGTTCGGAACGGGTAACCCGATACCCACATCCCGTTTTGACAGCCATACCTTTTCTTATCTTTTTCTACTTTTCTGATAATCCTCAAATCTTACATGGACTCACTATTCAATAGGATAATCTTTGTACTATGTAACAATGTATACGATCGCGACATTTAAAATCATTTATCCAACTTTTCGGTTCCCACTATTATTAACTTTTTCCAGCCTTTTGTTTTGATTTAATTTTGCTATAGCATTTATAGTTAACATGACCTAACATTTATTATTATTATTATTATTATTATTATTATTATTATTATTATTATTATTATTATTATTATTATTATTAAATACCAGATTTATAAAAGTAATATAAGCAAATCCACATTTGGCGTTGGGATTTTCGATCCCACGATTTTAATAATAATAATAATAATAATAATAATAAAAAAAAAAAATAGGAAGTGATTAGATAAGTTAGCTATTTATCATATAAAATAAGTTCTATTTTGAATTCTTAGATCGTGAAGATCTATGGTGAATTCACAACTTAGTTGAATGAATTTACGGTGTAGATTTCGAATTTCATAGGTGGTGAAAATTAATTTCATTTTTATGAATTCATAATTTTTCACATCGAATTCATAATAAACTTATTTTATACGATAAGTTTAGTTTGTATAATAATCACTCCATATGTATATATATGCATACATGTTGAGCTGGAATTAATTTCAATAGCAAAAGATAAAAACGTTAAATAACACAAGATTTTTACGTGGTTTGATCGTAAAGATCTACATCCACGGAGGTCGCCAGAGAAAATTCACTGTCAGTGGAGAGATTACAATCACAAAATTTTGTAGATATATCTCGAATGACCCCCAAAATTTACACATGAGATTTCTATTTATAAGCATCAAAATAAATCTAGCCATAATGCCCATTAATCGAGGTAATTGAGCCAAAGTCTTGTTTATAATCTTTGTTTTGGAGTTGAGTCGTCCAGGTTGGCGCTCGACTTAGCTAAGTGGCAGGCTGAAGCAGGGTTGAGCTGTCAAATATGGGGCAAGACTAGGGCTGTAAACGAGCCGAGCCGAGCCGAATACAAGCAGGCTCGAGCTCGGCTCGTTTAAATATTCGGGTGTTCGAGCTCGGCTCGAGCTCGATTCAAGCTTTTATCTTGTTGATCGAGCTCGGCTCGTAATCCACTTACCAAGCTCGAGCTCGGTTCGAACTCGGCTCGGGTGATGCTCGATAATGTCGAATTCGAGCTTGAGTTCGAGCTCGGCTCGTTAAATGTTTGTATATGTGATATTCGAGCTCGAATTTCTTATAAATTTGGGAAAAGCTTCTTAATTAATGTTATTCGAGCTCGAGTTCGATTCGTTTAAGGCTCGTACAATAGCTCGATTGAAGGCTCGACTGAAGGTTCGTGACCAGGCTCGCAAACATGTTTGCGAACAATCGAGTCCGAACATGTTCGCGAGCTCAACGAGCCGAGTACTATCAAGCTCGAGCTCGGCTCGATAAAAATTTCGAGCTAGAAATCAGGCTCGAGCTCGGCTCGTTTACTATTGAATCGAGTTCCGAAGGAGCTTTTTTCGAGCCGAATCTCGAATAGCTTGCGAGTAGCTCTGTTCATTTACAACCCTAGGCAAGACTGAGCTGCCAAGTATGTAGCAGGGCTGAGCTGTCACGGCTGACAAGGCTGAATTGTCAAGGCTGAGCTGCCAAGACTGAGTTGTCAAGGCTAACATGTCACAGTTGAGCTGTCAAGACTAAGCTGCCAAGTTTAATTCTTTGCTCCCATTTATACCTGTTATTGTTGATCCAAGCAAGTGAACATAATTACGTCCATATCAGCTGCTCCCCCAAATCTGGTGGACATGTTTATTTATGTGTCCAACTGAGTATTCTCTTTCTTTGAAATAATTTTGAGGTATAATGTGGAATTACTTTTGAAAACCATCACTAAGTGATCTTGTCTCTTGCATCCAGCCTTATAAAGGGATTTTCCATTTTTCATTGGAGCTTTTATAGTCTTAGAATTGAGCTTTTTACCGCCCCGATAATTCAACATTTTACAGCCTTGATATAAAAAGTCAACATTTTATAGCCTTGGCATTACTTTTTATAGCATCGATATTTCAGCTTTTACAGCCTTGACACTACTTTTTACAGCCCTGCTATTTCAGCTTTTTACAACCTTGGAATTTGAGTTTTGTATTCTCCAAAAATAGAGTACACTACAACTAGGGGTGTCTAAACGGGATGCGGGTATCGGGTTACCCGTCCCGACCCCGATACCCGACCGGGTACCGGGTACCCGATACCCGCAATTCACGGGAACCGGGTCGGGATCGGGATTCGTGCTATGAAATTTCGCGGGCATCGGGTATACCCGTCGGGTACCGGGTATACCCGAATACCCTATAAATTTTTTATTTTTATTAATTTTTAATAATAGTAAAACACTAAAACTAAAAATTAAATCCCTACCCTAATTCACTACAGACGTAAAAATGAAATCCCTACCCTAAATCACGCACTGATGTACATCATTTCAACATTTTATGGTCTGAAATCAAATGTTGATAGTAATTTGCATGCTTAATTGCTCATAGATTATATATGTCTAAATGAAGAATTGTGTAATTTGTGTTAATGGAGAATTGGGTCAGAATTGTTCCACTCCTTTTACAACAATATTGCAAACTGTAAGCACCAATAGCAGAAAGGAAACAGCCTACATAATTGATCGAAAAACAAAAAAGAAAATAATAAACAAACAAAGCAAAAAAATTGAAAATCGATCGGGTTTGCGGGTACCCTAATACCCGCGCCGGGTACCCGTGTCGGGTATTAGGGTACCCGACGTACATGGCGGGGCGGGTATCGAGACTAACATTTGAGTAAAATTCGGGGTCGGGTACCCGACCCGCCCCGTTTAGACACCCCTAACTACAACATATTAATCGAACACCAACGAAATAGTCCGTTGTTAAATGGTTGTATTTCATCAATAAGAAGAAAAAAATGACGGAACGCCGACGGAGATAGTCGATCACATTTTTCTTGGTTGGTAATAAAATTACCGAAGGAATGGTCGTACGTCAGTGAATTACCCCTCAGCTTTACTGGCAGAATTAGGGCTGTGCATCGGTTCAAAACTGAACCGAACCGACCCAATTTATAAAAACCGAAACCGAACCGCTGAAAGGTCAAAAACCGACCAAAACCGAACCGGTCTAAACCGATCGGTTTCGGTCGGTAACCGAACCAAACCAAATTATTTATCTTTCTTTTCTCTTTTCAATCATGCAATTTCAACCAAGTTCAGCCACATTATATCATCTCTAAACAAAATCAAAATAAAATAAAAAATTGCATCACCTATCAGCATCACCCAGAAAAAAATAAACAAGCAACAGCGTCGTCGGACGCGGGATGGCGGCAGAGGAAACGCCGGGTGAAAGGGCAGCGTCGACGCAGGCTGGCGGAGGAGGAAAAGTCGGGGGAGAAGGGCATCGTCATCGGACGCGGGCTGCTGGCGGAGGAAAAGCCGGGGGAGAAGGGCAGAGCCGCCGCCTCGCTGGTCTGCTGCTGCGTCAGCGTCAATGTCGCCGGTATACTCCTGCGCTGGCCTACTGCTAGTCGTCGGCGGAGGATGAGTGGTGTCGCCCGCCCGGCGCGGCGCCGCAGTTGCAGGAGGAAGGGATAGGAGGACGAAGGGAGGCTGTTGGCTGAGTAAAGTTACAGGACTTCTAAGGCAGTGGGGCGGCGGATAGTTCACAATACTTAGGGTTTTCAAATGTTAATTATGTATTTATATTTTCGTATATTAAATATATTATAAATAATATATTTAATAAAAAATATGTATGCATCGGTTCGGTTCGGTTCCCGACCGAACCATGGGACGAGAACCGAAACCGAACCGACATTTGATCGGTTTACACTTTCAAAAACCGAACCGAAAACCGACCCAAAAATCTAAAAACCGAACCGAACCAAAAATGATCGGTTCGATCGGTTTTTTCGGTTCGGGTCGGTTTATGCTCACCCCTAGGCAGAATGTCCGTCAGTGAGTTTTTGACGTCGCTAACGTCATTTTCATCTACTGACGGCGTGGCCGATGGATATCATTGTTACCTATTACCGAGAGACCTTTTTCGATCGCTATTTCTCTAATGAAGAAGTGACAATGTTAATGATATTCTATTCCGACATTATCTTTATAAAAATAAAAATATATACTTTTTGTAATTTCAACCCAATTATCGACAACCAGCTCTAGAGTTACAAACAATCATTATCACAATCCATCAATACTACAAAACGTCAATTAATCAACATCATACAATATAATTAAAACCATCAAACAAGTATTCAAATATCTTCAAACTATCAAAAGGTGGACGTCTCAATGCAATCAATCACTCGATTAGACGTTCCTGCATCACTTGAGCCTGCATAGCCTCAATCATTTGTTGTTGTCGGTCATCTCTCTGTCTCTGGACCTCCTGCTGAGCCTTGAATCGAGTCATGAAGTCATCTCTTTGTCTCTGGGCCCCCTGCAATTGCTGCTCCATCCCATGAGGTCTTGTGGATCGATAGAAGGCCCGTGGAAGTGAGATGTTCCACTCGTCTCCTCACTATTGAAGCTGGCTGCAAGTCCACTAACTAATTTTAAAAAAATTAGGACACAATGACAGAATAACCTATGACAGAGTCGGTCGACGTTACCGAAGGCCACCAATTCGTCGTGATGAGGAGTAATATATGCAGAGCAGAGGAATGACCTTTGTCAGGGAAACGGACCTCGCCAGAGAAACGGTCTTGGTCAGAGGAACGGTCTTCACCAGAGAGATGGCTTCCGCCAAAGAAGCCACACTTGCCAGAGAAATGGCCCTCGCCAGAGAGATCACCAAAAAAGCGGAGAAATCTCCCGTCTGAGGGCAAATTTACTCTTATACCCTCGACCACGCGAGGCGCATGTTTTAGCAGTGAATTTACTATTTTACCCTTAACTTGTAATCTATAAATAGCCATGCATACGCTCTTTGTAATCTACGTTATCTTCACTTGCAATATTACAGCAATTAGACTTTCGTGCTCTCAACTTTGCATTTCTCTCATTCTTCCAAACAACACTAGGTATAATTCGAAATCCAACAATAATGTACCGATTAAATCTATATCCGTTCAATCATACTTCACCACGTCGGTAAACAAAAAATGAGTATTAGAAAAAAAATCAATATTGCAAACGGATAATGGTCCATTGTTTTTGTAGCCGTCATTACGCCGCTAGCAAATCCGACGATGATCTGCGGGTAAAATTTGCGAGGATTGCCGTAGATGATTCCATCATTAATATCGTCTTTTTAAACTCCATTGTTGTTCCGTCAATAATCCGTCGTTAATTTTGAATGTGTTTGACAACATTTTTTGAATAGGTAGGATTAGACTACAAACTCATTTTAAAATATAATTACAAACTGTGAATACATTTTTATTTTGTCCGATCCTTATAGCATTAGATATATTTTCTATATGTAAAAATACACACATTACAGGTCATATATATTTTAGCAAGTTCAATATATAAACGAAACTTTGATCCATCAAAGCAAGACAGCTGGATATCACGTGGAACATACGTGTATTTAGTGGCGTATCCAAAAGGTGCTCGAGTCAGCTGAAGCACCTCAAACCAATATTTATTTTCTTATTATTTTTAATTTTAATAAGTTCAATTTGAACTCCCTCCAAATTAATTTTGTGTGCACTGGAAGTCTGGAATGGGCATGTCGGCCTCTCTAGGATTATATGTCCCCCTTTTTACATTATCTTTTGTCAGATTTTTTACTTTTTTTTCCCTTTTCTTTTTCTTTATCATATTACAAAAGATTTAGATCATCCATGGAAAAAAGCTAATACTATTAATCTCGTGGAACTTCTTAGATCTTAGTTATATATATAGTGCATTCGCGAAGCTCCTTTATAGATCCATCACTAATTCTTTCTAGTTCTATTTTAATTATAATTTCTATTTATATACTGAAGTAGGAGATCAAAATCGAGGTATGACAATATATAATGTTTTATATTTAGAAAATTAGTTAAATGCTACAAATTAAAACTAATTAACAAAATGACTTGAGACAAAATCATTTTTCAGTACTAATTAAAAATGAGTCCCTACTATTTAATTAACCAAGCATATTGAAACAATTAATCATATTTTTAATTGTAATAAATTATACAGCATATTTTTATAAAAATTGTAGTAATAAATTATACAGCATATATAAATCATTTTTGCGGTTATATGCCTTTAAAAATTGTAATAAATTATACAGCATATTTTTAATTTAACCTTTATATTATACCTCTCATATGATATAATCACAATTAGATGGATGGTATTGTGATAAATAGTTAATTTATAACCGCACGACTAGATTCAATTAATTAAAATCCAAAATTGAAGTCGAAGTACGTGAGCAAAGTGACAGTTATGGACGATGGCGGATAATTTCATTATATTATTTTAATTAATACTTTTTGCTCCCATTAATAGTTAAAAGAATGTGTAAATTAATCTTCCAATTCAATTTCTTCTAAGCTAAGTCATCTGTCGCCTTGTCCTCATCTTTGCATTTTTTGGTAAACACACACACGCACAATATATATATATATATATATATATATATATATATATATATATATATATATATATATATATATATGAGAAAGTTCAATAGAATCAAAAATATTTTCAGAGAAAGAAGATCAAATCTCATTCGTTGATCTTATTTAATTTAACGGTCAGCGTTCGTTCGTTTAACATTCGATGAGAATTGCGTTGAATGTATACAGGATTCGAACCCCAAAAACCCTAAATGTTCAATAAAATTATTGGTATGTTCAACTGCATTTACTGACATGTTCAATATTTCTCCATTATATATATATATATATATATATATATATATATATATATATATATAGGAAGAGGTTCTAATAAAAACCTTTGTTAAAATGAAAACTAGGAACCTAATCTTGACCTTTTAAATATTAGATATAATGGTTAGGATTTAGTCAACAAAAGAAACTGTGCATCTATTATATTTTACTGTGCACTTAAAAAATATGCAATTTATGCAATTGAAACCAACAATGCAAAATACTCAAGCAAATCAAAATTGTGCATCTATGCAATTGAAACTGTGCATCTATGCAATCGAAATTGTGCATCTGTAGTTTAATCTCAGCCCTATATTTTATTTAAATCAATGGCTTTAAATTGGTTCATAGTTTTCATCTTAAGTGGGGTTTTTATATTAACCCTACCCTATATATATATATATGTGTGTGTGTGTGTGTGTGTGTGTGTGTGTGTATATCTGGTGTGGTTTTAGTGAGAACCATATTTTTCGTGAAAACGTGAGAATTATTATTATTCATGCATTCGTTTTAAAAATTAATGTATTTATTATTAAAACTAATGCACTCGAAAAAAACAAAATTCGCTTCTTCTAATATTTGAATTTGGGTGATGTATTCGTCCAATAAAATGGTCCTTTCTCTATAAAACTTGATGATTGAAGAGTTATTATTTTTTTTTTTTGTTCTTATTTTATTTAGTGATTTTTACTTGACCTCCATATATATATAATATACTAGGATATGATATGGTATATATATTCAGTCTGGTCGTAAAAGTAGCTATTTGATTACCTTTGAAGAAAAGGTTAATTACATGCAGGTCCAGGATTACCATATAATTTGATTACATAATAAAGCGAGCTTAAAAAATGGTCATTATCTTATCTGAATCAGACAGCATTAATACAACTACAAATACAATGACTTGGTCAATCTGGGAATGCACGAAAAATTATCCCATTTGACTTATTCTCTTCTGTGTACATCTTTGAGTTATATCTATATCAGTATCAGTTTCGTTTACATAAAGGGCGTGTTTGATATTGGCTAATACATTGTATTAGCTAATTTAGTACAAATTAGTTTAGTGTTTGATATTATTTAATAATAATGCGGATGATTCGGTTTAATTCCACGACCCAGTATTATTAATTCAGATTTCTTAGGATTAATAATACCACCTCCCCCTAAGATTAACTTAAACTATGATATTATGTATTTAGCCATGATAGCAAACACCAACTCAGTATTAATAATTTGTGATTATCCACGCTAAATATTCTGGTTACAATTTATCCTACATAATCCTTTACTGAAAACCAAACGAACCATGATAGCAAACACCAACTCATTGTACTACTAATTTTAGAAACTGACTATTGGGTTGTGTCGGATGGAAAAATTGGAAGATGCATCCATTAATTAATGCGATTTAAAAGAGTTCATCCTGTTTTTAAATTAAGAGCATCCGCATCGCTTACACGATGCGGCCTACTCGTGTAAGGCCGCTATCGTATAAGCCGATGCAGCCGCTTGTTACACGAGGGCTATACGTTCTAACGTGTAGCCCTTTTGTCCATTGATGAAAGGCACGTGTTTCACACGCGCCATTAAAAAAAATATATAGAAAATTCGAATTTTGAATTTTGAAGGCAATTTTGACTGCCTCTGTTTGCGTGCCATTTTGACTGTTCGATTTTTTTTTTCTTTTTTTCTTCTCTTTATATCCTCTATTCCTCCTTTTTCTTCCTCACTTTTTTTTTTAAATTTTATTAAGTTTTATGTAATTTTAGGATTTCTAAATTAATACAATTTAAATTTGAAGTAAATTGTGTGATTTAAATTTATGCAATTAAACTTAAATGAAAAATGGATAAATCAAAACTAAAAAAATCATGTAGGCTATCATGTACTTTACACCATGTGGTCCCCCCCTAAATCCTCATAAAGTAAGCTATCATGTAATACCAATGTGGATGCTCTGATACACCCTCCATATTCACGATGAGTGTGGTATAAGTGTGGTGTGGGTGAGAGAGCACAGATTTTTAAAATATAGGGCAAAGGTGCAGATTCCCCCTGTAGTACACCCCCGTAGAGCTTTTAGCCCCCCAAAGTCGGTCAAAGCGCGTTGACCTCCCCAAAGTCTCGGAAGAAGGGTGCAATTAAGTCCCCCCTGTAGTACACCCCCTAGAGTTTTTTTTTTATTTTTTTTTATTTTTATTAAGGCCTTCGGACTTAATTTCACCCTTCTTCCGGGACTTTGGGGAGGTCAACGCGCTTTGACCGACTTTGGGGGGCTAAAAGCTCTAGGGGGTGTACTACAGGGGGGAATCTGCACCTTTGCCCTAAAAAATATTATGAGATATGAATAAAATGAAGAAAGAAATCCTTCAAATTAATTTGTTAAATAATTAATAAATAGTGTGAGATTAATATTTTGTAAATAGTATGTGAATGGAGGTAAAAATATACGGATATATGTTTTAAAATGAAAAAAATATACTTATTATGAATGAATAAAAATTATAAAAAAATCACACTTGGACGAAGGAAGTATTATCTTTTTCAAAAAAGATGAATTCATTTGTTATTATTAGTTTGACAACATCACATTTCGTATTAAATAATCTTTTAAGGAATGATAACAAATCTATCTATTTATTATACTTTCTCCGTTTTAGAAGAGTATTCTCACACTCTTTTTCTGAGCGTTCAACAAGAATATGTACAACTTATTTTTAGACATAATCCCATATATTATTATTTTTTTATTTTTTATCTTCAATTTCAACTTCATCAATATGGCCTACCATTAATATTTCTCCACACCATTAACATAAGTGGATTCTTTTCTCTATTCACAATATACTTACCTAACATCTACTTACTCCGTCTCATTATAAATATCCCACTTTTATAATGGGATGTCTCATTCTTTTTTTGATAATATATTCTCTCGCTATACCTAATATTTAAATAATTTTCACCAAGTTATTTTTATCTACTTTCTACACATTTTTTAATCTTTGTGCTCAAAAGTAATTGGACATTTATAATGGGTCGAAAGGAGTATATTAAAACTCGTGTCGAACAAACTAAACATATTCTTCTGGGATAGTGGGAGAATATAGCAAAACACATCATAGCCCCTATTTTTCTAAACTCCACAATTTATGTCTTCATAATATATTTTATTTAAAATACTAATAATTATTAAATTATATGCATTTGTGTGTTTAATTATGACATTTATGTTTAATTTATTATATTAAATTATAATTTATGCATTTATTCATCACAACACAATCTCAATAAAAAATATGAAGTTGAAAACATTCGAAGTTTCAAATTTTGATAAATATAACTAAATAAAATTAAAACATAAATAAATACTCCCTCCGTCCCACTTATCTTGACACTTTTACTTTGGACACGGAAATTAAGAATAAGGGGTTAATGGTGTGAAGTGGGTAGAGACCATTTGTTTAATGTGTGTAGAGAAGGTAGGTACTACATACTATTTGTGGACAGTGCCATTATAAATGAGACAAATTAAAAAGGAAAGTGTGCCAAGATAAGTGGGACGGAGGGAGTATAAAATATGTTTTATAGTTATTAAATAATCAAAAATAATTATTTGTTTTAAATTTATTTTTGATTATTTTATACTATATTAAATTTAAGATGTATATTGAATATTTTTTCAAGAATCAAATGTTACGATATTTAGAAAATAATTAAAATATTAAAAATAGTAAAAAATTGATTGGAGAAGAGAGTGAAAAAAGAAGAAAGAAATAGTGGGAAAAACACTTTTCCTGTGAGAATTTATGATTTTGTGAGAACTAAGAACCATTCTAGTCCCTAGATTATTATTAATCCTACGGTTTAGATTAGTAGTTAGGCGCTAATATTATAATTACCATTTTAATTAGAAATCAGCCGAATCATATGAATATGGGTAATTTGGGTATTTAACTAGAAGTTAAAAACCGTGTGAATTGAAAGATTGGGTACAATCCCACAATTATCGTTGTCATTTCTAGCCTATCACCTATAGTCATATTCAAGTCTTTTAATTATCTACCATTAGAGAGTGAAGTTTTGGCTATTCATTGTCACCGTCGGACTTCTTCATCTAACGCAAGGAGAATGATAATAGAGAGCAGATCGTTGAACATCGTCGACCTCGGAAAAAGGTTTGTATCGTTTTTGAAATCTCGTCGGCTTGTGTTCCGGTTTTTTTTTTAATTTCACGAAATGAACAACCGGTGGAGTTTCCGATAATGCTGAACAAACCCTTGGTTTTCCAGCGCTTTCCGACGAAGCGTCGAGAATGTATGAACATATTTGATTTTTTGTTGGATTTTAGATAATGTATGTGTTGAATTTTATCTCCCTAAAAACTGTGAAGCATATGACAACCCTTGGTTTTCTAGCGCTTTCTGGCGAAACGTCGAGAATTTATGAACATATTTGATTTTCTTTTGGATTTTTGATAATGTATTTGTTGGTTCTTTCCATAATTTTTTCCACTTTGTTCACGAATTTAAATGTATTGTTCATAGAAATGAACACATGTTAGGTAGATTTTATTCATGTGTGTGAGACGTTATTCACTTTGGAATATGTTCATTAGATATTGAAAATTATGCACGATATATGCTCATTCATTCAATTAGTGAAATGTTCACTTGAATATGGTTATTATTCACGGCAGTGTTGTTTTTGTTCAAAGTGTGATGTTAGATATTATTTACAGTGTATGTTAATTCACGTCAGTAGTGAAAATGTTCATGGGATATTGTTCACGGTATATGTTCATTCATGACACTAATGATATACTTATATTATTGGATGAACAGGGTGTGGTTTGGTTGATGTTTGAAATTGTTCATTGATTATTCAGTTGTTGTTCATATGCTTCATATACATATCATTTGTCTGTTCATATGCCTTAACATTGTTGTTCATGAGATGTATTATTTAATAATAATGTATTGATGTTCTAATAACCTTAAGAATTCATTCATTAAGTGTTGATTCTCGTTCACTACTATGTACGTTGTTTAATAACAATCTTATTTGACTTACAGATCATTGAAACATTCGACTAAATATTAGGACCGTCTTTGGATTCATGTGGAAGAGAGCTATGAGATTACAACGTTGTGCATCGATTCTATATTGTGACTACAATTGTGTCAAATAAGAAGTCGCGTAGTCCGCAAATGTGAATTATCGCAAATTGTGCATGGATCCTAAGTTTTGCTATTGTTTTATTCATGAACATTGAACTTTGTGTACAATACAACATTGTCATATTTGAGATTCTTATTTGTTGTGATTGTTAATCTTATGTTCGTACTATGAGTTTGAACTTAAATCTTCAAGTCAGTAAATTGAGAGTATTATTTATTAGATTTATTAACAATGTTCAATGATTACATGAAATGGGATTGTATATTCTATCTATATGAAATTACTGTTCATAAGCTTATTCATTTAATATTTTATATTTTATTATGTTTATTGTAAAAATTGGTATTCATAATATTATATTTGTGTTCATCTATCACATGTGGGCTGTTCATTTCTTCATTAAGCATTTGGTTTTTTATGGGAAAGAATAATCTACGCGTTATAATTTTTTGTTCACTGGTTAATAAGATTTGTTCATGCCTATGTTCCTTTTCTTCATTTATGTAATTATTTTGTTCAACAATTTGTGTTTAATTTCAAAGTATATGACATTATTGTTCATAAGGTTATTCATTTGGTCTTCATTAAGAATTTGTTTTTTATGAGAAAAGAATAAATGTGTGTTATTAAATTTTTTGTTCAACGGGTTAAGTACTTTTGTTCATGTCTATATTTTTTTTTGTTCATTCATGTTATTGTTCACGGGTTAATATGGTTCATAGTCAAATCCTGCAAAACGAAAATCTTAATTGTCCGTGAAGTGCAAACATATTGATATGGATTCAATGACATAAAATACATATTATCTTCAATTGTTTAAATAATAAAATTATACTACTAAATTCAAACACATGAAATGATTGAATTGTTAATTTATAAAATAAAATATAAAAACATTTTAAAAATGAACAATTAATACAATTACATGAACAAGAACCTTGAGTGGATAATATTTGAAATCGAAAATATGACGGCTTGTGAATAATGGATATGGAATTCAATAAACAAAAAACTCAAACAAGATTGAGTGAATAATGACAAAATCGAAGCAACCACAATACCAAATCTTCGGATGTGAGATAGTGGGGAATGCATGATATGGTCAAAATCCAACATTCCATAAATAAGAGATATGTTTGCATGATATTTGGAGGAAAACGATTGCAAAAAATAAGAAAATGACGGAATCAACCTTTCCCACGAAAATAAAGCCTAATTACTAATGTAGATATCAACCGTTAGATGACAAGAATCAAGGGCTATAATTAGTTCTTATTTCTCACAAAAAATTGAAGTTCTCACATGATCCTCTCCCTATATATATATATATATATATATATATATATATTAAATTAACTTAACTGTTATTGGGCTGATATATAGATAGATGAATATGAGATTGATTTTTATAGTTATGTTTTAGTGGGTCAATAGTGTTGGTTAGTGGGATGCATGAATGGTGTGGACTCTGTGGAGTCACTACTAGAAAAACGCTCATAGATAACGGATTTTTATCCGTTATCTATGAGCAAAAAAACCGTTGTGTATAGTGGTGTTATCTATTCTATACGTCATACACAACGGTTTCAAAACCATTATGTATAGTAGCATAGATAACGGTACGATGTGTCATACATAACAGTACGCATCCGTTATCTATAAAGGTTATACATAACGGTTTTTCACCGTTATGTATTAACATTTTTCCGTTATGTATTATTTTTTTTTATCATAGTTAACAGTTTTTTGCACTTTTTATAACGGTTTTAACCGTTATCTTTGATAGAATACATAACGGTTTTTCACCGTTATGTATTAACATTTTTCCGTTATGTATTAATTTTTTTTTATTTTTTTATCATAGTTAACAGTTTTTTGCACTTTTTATAACGGTTTTAACCGTTATCTTTGATAGAATACATAACGGTTTTTCACCGTTATGTATTAAGATTTTTCCGTTATGTATTAATTTTTTTTTTTAATCATAGTTAACAGTTTTTTGCACTTTTTATAACGGTTTTAACCGTTATCTTTGATAGAATACATAACGGTTTTTTGCACTTTTTATAACGATTTTTGCAGTTTTTATAACGATTTTAACCGTTATCTTTAATTAGAATACATAACGATTTTTTGCACCTTTTATAACAGTTTTTTGCACTTTATATAATTGTAGTATATTTTTAAATTTTGCAATTTTTATAAAACGACAAAATGATAAAATCAACGATAACAATATTATATATCATCCAAAAAATTCATACATTATTATACAAATGAACCAAATATCAAGTATACATCATCATTGCATATTCCGATTCAAAATTGAAAATACCAACTACCTTATAGCTAAAACAAAAATCTATCATACAATGTTTCCAGCACCAAGTCCTCAAGAACTAGTTAATCAACCTGCTATGATTCTCTGGTTGTCTTTTGACCTCAAGCCATCCCAAGCTACCATAGCCCATGTACTTTACTGAGATTCTCGCAGTCCCCACAGCCCATGTACTTTACTGGTTCTCCTGCATCACTTTTCATTATGATGAGGCACACGAGATAGGTTATCCAGCTAAACTATCACTGCATTCCCCAGAAAAACTATTATCAAGAGAACTTCATTCTTTGGTTTCTGAAGGGCCTGTTCAATTAGGGATGGACAGCATAACTTCATACGCAGAGTTAAACAAAAAAGGCTAAATTCTGTGTTGATATGCATGGCACAATTCAGCATCCTAGTCAAAGGAAAAGGCTAACTTCAATTGGGAAAAACATGTCTAATTCAAGCATTATAAGCTGCAAAAGGAAAGAAGTCTTTCATAGAAATACCAGCAGTCAGCCATAACTTATTAACATGATAGATGTAAGGATAAAAAGTCAAATGATTGAAAATATGGTAGTTTATCACTTTTATCTTGCGAGGATTAACGCTTACATCATATGAAAAAAGAGCTTCCAGTATCAGTTCGCTGTTTTCTTCACCTAAAATGTAAGGTGAAGAAAACATGTCCTTCAAGTCCTAAAGCTACAACGGTAGTGGAATCAATCTCACTCTTTCAGCATTAAACTTAACCAAGACATGATTTTCCCCAATCCTTAACGAATTTGCTGTATTTTATTAAGGAGAATCATACCTCCCTTGGCATTGAGAATGTTTTCGGCGGTGGTAAATCATAATCCAAATTCTCATCCTTGGGTATAACTCCAACATCATTTTCCAGCAAAAATGAATCCTCATCATCTGAAATGTCCACTACATCACACTGCAAACAGAACATGAGATTTTTTTAATTAAAAGACAGACATATACGAAGAAAAATACAGAACATTAAAGAAACAAAATAAAGCTCAAAACTTTGACACTCACCATCTTAAAAATAGGTAAGAAATACTGAGCTTACACTAAGCTTACAGCTTACCTGCCAGTATGTAAGAAATACTACAGATTTGATTATGATGAACTTCGGAACAGGATTGAATGGCTGAAGTAAATCTCTGCAAGCTACATAAAACAAGGCCAACAACGCATAAAGTGTTCCAGCTCATGTACAGATGCACGTGGACGCACGCGCTGAATGCAACGAAATCCATGTATTCGGAAAATATAGAAAAGGGAGTACAATTGAATATGTGAGGGTCCAGAATTTGGCTGATTACTTACAAGACAAACGCAAGAACCAGAAATGACAAAGGTATCAATAAACAGAAAATCGCTTTGCTACATTCATTGCATATGTAAGTATAAGACAACATGAAGCTCTGTAAAACTAGGTATTTACTTGAGGACCAAAAAAACAACTATATAGTGATGTCCATTAGTGTACACCAAACTGATACAACCTACTTCTACTTCTGCACAAACAATTAAAGTTTTCTTTCTAAGAATCTAATCATGTCAATGCTACTCATTATACAGGATATCCTACACTATAGAAGGATGTAACTCGCATGAAACAATCGAGCCACCAAAACCATTCCCAGGGAATGTGAGGACAAACGAAGAAATAAACAAAGCAATTTACATGATATCTGCTCTTAGTCAAGGGCGCTGGATTTGTGAAAAATATGACTTGTCTGCATTTGCAAGGCGATCCTGAAAGAGCGCCCACTCACTTTTGCATCTATCTCGTACCTAGAGTAAAAGAAAATATCAGCAAAGCCATATTAGGAAACAATACTTTTTAAACATCTAAAATCAGTGCTTGATACTAATGCATAGCAGAAAGAGTAGATCATAAACAAATCCTCCATGGCAACTGAAATCCACAAAGTTTCCCAGGTTTGAGTCTACTGAACAAGGGCTAGCAACAGCTAACGTATTTCAGTCATTTCAAAATACAGAGGATTGACAACTATATATATGGCTATATCAAGGTTGGTTATGGATATACATACCCCCTGCCATGGAGCTTTTCCATTATCAGATTCGCCCTACATAATCATCATTAAAGATTGAATTTAGAGAACAAGTAGAAATCTGACCCCACCCCATGAGAACAAGAAGGAATGTGAATGACAAAGAGGAAGTAAATAGATCATCAACAAAAATGCTTGCTAAATCTTATTCAACAAGAGGTGAAAGCATAGAGAATAGCCATATTTAAGAAGATGAGTTCTTCACCATATCCTCAACCTGCCTTGGTTACCATCAAATAGATATATTTGTGTTATCATTTTGCATGATAAAACAACCATAAATTTTCACACTAAAGGCAAAGCCCTTAATAAATTTTCTTCATCCAAAATAAAACAACTGCAAGACAACCATGGAAACTTTTTATCTTATATATGGAATAAAGCATGTGTGTCACCTACACAGAGCAAATCCGGTTCGTACACGTACCCACACGCACAAAGATCATATCTAAGAAACTGTTTTGACAGTACAGCTAAATGCATGTAACAAAAATATAAGAAAGAGATTATGCCAAAAGTGAGCTAGTTATTGTTGTTTGACCTGACTTCCAAGTGATGGAATCACTTGATGCACAATCCATTGGGAATCGACAACACCAATCTTTTCATGCGCAGGCGGCAGAAGGGCAAGAGAAGTTATTAATGTTAACAAAGAACTCTCATGTCCTCCAAGAAGCCAATGAAATATATGCCAAAAGCTGGGAGGAGACACCTCCTTTTCCTATGACATCTCCTTTACAATCTCCCCTAAATTTGGGTATTATCGTTTTGCTTACCATTAAGTATTTTTTTCTATTTTTTTTTGTGGGGGGGGGTGACGATGACGATGCAGATCAGGTGGTTTGTCAGTATCAAAGAGAAGGGGGAGGGAGAAACAAGCAAGTCACTTACATCCACACATCTTCTTAATGCAAAATCCAAACCCCATCCATGAACCAGGTCATTCTGCAAATATGCAATACAATTAGATGCACTGCTGTGGAACAGTTATCTGAAGCTCAACACGAGCCCTCGACTGTTCCAGCTCACTAGCTGCAGCTTTACATCCATCCCACCTAAGCGTCTCCACCATCTTCTTCGCTGCTTCCAGCTGCATAAGTGTCTCACCAACGAGTTCTTGTGCCTCAGCTTCTGATTTCTTGGAGTCGCATAGCTTCTTCTTCATTTCTTCCACGACCACAAGTGCCTCGTTTAGGTTATGGAGCTCGGTTGGTGCAGATTCTGAGTTGTTAGCTTCGGACGCAGCTACCATTGCAAGCTGAGCTTTGAGCCTTTCGATCTCATCTAATGCAGAGGCCAAAGCAGCTGATTCTTGCAACTGCTGCTTCTGCAGAGCCTCCAGCTCAGCTTGCAATGACCTGTCTCGTTCCTCACTTGTCTCAGAGAGCTCTACTGTAAGAGCATTCCGAGAGGCTGAAAGCTCTAGAAGTTTCTTCTCTGACTCTTCAAGCTTTGAGGAGAGGACTGAGAGCTCTTGGTTGGATTCATCTGCATCTCTCTGGGCTTGCTTCTTAGATTTTTCTTATGAGCATAACTGATCCTTCACATTTTTCAGATCATTTTCTAGCTGAGAAATCTGCGACTCGAGCTCAGCAACTTTGGTCAGACGTTTCTTCTGCAGGTTGCAGCATAAATTAATTTAGCAAAACATGCAAGAGCTATCAATAGCAATAGTTGAATTTAAGGCATTATTAATTTAACAGGAATACTATTTTAGATTGACAGATAAAATGCCGCATCAATCATGCATCATGATAGATGGTTGAGGAATATAAATCATTAAATTTTAGATTAATATGATACAGAAGTTAAGTATTCATTACATGGTACAAGATTTCATTGTACAACATGGTAATAGATTCTTCAATACACAGAGGAATATCAGCATTTCACTTTGCTTTCTACTTCTAGTACAAAAATAGAAGATGCTAGTTATCTTGAGTACCTCAGAGAGCGGACTTGCAGGCGAGTTGTGATCAGAAACTCTAAAATACGGCGGCGAGGAGCTGCTATTGATGCCAGAGGCCGGAGAGGGTGGAGTCTAGATCTGGGGCCCTAGGGTTTCAGACGGAGGAATTAGGGATCTAGGGTTTAGAGGAGAGAGCGGCGCCGCCTCTTGAGATACAGGCGGTGGTGGCGGCTGGAACCTTTTCAGATTGAGGCGGTGGTTAAGTGAGATTTTGAGGGAGAGTGGCGGCGGCCTCACTGCCGTTCGCCGGAGATTGAGAAATTGGGTGGTGGTGTGAGTTTGTGAATGCCCGAATTGAGTCAAAAGAATGAGAGATAAGGTGGGCGAGGTCGGCGCTCCTCGCCGGAACTTCGGCGGCCGCGGCGGCGGAGCCCTAGCTGGTCCGCTCAGCTTGAAAGATAAGAGGGAGAGAATGTTCTTTGTGTAAATTTTTAGGAGAGCTCGATCTTGGAGGGATTTGAGAGAAAGTTTCAAATGATATAATATAATATAAGTTTTAAAAAAATTAAAAAAAAATAATTAAAAAAATTAAAAAAAATTATACATAACAGTTTTTAGATACGCTCAAACATAACGGTTCCAAAACCGTTATAAATGACTCTTATACATAACGGTTCTTTAACGTTATGAATAAACCGTTATAAAAGATGGTCATAGATAACGGTGGCTTAACGGTTTTGTAATACCGTTATGTATGCAACTAATAGATAACGCAAAAACATAACGGTTTTTCAAAAACCGTTATCTATGCATATAGACAACACTACATAGATAACGGATTTTTCCAAAACCGTTATCTATTCCTAAAAGTGCGCTCATACATAACGGTTTTTGAAAAAAACCGTTATCTATGCACTGTTATGTATGTAAACTTTTGTAGTAGTGAGTATGCTTCCGTTAAATAATAAGTAAATTGCTGTTAAAAATTTAATGCTAAAAATTTGCAACTAGTTCTTTATATAATATATAGATTTTTCTTATTCAATTTCGAATAAAATTAAGACTACTTTAAGTTGTGGTCATAACAATTAATGGCAACTTCCAAAAACTAATCGAACATTAACTTGATTAATCACACCTACACGACTCCCACAATGTTAAAATTGATAGATGTTGAAATTTGCACCACAAATAGTTTCGAAACTCGATGAATACACAGAAAAAGAAATTAATTTAAAAGAAAAACAAATTAATTTGACAATCAATTCATACATGTATTGTAAATTACTTAATAAATTGAGGGTTTAATGAATAACCTAGACAAGATTAAATTCAGAGGAGAAACTGTTGACGATGCAATAAGCAAGAGAACGAGAGAGAAGACTTGCAGAGAAAGAAAATAGAGCGAAATAGAGAAATAAGGGGGAGAGCGTCTTTTTTTTTCTCTGTATCTTTTAAAATCCCTAGACTAGGGAAAAAGAATACCTGGGTTGGGCTAGGGAATAAGAATCCTGAAATTTCACGTAACTTTTCCCAATTTTAGGAAATAGATTACTTTCCTTATTTTATTATAATTAAATCAAACACATAAATTTAATAATTAGGAATCAGATTATTTTCCCAGGCCATAATTCATGTCAAACAAACATGTCATTTGTGGTATTTCGGTGAGATTTCAGGAAAAATGGAGAAAAAATGAGAGAGAGAATTCAATGGGGTCAAAGTATTTCTCGATGTGAGTTTGTGGGAAAAAAAAACAGTGCACAAATCAGAGTTCGAATGAAGGAGAATGGATCAAGTCTACTAATAGTGCATGAAGAAATAAGTTGATCACTAATTTATTAGTAACAAAATACCCCAACTAACACACTGTAATTGAAGTATAAATAATAAACGAGTATCGTATTCACGGGGACTGATAAACGAAAATACTCTAAGTAATCCTAATAAATCATATAGCAATATCCAGGCAAAACCAAAAATATGGCGGAGAAAATAAAAAACAAAATTTAAATTAAACAAATAAAATCAGATAAATGAAAAACTAATCATATATAGGGAATGTAATTTCGTTAATTAAATCTACACAATTAACCTATTAATCCAAATTTACCAGTTTAATCAAGTCCTAATGAAAGATCACAAAACTCACCATATATTCTTGTAAGATCAATCTATGACGGTAGATTAATTAATATACTCTCTATCAATCGTAAGTATCAAGATGTTGGGAAATTATTGAAATATTCTAATCCTTGTTTTGATGATACCAAAATTCATAGGCCTTAATTGTAATAGATTAGAACCTTTTGAACTCAAGTGTTAGAGTTCGTTTCTAGTTTAGTTTGCGGTTCTGAAGACTGAAGACTGAAGATACCGACTGAAGTATCAGTTGAAGAATCAGTTCGGAACTGATTACTTAATGCGTGCCACGTGGATTCAGCGGACTGATACTAAAGTCAAGTATCAGTTAAACATTCTTCCTCGGACTGAACCTCCAACGTTCAAAGGAAGCCACGTACTCCAAAAGTACAGCCGCATTAAATGCAGAGATCTCAGGATCATCCCTCTCTGCAGAGGTCATTCCTATTTGGTGGCTACTTTATCAGAGACGTCACATCTCCTGCTCTTCAACATAGTCGTTCTCACCAAACAAGGAACCTCGAAGATTGAAGCCTCATCCCAAATTCGAAAAGCTTTCCAACGGATGAAATCTTGAAGACGTTCTCCGCCAACGGATCTATTCAAGACATCTCCTATAAATAGCGCTCGAGGATCACTTCAATCTTCACCGATTCAACAACTCAAGCTGAAGCTCTGCCAAAATTGCGACTCGGCCCAAAGCTTAACCTCTCCAAAGCTTGAATCGAAGAAGAGAATACCAAAGCCAAAAATCAGTCACTGCTAATTATATACATTCTCTTATACCTTAGGCAAATCTCTGTTTACCCAAAGCCTAGGTCAAAACTAACTCCAAAGAACTTGTTCTTTGAAGTTTAGTTGGCAAGATTTCAAACCTCCCTTCGAGTTACAGAATCGAGTGTTTGAGCTGAAAAGGAGTTCAGGAAGGTACTCTGACTCCGTGAGATTCTAGTGCAAGGTCGTGCTAGGAGTGAGAAATCCAACGCGATTGAAGTGTTGGTACTGAAGATTGGATCTTCAGTTGGTTCGGTTGTGTGCACCCGGCTAAGCACACAGATAAGTTTGCAGTGCACCAGTTAAGCACTTGCAGAGTGGATTGTTGGTCTGATCAACCGACCGTGGATGTAGGAAGTGTTTTCCGAACCACGTAAAATTCTATGTGTTATTTACAGCTTTCAGTTTTACATTCATACTTGTGTTCTTACATTTGATATACTGAATTCTGGTTAACTACAAAGAGAAACCTAAGACTAACAATGTGCTCAACCGAGGCTATTACGAAACAAAGTTATTTTCCCTGCGTATCTTATCAGTCTGACTGATATTTCCTATGATAGTCAGGAAGACTTGTAACATCTCTGTTTTAGCAAACTCGACTGAAGCCTTAATGTGCATCAGTTAAGTTCCAGTGACTTAACTGATAACTCCTTACTGAAGAGTATTTCAGTATCAGTCGTTCACCCTGTTTGGTCAAAACTCCTTTCAGTCAACATGCGTCTAAGTTTGCATGTCGTTTTGATCTCGATCTTGAGATCCCTCTGATTTAGAGGAGAAAAATAGTCTATAGGTGTATTCCCCCCATACACCTATTCGAGACCCTCCGAACCTAACACAAGATACGAACTCCTAGAAGCACGTAAGAATAACTTCCTATGATCCACCTACCTCCGCTATTAGGGCTGGGAATCGGGTCGGGATCGGGTACCCTACCCGAAAAAATCGGGTACCCGATCCCGAAAATGCCAGAAAAACGCCACCCGACCCCGAACCCGAAAATTAATCGGGTACCCTAATACCCGACTCGGGTACCCGAGTCGGGTATTCGGGTACCCGAAATTACCCGGTCAAAATTAGGTTTTTGAGGTCAAATTGTGAAATCGGGTATTTCGGGTATTAGGGTACCCGAATTACCCGATTTGTGCTTAATCGGGTATTAGGGTACCCGAATACCCGAAAATACCCAAAAAATACCCGATTTTTTTTAAATTCTGCTGGTAATAAATTGATGCATAACAGATGTGATTTAGCTAATTTATATCAAACATTCAAACTCAACTGAATCAAACATTCTGAACTCAACTGAAATCTAAAGCCAACTGAATTCATAACACATTGAGTCATTTAAAAAAAAGGAAGAATAAGAAGATTCAGAAGAAGAAGAAGAAGAAGAATCGTACCTGGGGAGTGGGGACGGCTGGCGGCGTCTGCTGGGAGCTCGGAGGCGGCGCGGTTGCTGGGACGATGGCGGCAGCTACGTCCTGCGTCCTGCGCGGCTGGCGGCGTCTGCTCGGACCTGGCTGGGGACGGCTCGCGACCTGGCTGGGGGCGACGGAGGCCCGCGCCGGCGCGCCGCGTGAGGAGGCTGGGGGAGGCGGGCAGAGGGAGGGCAAGGAAAGTTTAGAACTTGGAGGTTTCAAGTTTGGAACAGAGGGAGGCGGGCAGCAAGAAGGAAGAAGGAATGAAGTCTAGGGCTGGGTGGGAAAGTGTTTTGAAATTAATTTAATTAATTAAATAATTTAATATATAATTATTAATTAATTGAAAAAATCGGGTATTTTCGGGTATACCCGATACCCGATCGGGTATACCCGATACCCGATATTTTAGTACCCAAAATACCCGATACCGACCCCGAACCCGAAATTTTCGGGTATAGGGTACCCGATACCCGATTTTTTCGGGTCGGGTAATCGGGTACCCTATACCCGAACCCTATCTTCCCACCCCTATCCGCTATATCTCAAGGTTAAAATCATATCACACATTCCTGAATCGGCTGAACAATTATCACATTAGAGCCTCAAACTGAACAGTTAAACATGTAAATTATTGGCCAGATAATTCACAAGAGATCAAGCACCAGGAATCACGAATCACAAGCTAACTGAAGGAAAAAATGATATCAATAAATCAAATACACATATTCAATCAACTATGTACAAAACCTAGAATTAGATAAAGAACTTAGTCAGACATAAATAAATAAATGAAAGACGTAATTAAAAGAAAGCAATTGAAAAGACTGAAATAAATAAAACCCAAAAAGAATTTAGGATGAACAGTTGGAATCATCAATCTTGCAGAAAAAAAAAATTAATATATTAAAATAATAAAGTTATAAGTCTATAAATTGCAAAATATGAAAAAGGGAGAGAGAATAGAGGTATTTAATAGGTCAAAAAAGACCTAGATATAGCCACATGAGAAAAACACAGTACAAAACTCGAAAATACTGATAAAAGCCCAAATATTCACAAAAACACGGAGCAAACAACGAGTTCAGAGACCACGGCCGACGACCGCCACCGGGTCACCACCTCCAACCAAAAATCCTTCTTGAGTCGGCAGTCGCCATATGATCACCGCGGGGTCATCGGCATTTCGCTGTTGCATGCGACTTTCTTATTTCGGCCATATCTTCCTCGTCCAAACTTTGGTTTGTGATCCGTTTGCACCCACGAACTTGTATCAAGATGATCTACAACTTCATTTCAGACCATGCTTCAAAATTCAGCTTTAATCAATCTGTAAATTTCATCAAAGTTCTAGCAAATATCATATTTCACAAAATAAAATCAATATAATTAGCACATAACAATTATCAAACACTTAATTCCCTACAATATTGACATCATAGGAACATTAGAAACTATGGAAAAGTGAATGTTATCAGAAGTCCACTGATCACAAATAAATCGATTGAGGTGTTTCGGTTCAAGGTCACCTAAAGATAAAATATCAAGTGGAGATTAAAAGTTGAGGAATAAGTCAATCTACCGCATCAACTAAAGTTGATCAGCTAGGAAGGTCTACTAAAGAAATGCGGCAAACCAACATCTGCTGAACTTACACTGACTCAACCTTAGACCAAGCTATACTTTAGTGAAGACAAAATTAAGCGTATTCGCAATATCTTCTGACACACGGAGAACAAGTACAATGTTTTCAGAATGTCATAGCATGATGTTGCAGATGCTAAAAGCAATGTAGTTTGAGTCAAACAAGATGATTTTCATGACTCAAGGCTCAAATTTTTGAAGAAGTTTTCTCAAACATAACTATTTAGGATCACAACAATAAATACTTGAAGACTCACATTGGTTACTCATTAGTTATCAGAATCGCTGCAGACTTAAACTCTCAACCTTTCACTCTCAACATTCACAATCTTTAGTAGTGCAAGGAACTAGAAGATAAACTCAAACGTTTAAGGGATTTGAGGCTCGTATACAAGTTACTTGAATACTACAATTGTTTCCCACAAATTCTAAGTGTTCTTCATTCTTCATTATAAACCTAGAATGAGTATCTAATCTTTAGATATTATTATTCATTGTAGCATATTACCTATTAGTTGGAACCCACTTCTACACCTTATCCTACTCCAACGTTAGGTTTATTGTAAGAAGTATACACAAGTAAGCTACGGAGTGTTAGCAGTCTAAAAAGAAAGGAATTTTACGAAATTATTCAGGATTGCACTCATAAATACCTAAAGACTCACACTGGTTACGCACCAACAATCAGAATCACTACAGACTTAAACTTTCAACACTCACAATCTTTAGCAAAGCAAATAACTAGAACATAAACTCAAACGAATAAGGGATTTTAGGCTCTGATACAAGTTATCACTTGAATCCTGATAATTGTTTTATCATGATATACTATACATGTGCATGGTGTGTTCTTCTACCATACCCCAGTTTCCCAATAGTAAAAAAAAAAAAAAACAGAATATAATGGGAAACTTGACGAAGTTGGATAAATATTAATATAATTTACCCTAAAAATTGGTATTCATATTTTGGAGAATAAAAATGGAAGGCTTTGAGCGACGCCAATCTTAGAACAATATAACTTAGAAGGTTTTAAAAGTAAAGCAACTTCTATGCATACCAAAATATAAATTAATATTATTCGTATGATATCGCATTTTAGAATTACTCTTTATGATCTCTGACCTCTAGACACTGTCGGATCGTTGTTTTCCCCATTTATTGATCATGGGATGCACCTGATAGATCATAATCATAAATGTGCTTTAGAGCACATCCAAACAAACACCCTAATAACTCTTCTAAGCTAGTTAATACTAACCAAGTGCACACAATTCTCCCGTGATGTTTTTGGTTAGTTTGAGAATCTCAATCGATTAAGAAAGAGCCTTAAACCGGTAGAAACATGCATAGAAAATATTTTAATGGATAGTAAGCAGTTCATAAAATATTTATAAGATTATATTACTCAAACATAACTTTCAAACATAAAGCCCACCTAGATAAGTTAAGTTCAAGGATAGAATGTGGAAACTCATCTCAAGTAAGCAACAATAAGTCAGTAAACACCTCAATCAACTGAGCCTGCAATATATTTTAATCTTAATAGGTCTTGTAACACTGGTTGTAGTTAAAAGTAAAATAAGGCTACTAATTTTTTATTCGCTATGCCTGAGTTTTTAAAATTCACTTAATTAGAAATCATGGAAATTAAATTTTCGTTTAAGGGTGCCAACAATAGTACAATACCCTTGTTTAACTTCTCTTGAAAAATCAACTCAATTATGAAAATGAGTTCAATACATATGTAGTTATTCTTTCAGAGACATAATAAAATTTAGAGAAAAATTTTGAGATAGCCAAAATGAATCATGGAAATCAACTTATGGCCACTTTTTGAAAAAACTTAAATTCTGGCCATATTTTACAAATTTGGACGTTTTTACCCTTAATGAGGCGGATCGGGTAGGATCAGACACGCGAGTCGCGTGTCGGGTCGAGTTAGGCATTTATGGCACTATTAGTGCCATAAGTGCCAAGATTTTACTTTGTTTTATTTTGAATTTTCGTTGGCACTTATGGCACTAATAGTGCCATAAGTGCCAACGAAAATTCAAAATAAAACAAAGTAAAATGGTCTTTTTTGGCACTTATGACACTATTTAGTGCCACAAGTGCCAACGGAAATTCAAAATATAACTAAGTAAAATGGTCATTTGGGCATAAGTGTCATACGTGCAGCACAAATACAGAAACAACAATATCATTTAAACTCTAAATGGAATATATAAACCCTAAATGGAACATCTAAACCCCAAATGAATAATCTAAACCCTAAATGGAATATCTAAACCCTAGGGGGAAGTGTTTAAAATGGTCTTTTTGGCACTTATGGCACTAATAGTGCCATAAGTGCCATACGTGCAGCACAAATACAGATCAGATCAGATATGCTGATGGCTGAAATCGAAGGAAGTGACAGCTGCGTAGATAAGATCTGCCGATGGAGGAGGCGGCGCAACGATCAGATCAGATCCACCGCCGCCGCCTCATCATATCAGATCCGCCGCCGCCGTCGCCTCATCCTCCGCTACCTGACCAGTCCCTCCTCCACGCCGCCGATTTCAGAGGACCGGATCTCCTCCATCGCCGCTGCCTCATCCTCTACTCTGACGAATTTTGCCCAAGCCGCGAGAGCTCCAGTGACTTATGCTCGGCGCCGCTGCCGCGCAGCCGCTGGAGAGAGAGAGAGAGAGGGAGATGAGAAAGAGAGAGGAGAGAGCGGCAGTCGCTGGAGCGAGATAGAGGGAGATGAGAAAGAGAGAGGAGAGAGCAGCAGCCGCTGGAGAGAGAGAGAAATGGAGATGAGAAAGAGAGAGAGAATGGTAGAATAGTCATGACATACAAAAAATGGCCAAATTTTATATTTTTTCAAATTGTGGACAAAATTTGATGTTGTATGTTGAATAGGGCCGAATTCAACATTCGGCCCTATTGTTTCTAAAATTTATGATGCAATTTCATTGATCAATTTATAAAAAGTAATTATTATTCTTGGAACAATAATTTGTATCCAATCTAAATTGATTACGATTTTTCAATAATAAAGATCACTTAATAATCTAATGATTCTCATTATATACTTAATCAACATAATTAAATCTCTAAATTATTCAACTAATATTAAAGCACAATTAATAATTAAGCAAGCTCATTACTTAAATAAATTAACCATAAGAAATATAATCCAACTCAAATCTTTTACCCATAACCTTATTGTGTTATAAGCCCAAAACTCAATTTAATAAAAGCCCAACCCACAAAACCGAGCCCCTTCCGTCGCCCAAAATCTACTCTACAGTTTCAAGCAACACTCGAAACAAAGTTGAAGTTTCTTGCTTCTTTTCAAATTTGTGTTATGATTATTATGTTATGCTACTTTAGTCCAAGTAAACACATCACAAATAATGCATTTTAAGGATTGTGTGTGTTAGTGTTAGCGGTGGTGATATCTCACAAGTTTGATGGCGTTCTTAAAAGCAGATATGAATGCTCATTTGCAATATTTTGGTCTACTACAGAAAATTATAACACAAATGTAGTATGTTTGCTTATGAGTTTACAGTAAATAACCATTGTGTTATGTATATGAAACTTGTGTTGGTATATATATGTTGTGCAAAAAGTTGTATTGGGCGAAAGTAACACCTTTGAGTTTGATGCTGCAGAATTTTTTTGGTTGTTGTTACATTGCTCGAAAATGAAATAAAATAAATCAAGTAGTTAAAGCTTGTTGAGAAACAAATTGGATTATAAATGGGAAAAGAAGATATCACCTTCTGTGACTGAAGAGTGAAGATGAATAAATAGAGAAAATGAGGTTACATGGTTCAATTGTTGGCCATGAACTGGTTATTTTGATTAATGTGAAAAATACTTAATGCTGGTGAATGGTGATTTGGTGATGATGAAATCATGAAAGGATTCTGATGTGCGGGCATTGGGCTGTAGAAAATTAAAATACATACGGGCTTTAGAAATCGGCCCGGTAACTATAGGCCCAAAGCTCTTAATACCTCTTGGGCTTAAATTACATTCTACAGGCCCACAACTAAAAATACGGCTCTACCTTGTATTGTAAATTAATTAGCAGACGCGTTTCATTCAAAAGAAAATTGGCCTTTAATTTCAGCTGGTAATATTTTCTTTCTTTCTTTATATACGGGTCAAAATTCTTAGTCATACAATTTGGTTAATAAAAAGTCTAACACCAATATCATAAGGATAAAAAAAGTTATATCTAAAGTAAGAAAAAACACATAATCATTCAACGTTTTCAAATTAATATGCAAAGCATACAACATCAAATAAATTTAATTAGTAAAACATAAAAAAAAAATATTAGGATTTCAAAAGTAATATTTTATTTCGTGAAACTACTTAATAATCTAAATTCAAAATATTTCTTCTGAAATTTATTTTTAGGAAAAAAATCGGAGTATTACGTTTTCGTTGAATTTTAAATCCAATCGACCTTTTCCATTATTGAAATTCTCGACGAATCGAACCAAATCAGATTTTAGAAATAAAAGAAATTGAACGAATTAAACCCTCATAGTGATATGCCAGCATGTGGAAATACTAAATTATAAATTGAATTCTATTTATGTTTGGGTAACTTGGATGGGGTTCCTATAAAAGGAAAAAAATTAAATTCCATGAAAAACTTGCATCGATGCGTGGAAATACTAAATTATAAATTGAATTCTATTTATGTTTGGGTAACTTGGATGGGGTTCCTATAAAAGGAAAAAAATTAAATTCCATGAAAAACTTGCATCGATGCTATTTAGAGGGTGTTTAGCTGAGTTTATAAGCCGTAAGCTCTCTAATAACTTATTTTTTCATTATCTTATAAGCAACATTCATTTTACAAAAAAAACTCAATTATGATTTTTTATTTTCACCATATATCATTTTAATTTATTTTTTTTTCCAATTTTTCACTAACTAAAAATTTCTCTCTCTAACTTATAAGCTCAATTACCCAAAACACTCTAACAACTTATAAGCTCTTAAGAAACTATATATCTTATAAGCTCCAAGAATTTATAAACTTTTTAAAATAAGTTTAGCCAAACACCATCTTACTCTTTTATAGTTCACATAATAAAATTTCTTTTCGGGATTTGGGACAGTATATAATTAGGGTGGATCAAAATACTGAAAATTGGTATATCATACTTACTGTATCAAAAAAAATATAAATATCGAAAATTTGGTAATTAGTGATAAATTATTAATTTTTGTTCATAATTATTTTGAAAATTATTGACAACTTAAAAAATACTATATATTAATAGTTAAAACACGTAAACAAATTGAGTACTTAGTGTTGAGTTCATGCAAATTTAAATGTATTTACTTTCTGAATACTTGAAAATTTTATTTATGTTTATGAACTTGTTGCTTTAGACTTATAGTGATTTTCTAATATTTGCTAGGACATGATTGTATCGTTTTTTTTTTCTATTCTCTGTTGTGCTGAAGAGTTTGATTGTTGCATTGTTTGAGACTTGGACTTTAATTATTATAAAGTTATTTATATTTATTTAATATAATTTCTATATGTACAAATAGACAGTGTACAATAATATTTTTGTTTATGCATGAAATAGTATACCAATAATTTTGGTATATCGTAAAGAACGGTATACCAACTTTTGACACGTTAGACCACACTATCGGTACGACATCAGAATGACAAAAGTTCATACTAAAATTTTTGGTATGCCGAACTTCAGTATATTGAAGAGTTCGATATGACAACGGTACCATAATTTACAGTATACGGTATGACGAAAAAATTCGACAATACCGTACCAGTCTACTCCTATATATAAAATTTGGTGAATTTAGGTCAATGATTCTAAGTGATGAAAACGCTAGACGTTACAATGTCTCTGTTGGGACGTTTTTGTGTTAACAATATTATTCCCCCTTATTTATTTGGGACAAGGATTCAGTGAGTTTCAAAAGAAACAAACTTTTTTTTATGAGCATAAGATGTGTTACGTGGTATGAGATAAGATGTGTTATGTTTGATTGTCAATTTCTTTTATCATCATGTCATACTAATATCATGTTTGATAAAATGTATTAAATATATTATTTGATACGTATGAAGATCATATAAAAAGTTTCAATTCATAAAATGTATGATTCCACTTTTTAATAATGCCACTTTATTTTACCTATAGAAATAAGAAAGTAAACAAGATTATCAAAAGCAATTAAAAAGGGTTCAACTGGGGAATCAAAATAAATTGAAAGATAAAATGCCACTATCTCAAATGTCATAAAAAAGTCCTTAAAGATTAAAACAAAATCGAAGCCATCCCCAGCAATAGTAAAGTTGCTATTTTGTTTTTGTTTTTGTTTTTGAGGAAGTAAAGTTGTTACTTGTTGTAGCATCCCCATTTTTTTTTTTTTTTTGAAAAATAAATTAAATGAGAGAGAAAGTCCCACATCGGAATGATATGAAGAGAGAGCGTGGTGGGAGTGGTATAAAAGGGGTAATTAGGGAAATGAGTAAAGCATGATCCTTCAGGCAAGTTTTGAAAGGGATGTGATGAGTGGTAAAAGCTCGCAATTAAATATGCGAGATGGGTGCCCGCTCCGCCTGTTACGACAATGAGGCACTCTCATCATAACCAATCTGATCCCTCTTTCTTGCAAAATCTCTATTTTACCCTTCTCTCCCTTAATAATCCATTCCTATTGCTTTTCTTTGTCTAGTGTGCATGTGTATTACTCCAATTCCAATACAAAAATGTACATGTCAGGTTTGGCATTTGTTTGCCTTTTATGAATCTCCTGCTTGGTTTAAGTTGCACCAAGTTTAAAACAAATGCTCATGTCTTAAAAGTTTGGTATTAGCAAATAGTAATTTGTTGTAATTAGTTTGATTAGTTAAATTAATAGAAAAGCTAGTGTTTTAATACTGCTGTAACTCCTTTAACGTAAATTTTCTCCAGCTCTTTTTTCTATTTTCCTTCTATTTCATTTCTCTATTTTTGTTTTATTCACTTTCCCAATATTTCCATGGGAGAAAAAAAAATCTCAATTACAGTAGTAGTACAGTATTAATATTTACATTTTTATTCTATTTTTTTAACTAATACTGGTGATTTAGCACTTTATTTACGAAAGCACAGAAAAAATTTAACAATCTTTCATATTATAGTTTTATTGACCTATAAATTTATAAATGTGTAGTTAATTTTGGTATGAAACTACATATAATTTCATTTTGTTATAATTTACAACAAAATCTAAATTTTGTAAATTTTCGATGATTGACACAAACTTTTATTTCTATTGCAATACTTTTAGCTTGAATTTAAACAGTGATTTAACTTATTTCTTCAAACTTGTGGATTTTACCTTGATTTTTTTAGCTTGACTTAAAATTTAGAATTTTACTTTCATAAGTGTAAAATTATTATAAAAAAAGAAATTCACCACTTTCGTTGGGACGATTAAAAAAAGAATATTTCGTTGGGACGGGGAGTAGTAAATTAAAAATTTATGTCAAATCATAAATTGATTTAACTGTAGTGAGATTTGAAATGTGGTGCTTGCACTGAATATGAGATCGGTAAGTTCAAAATTAAAGATAAAACTAACACACTTGGACCCGTCTAAAAACAATGAAGCTTTGGGCCCATATTAGGTGTTATGGTTCAATCCCCTTTCCTTCCTACAGTTTTGGGCTCAACAGTACTCAATTGAAGATTCATTGGGCGTCAAATTACTTCAAAACTTTTTTCTGGTCGATCCTCTTATCCAGAAACAGTGAGGTCGATAGCTCCAGAAAGTTGAAGAAGCCATAAATTTAAAAGGTAAAATTTTGAAAACATTTAGAGCTTATTTGGTCAGCTAAAAATGCCTCGCAAAACATTGCTTTTATAGCTCCAAAACATTGCTAAAAATGCCTCGCAAAACATTGCTTTCGGAAAATGTTGAGCTGCACCCTAAGCTCCATTTTTTCCATTCAAAAACACATTTAAACCTTATATTTATGTATGCAACGTACCAATACAGAGAGTAGCTCATATATGTACAGTATTGGAACATAGATGTTCATGAACACATCAAAAATCTCTTTCTTCTGAACATAAATGTAGAGCCGGCAAGGCTCCCTCCACCATCTAATCTTCATCCTATCATGGCCACCATTTGGGATATGGTTCATGAAAAATCGAAGAGAAGGTGAGGCAAAGAAGCTCCTTATTGTTATTCTCTTCATTCTAACTTTTCGCCTAATAATCCTCATCTCTAGCTCAAACTTGGCTCTTTCTACCCGCTGTTTTGGCTCGATCAAGATCTCAAGAGAGTGGTAGTGAGGTGAGATGGTGAAGAAAAGGGGTGTGTGTTCGCCAAGAAAGAGAGATATGAGTCAAATAGCTATTTCCTTCTCTTCTTTTCTTGCTACTTGGAGTGTGAAGTGAAATATGAAGAGAAATATAATAAATGGAGCTGCGCCAAAAGGGATGGGGGAACCGAAAAAGAAAGGAGATAAAGAGAGAAAAAAAAGGCAATGAAAGGTTTTTTTAACGGGCTTGGGCTTAAAATAAGTGAATGAGCTTTAATTTAAATAGTTAGGCTGAAAATTGGGCTCAATTATTTAAACGATGGCCTAAAATTTTGGGATCAAATTCCAATCTAAATTTGACCCACTCACTTCCTGAGTCTGGGCCTCCCATTAGGCAACGAGCACGCCTTCATGTAAACTTTTAGTCCCAAAAAAAAGTAGTACTCCCTCCGTCCCACGAATCTTGACATGTATTTTTTTTTGGGTCGTCCCATGAATCTTGACACATTTTAAAATAAGATAATAATTATTATTTTCTCTCTCCTACTTTATCACTTTTATTACATTCGCTCTCCTATTTTATCACTTATTATATTCTCTCTGCTATTTTATCACTTTTATTACATTCGCTCTCCTACTTTATCACTTGAAATGTTCACAAAATTATTCCATTCTATTTATGAATATTATCCCACGTTATATTACCTTTCATATATTAACTTATATTAGATCACATGGCGTGAGACTCTCTCTTCACTCACGATACAATTAATTATCATTATTAATATTATCTATATGGTGAGATATTTTCTCCCCTTGGAAAAAAAATGCTATGAATAATGAATTGTGATCATATAATACAAATTTCATATGTTTTAAATTTGGTGTTGACACTTGATTAAGAATGAAATGACAAAGTTCCTATAAATTTACAACTACTTCTAATCCAGAAACCTAGACTAATCAACAACTTCTTTAACAACTTCATCCGTCTATGAAAAAAAGTCTTACTAGCCCCCTTTACTTTTTTTTCATGGAAAAAAGTCTCATTTCACTTTTTGTACATACATGAACTTCAATATTTACTTTATTTTGCTATTCATACATCCACCTCAATAATTAAAAATAACCCACTTAATTTCTTAATTAACTACTAACCCACTTTTGAGAAACCTTAGCTCTATCTCATTCTTGAGCAAGAGTTGCCACTGCTGCTGGACCAAATGCGGGGTTCTCCGCAAAATCAAGCGCTCCAAGCCTAAGGCCAATGCCTCCTCCACCAACAAGGACGACGGCACTGCTGGAAGCTCGCAAGTTCCTCGCTCTCGCCCTACCTCTTAACCATGGTGACGTGAAAAAAAGAGACCAGAAGGCCACACAACAACAGAAGGGCACTGGCAGGCTAGCAGGATTGGAATAGGGGTGACAGGGTGCGCCAACGGGGTTGCAAAGGAGGCGCCAACGGGTGCTGGGTGACAAGAGGCGTTAATAGCATGACTCGTGAGTGGCTGGAGATGGGGCGCCGGTGGAATGTATAGGGACACCTCAATAAATAACAATGTAATTCTGTAACCTGAGATTTATTGTACCATAATTAACGGTGCCACTTAATTATAATTTAATAGTGAAGTTAGTATAGGATAATATTTTTAGAAGAATTCCCCAATCACCCAAATCTTTAGATTGCAAACATTCTTTTTAGACAGAAGTCGTATTTATTCATGCTCATCGGTTCAATTAATAGCAACAAGCTACTTCAGAAAATTGCTAGTCCAAAACTCAGATTGCAAACTGAGCCAAACAATCTATAAACATGAAAAATACCCGCAAGAAAACTTTCCCTAGCGCAAGAGATGACATACCCGCAAATATATTTTTTTAAATATTATATTCTTCGGTTCAAGATTTTAATGAAATGACTGAACTCAAATTTATGAATATGTCTATTACTTTACAACAAAAAACTGAAACAGACGAAACCTGAGAAAAAGAAATTGTAAATCATCTTCAAACAACATTAATTATTAAGATATAAACAAATGCAATGAAATAGCACTCAGAATGAAAAGGACTTGTGCAATAGTTAGAAAACTTCAAAGATCAGTAGCTGATCTCATCAAATGCATTTCTTCATTGTGCTGTGCTATATCAGTATTAGCACAAAAAATTTATTTAAACAAATCAAATCTTAAAAAGGAAAACTAAATAATTTTGTTCAAAATCAAATCGCCAAATTAGCAAATATGAAGGCAATAATTCTTAGATAACATTAATAAATTGTATACTAGAGAATGCTTTAATAGTTAAAAAAACTTGGATGTATGAAAATAAAGAATAAATTTTGTGAAAACAACGGCAGAAGGCTCTCAGAATGAGTAGGAGGTAAATTATCCATTCATAAACTATCGGAATAATTTCATGTTCATCCTCATTAAGCCAGCCATTTTAAACTTAAAACTAATTTCGAGAAATCTTATTTTTTTTTCTCTAGGAAAAAATAACCAAAGATAGCCAACCATCAGAAAAAAAGGATCGTAAATACATCAAAGATGACACAAAGCGTGCCTCAGACGATCGTCGTGAGATATTTCAATCCAAAATCATCATTTGGGGAAAAATAACTGAATAAACATAAAAGTGAAACAAGATTTATGTAAAGAACAACGGAATTATAAGAAATAAATATATGTACGACCATAAGATATAAGCTGAAGAATTCGTCGGAATCGAAACTCCAAAGAGTTGTTAAATAATGTAGCAGAATTCAACAGATTTAAAGGTGGAGAATTGTTGAATTAGGGTTTACTTTCCCTCTATGCGAAGTTACTTTCCTGTCCTTGGGCTATTAGCCCTATAGGCCCGTAGGTTTACAGGTTAAAAAGCAAGCATTGGGCTTTATTTCCTTGCGCTGATTAAATACATGATCATCAAAATTGAGGAAAAATAAGACTCAATTCTAAGTTTTTTTGAAGCGAAAAGTATACTTTATATTAACCCAAATCAGCAACAGCAATATCCGAGAGCTAGTCGGGAAAACCGGACTTCCAGATCATTACATCAGAGACAGAAACAGAAAGACGAGCAAGCTCATGAGCTGCTCGATTAGCTTCACGACGAGCATGAAGAAAATCCACAACAACAAAAGTTCTAGCATGAGAAAAAACTTCCCAAAGATCATCACAGAGCGAATCCGAACCATGGTGAGAGTCTTGAAGAACGTGAATGGCGAGCAAGGAATCCGAATAAACAACCACAGGACCTGTATCATTTTCCAAACAAAACCCAATGGCAAGCAGAAGGGCGTGAAGTTCACCAAGCAGGACCGTAGCTGTATGGCCAATTCTCTGACATCCAGCTGCAACAATTTTCCCAAGCGCATCACGAAGAATAAAACCCATCCCCACTCGTCTACCTGCATCGTGATAGGAGACATCCACATCAAGCCGAAGCAATCCTTGAGGGGGAGGCTGCCAAAGGCGAGAACCTTCCCTCGGCAAAAGGCGCTGCTCAACAAAAACTTGTTGACGAGCTTTCTGGAACGAGCTTAGCATGCGATCCCCCACCAAAAGATTCAGTTCAGAATCACCTGATTTGTTCTCATGTTTGATATCACAAAGGAATTTCCACACAAACCACAGCAAAAACAGCCATCTCTCCAGCCCATCGATCCCTTTTTTATCCGCTACAAGACGGCATAAGTCCTCCATCGAAAGGTGTTTAAAGCAGCGAATATCTTCCCAGAAAACAGTCGCCTTCCAAGCTGCCCGCACCTTATCACACCACAAAAGACCATGAGATGTCGAACCCCACTCTTTCTTGCACCAAAAACAGAAACCCAAAGTCGGAACGTGATGAGAAACAAGATTTCCGTTCATAGCAATCATGTTAAAGAGCATACGCCAAGCAAAATGAAGAACCTTGGGTGGCAGATTAAGAGCCCAAAATTTCTTCCACCAACTAGTCAGTTCACAAGAAGGCGAATAGGGATGAGGAGAATAAAAATTAGTAGCACATAAATAACCGAATTTCACCACATACCTGCCCCTCTCATCAAAAGCCCAAAACCTAAGGTCCATCTTTTGATCATTGAGACCTTCAATCGAACAGATAGAATCCACAACATACTGGGGGAAGAAATTAAGCAGTTTATCCAAATCCCACTTCGCATTTGTCGAAACAAAGTCCCCAACCATCATAGGATTAGAGTTTTCCTCACCAAGGCTCGAATCCCAAATACCAGAGCCGGGATTCCATCTATCATGAAAGGCACGAATGCTTTTGCCGTTCCCCACTTTCCACCTTAAGCCTTGACCAAGAAGCTCTCTTCCCCAACAAATCGATCTCCAAACAAAAGAGCAGTTTGGAGAGATCTTGGCTGTCATGACGTCTTCATCACGAAAATAACGTTGCTTGAGCACCCGGGCCAAAAGAGAGTTGGGGTGTTTAATGAGACGCCATACCTGTTTAGCCAACAATGCCTGATTGAAAGGAATAAGCTGCCGAAAGCCGAGACCTCCCCTCGATTTAGGCTGACACAAACGCTCCCATTTAGCCCAGTGCATCTTCTTCCCCTTGTCACTATCACCCCACCAGAATTGGCTGCAAGCCTTTTCAATATCAGCGCAAATACCAACCGGAATACGGAAACACGCCATTGCGTAAGTGGGGATCGATTGGATAACTGATTTAATAAAAGTTTGTTTTCCTCCAGCCGAAAAGAACTTATGATCCCATCCATTGAGTTTTTTATACACTCTATCCCTCAGATAATCAAAGTGTAATTTCTTTTGGCGAGGGACAAATGTAGGCAATCCTAAATACAAAGCATGGCCGGTAGTTTCACTGATCCCAAGAATCTCCGTCACCAAAACAGTATCTGGGGGCCGCATATTGGGACTGAAAGAAATAGTAGATTTCTCATAATTAATGATTTGTCCAGAAGCTTTTGCATATTTTTGAAGAACAGTACCCAAACACCGTGCTCCCTCTTCTTCCGCCTTGAAGAAAATCAAACTATCGTCAGCAAAGAACAAATTTGTGATAGACGGGCAATGACGTGCCATGATAACCCCGCTCAACAGGCCTTGATTCTCGTAGCTTTTGAGAAGAGAAGAGAAGCCCTGAGCACATAAAACAAACAAAAATGGCGAAAGTGGGCATCCTTGTCTCAATCCTCGTGAAGCAAAAAGCGAGCCATAGACTTTACAGTTGATCACAAACGAAAACTCCACGGTAGAAATACATTGCATCACCAAATCCACCAAATGCAAAGGGAAACGAAGGACCACCATCATCGCTCGCAGAAATCTCCACTCAACTCTGTCATACGCCTTACTCATGTCGAGTTTGGCTGTAGCAAAGGCCTCATGCCCCAACTTCTTGTTTCGGATCCAGTGCATACACTCGTAGCCAAGAATAATGTTATCAGAAATTAGACGGCCCGGGATGAACGCACTCTGAGACTCATCTATCACCAAATTGAGGACCGTTCTCAGGCGATTTGCAAGAACTTTTGCCACCATCTTGTACGAGGTATTGCAGAGACTGATGGGCCTGAAATCTTTAACATCTTTGGGCTTCTTGACTTTGGGGATGAGAACGATGTGTGTCTTATTCCAGTGGCGAATAGAAGAATTTCCGTTGAGTACATTTAAGACCTCATTAGTCACGGCATCTCCAATTTCCCCCCAAAACTTTTGGAAGAAGAACGGTGGGTAGCCATCGGGCCCCGGGGCTTTATGAGCATGCATTTGGAAAATCGCTTTGCGAACTTCTTCCTCAGAAAATGGGGCTGCCAACTCGGCTTTAGCAGAATCCCCTAAGAAAGTAGAGCAGGTATTCGTGATTTCATCAATACAAGAGAGCTCTGGCAGACTGGACTGAAAGATGGTGCTGAAATAAGCATGGATCTCATCTGCCATTTCTCCCTCTTTTCTAACCTCCGTTCCGTCGCTCCTGCGCAAACATTTAATAGTATTCTTCTGTCTTCGCTTGCTAACGAAAGCATGGAAATACTTTGAATTCCTATCTCCCAAGCCCAACCAATTAGCTCGGGATCTTTGCTTCCAGTGAAGTTCCTCAGCTTCGGTAATCTTCTCAATATCCTTCGTAATCTGCTGGAGCTCAACATCAAAATTCTTTGAAAGGTTCCTCCTTTGTATAAGTTTAAGACGTTTTTTTCGGAGTTCAGATAACTTTTTAGTGGGAGACTCGAACTTGTCCCTGGACCAAGCTTTCAAGAAACTTTGACACCTCTCCAATCTGTCATGAAGTGGTCGACACTCCTGGCTGCTCCAGTTTACCAAACAAATCAGCCGTGAGATTCTTATCTAGCAACCATTTTTGCTCAAAGAAAAACCTTTTGTAACCATTCCCCCGTTCAAAATGATCATTGCGAACTGACAGCGAAAGCAAGAGCGGATTGTGATCCGAGCCGTGTGTATCCAGAACTTTCACTTCCCCAAAATCAAAAGTGTCTTCCATCATCCTATTACACAGGAACCGATCAAGCATCAAGAAACGAGCGTCGTCGCCTTTTCTCTTATTGTACCAAGAAAAAGCTGCGTCACATGGGATTGTTTTAAGGCCACAAAATTTTATAGCGCTGTTGAAATCACGCATCTGAGCCCACGGCCGCCTGCTTCTATCACAACTTTCAGCTCTGTTGGTGATCTCATTGAAATCTCCTCCAATGAGCCAAGGAATATTAAGCATTCCACTAGTTGCTAGCCTTTGCATGAGAGTCCAGGAATGATGTCTCTTTTGCACATCTGGATTGCCGTAAAAACCCGTGAATCTCCACAAAATATCATTGTTTTGTATTACACAATCAATGTGTCCGTCGGAAAAACTTGACACGTTAACCACGCAAGGTTCATTCCAAAGGAGCATAAGCCCGCCACTCGCACCTTTAGAATCAACGACCAGTTGTCCATCAAAATGTAGGACAGAACGCCACCAATTACATTTCTTCGTAGTGACTTTTGTCTCGCAAATGAACTGCACAAGCGGGGAGTAGCCGGTAACTAACCGACGGAGTTCATGGAATGCGTGGGAGCTCCCCAACCCCCGCGCATTCCAAACTAGGCAAATCATGGTGATCGGCGGGGCTGCTCGGCAGCCTCCGCCGTTTGCTCATCGTTCAAGTCATTTTGAGTCTGCAAAACAGGGGGAGAAATGATAGCTTTCAGTTTTTTCCGATCCCCCCCATTTTCCAGCCTGCCTACCCTTTTCTGACCAAAGTGTGGGGATTGTTCTCCATTAAGCCCGTTGTCGGAGGAGTTACAAAGAACCCTCGCCAGTCGTTTCCAACCTTTCCTTTTGGGATTTGATTTTGATTTAGCCGGTGATATCAGCCCAGATTTTCCATCTCGCTTCGCTTGCCTTTTATATATCCAGTCTGTTTGAGTCGCCATATCCAGGTCCACAGCATTGAGGCTCATTTCAATCACCATTTCATCCCCGATCTTTTCAAGATTTTTTGATTTATATGTAGGAGTAACAGCTAAATCCGAGATAGGCTCATTATCCATCGGAGTAGCAGAGATGTTGCCCACAGAAGGCGAATTTAAAACAATAGTCAATTATCTTGCTTCTTCCTCAGTCTCTTTCTGTAGTTCCGTATCCTCCGCAAGAGTTCCCTCAACATCATTTTCCTCTTCCTGAGATCCCGTATTGAGGATTCTCTCAGCACCAAGACTCTGAGGTTGGGGTCGCGGGCTGAGACGACTTTGCTTAGGGGGTATCAGGGGCCCCCCCGAATCCATTCTAGTCACATAGCGAGGAGCATTGCCTTTGCGATAATCAATACCACGACCTGCTTTAAGCCAATTACCGAATTTTGGATTAAGTTTCTGCTCCTCATCCACACCACAATTCCTCAAGTAGTGCCCCAACTTCCCACACGCGAAGCAAAAATGATCCGGGAGCTTTTCATAAAGTACTAAGATCATTCCATCCTCCTGAACACCATCAAACTTTAGGGGTACATAGCGAATAAGGGGATTATTTATAGAGCGTAACACTTTCACACGAGCAAAGCGTCCAACATAGGATCCACCCCTGTTATCATCTATCTCCAACACTTGGCCTATTTGTTCGCCAATACGCCGTATGATGTGGGGATCCATATAGGCGATAGGCATGTTGTGTAACTGAACCCAAAAAGGAATTTGCTCAAAAGTAGTATTTGCTGCCGTATTCGAAGGATCTGCTTGTTGAAGGATCATAAGTTCATTGAAGAAATGCCATGGTCCGTCATAAGTTATGCGATCTCTATCAGATTCGAGATCCAGGGATATTGCAAAGGTATTACGCCCAATAAGTTCGATTTCCATAGTCCCACGAGGTTTAAGAAGACTGGGGAGATTATCACGAAGAGCTTCATGATTAACTATTCGTTCAGAGAAAATTTTCCCCATGATCATCTTTCTAACCTTAGATTGTCCTCTGACAGCATCAGTAGCCGAAATCCTTACCGATTTTGATTGCTCACCAGCCGACAAACGCATCTCGGCCACGCGTTTCGCAATTTCGTCTGGGTCCATGAGAAGAGAACCGGAAAACAAAAGGAGAACACAGCAACACTCCCGGAGAAGAACGGGATGAGAACACCTTCCCGCAGCGGAAGAGGACAGCACTCCTAAAACCCCAAGGCGGCGAGGGTTTCAGAGGAAGATTGATCCTCAATTCTAAGTTTAAAAAGCAAAAAAAAAAAAAAAAAAAAAAGATTAGTGATCCTATAGAGCCATGATTATGAACATGTTTTAGTATAAATAATAAAAAGGAAAGAACAGTAAGAATATGTTTGCAATAAACTAAGTTCAACTAGACGTATAAGTTTCATGAAGCAGTTAAAGTAACAAAATAATGTTGATCATATATTTTAGTCAACCACCAAATTAATTAAGGGCTTCAATTACGTGGGATATACTTTTCTTTCACGTATTAATGTTATTTAATATTAGCAGTATTTGTTTGAGCAAGTACTTCAAATGATTTTCCAAGTTATATGTTTGTTAATTCCAACTTTACTAATACTTGTAAATGTAAACACTGCTAAAAAATAAACCTATATATCACATGGGATCCCCTGTCCCACTATTCTGTGTGTACCATCGTGTACCACTCTTAATTTATTATAATTTTTAACTATAATTTCTTCAATTTTAATTTATTATGCTTTAATATTATAAAAAGATAATTAACAAGGGTTCACTCATCCAATTAGGGTTTATAATTATTTTTTATATATTTATTTGAATTAATAATTGATAATTTGGGTTCATTAATTCAAAGTTAGGGTATATAATTTTTAAAATATTAATTAGAGTTTATAATATAATAATATTTTTTATTTTTATAAAAAATAATTATAAATAGATAAATTAAGAGTGGGACAGATGATCCCATCTGATTATATATCTATATATAATAAAGTAAAAGTTGCTATATTTGGTGAGCAAATTATCATTCATAAAAACACATATCAATAGAATATTAAATATTTTTTAAATATTCAGAACCGCTATTCAAGATTTGCACATGTACCAAACGTATAGAGATTGAAGAGAAAATAACCAACACCTGCCTCCCCCCTCACATTCCTCTCCGCCTTATTATTTTCCTTTGATCAAAACATCAACGCTAACAAATCTGAAAACATAGGAAAGATGAGAGAGATCCTTCATATTCAAGGAGGACAATGCGGAAATCAGATCGGGTCGAAATTCTGGGAGGTGATCTGCGACGAGCACGATGTGGACACAACCGGAAAGTACAAGGGCGGGTCCCACATGCAGCTTGAGCGCATCAACGTCTATTTCAACGAGGCGTCTGAGGGGAGGTACGTCCCACGCGCCGTGCTCATGGATCTCGAGCCCGGCACCATGGATTCTATCCGGGCTGGGCCCTACGGCCTGATATTTCGGCCCGACAATTTTGTATTCGGGCAGTCTGGCGCCGGCAATAACTGGGCCAAGGGACATTACACGGAGGGCGCTGAGCTCATCGACTCGGTGCTCGACGTTGTTAGGAAGGAGGCCGAGAGTTGTGATTGCATGCAAGGTTTGGATTTATATTTTAACTCGATTTACATTAGACAATTTAATTGATATATGAATGATGTGGGCAGGATTCCAAGTGTGCCACTCACTAGGCGGCGGCACAGGGTCTGGCATGGGCACCCTCCTTATCTCAAAGATTAGAGAGGAATTCCCCGACAGGATGATGCTCACCTTCTCTGTTTTCCCTTCTCCAAAGGTCTCGGACACCGTGGTGGAGCCCTACAATGCCACCCTCTCCGTCCACCAGCTAGTCGAAAATGCGGACGAATGCATGGTCCTCGACAACGAAGCTCTCTACGACATCTGTTTCCGCACTCTCAAGCTCACCACTCCCAGCTGTCAGTATTAATTAATTAAATTAACTTTATATATATATAAAATAAAATACAATGGGGTGTCTGTGTTTCAGTTGGCGACCTAAACCACCTGATCTCGGCCACAATGAGCGGGGTGACGTGCTGCCTGCGATTTCCAGGGCAGCTCAACTCAGACCTGCGGAAGCTGGCGGTGAACCTCATTCCGTTCCCGCGGCTCCACTTCTTCATGGTGGGGTTCGCCCCGCTCACCTCCCGGGGCTCCCAGAACTACGTGTCCCTAACGGTGCCGGAGCTGTCCCTGCAGATGTGGGATGCCAAGAACATGATGTGCGCGGCCGACCCCCGCAACGGCCGCTACCTCACAGCGTCGGCCGTGTTCCGGGGGAAGATGAGCACCAAGGAGGTGGACGAGCAGATGCTGCACGTGCAGAACAAGAACTCCTCCTACTTTGTGGAGTGGATACCTAACAACGTCAAGTCGAGCGTGTGCGACATACCCCCCACGGGGCTCAAGATGTCCTCCACCTTCGTCGGCAACTCCACCTCCATCCAGGAGATGTTTCGCCGCGTCAGCGAGCAGTTCACCGCCATGTTCCGTCGCAAGGCCTTCCTACATTGGTACACCGGGGAGGGCATGGACGAGATGGAGTTCACCGAGGCCGAGAGCAACATGAACGATCTTGTCGCTGAGTACCAGCAGTATCAAGACGCCGTCGCCGATGAAGAAGACTATGACGACGGAGCCGCCGCTCAAGATTATGATGACAACTAATTCATTAAATGTAGCAGTGTTTTTTTATTCTCTTTCTAGCTAGTTTGGTTGCCTTTGTTGTTGTTGTTTGAATAATGTTTGTCTCAAGTTTTATGTTTGTTTTGTTTGACATATATATGAGTTTTTAATTGTTCGCCGGTTGTTTGCAGATTATGTAGTTGGACTATATGGATTCTTACATTTGTTCTGCATTAGTGGTAATTTATTTGTATGTTGTTGTACTAATATGGATTATTGCATTTGTTTTGTATTGGTGATTTATTATTATAGCAAACTTCATATAATGATTTCTCATATAGTACATCATCAATCCATTACATCATTACTCACACAGTCACACTGCCACAATAAGATAAACAACACCAAAAAGTAAAATATATTCGAGACTAAGAGCATCTCCACTCAGCGTGTCTAAGGGAGGATCAATCCGGGTCACTGGGAGGGTGGCTGCGCTGGAGATGTTGCCAGGTGCGAGGCCGTGTCTTGGTGGAGACCCGGGGCGAAGAGCTTGGAAATTTAGCGCGTCCACCCTTATTAAAAAAAATTCAAAAAAATTAGAAACAGGAGAGATTGGAGATGGCTGGAGGAAGAAGATGGGGGAAGAAGAAAAGGATATGTGGGGGGCGTGGGGGCGGTGGGCTCTACTTTTTAAGTTTGATTTTGATTTTTTTTAATATTTTTAATATCTTTTGTTTTATTTATTGTTTTTTATTTTTTGAATTTTAAAATTTAGTATTTTTTTAATTTCTTTTAATTTCTTAACCTAATTTTAAATTACTGTAATACTTTTACTTATTGTATTGTATTTAAATTATTGTAATGTTGAACAAATATGAAAATTTGGGGGAAATGGGGATCTAAGACACACCTTAAGACCTAATGCATTGGTGAGGGGTGTGTCTTAGGTGGGGACCACCATCTAAGACACCCCCTAAGACCCTATGCATTGGAGATGCTCTAATGTGCTAAGCACTTTACATATTTCACAGTATTTAGGCCTAAGCCCACCAGCAGATACGTACGCCTTGGGCATTGGGCCTTCGGCATGTCGTCATTAAAGTTGGGAAAATCGCTTAATGACGAAAGGATCCGAATTAAAGGGTTTAAGAAGATCCCACTATGTTTAGAAGATCCCTTGATTATGGGAAGATCTTCGGGTATATGAAAGTAAATTCTCAACAAAAGTGATGTATTCAGATATTCACAAAGCTCTCTTCTCCATGGACAACATCCCGGCTGTCTTCAAAGACATTTGGCTAAGATGTGTCCCTTGCAAAGTCCCATCCTTTATCTGGAAAACTTTTCAAGACAGAATTCCAACGCAAGACAATTTGTTGAAGAGAGGAATTTTGCTTGAGAATGGCGACCACAACTGCCCCATCTGTTCTTCTCAGTTGGAGTCCACTGATCATATCCTTCTATTGTGCCCTTTTTCTGATCCAGTGTGGAAGCATGTCTGTAAGTGGTTGAAAGTTCCCCTTTTTCTTTTTCGTCGACCATGGACCACTTCTATGAGGCCGTTGAGAAAGGCGGAAACAAGTTTGGAAGTCTGATGTGCAACATCGTTTGGCAATGTGTTTGTTAGCAGATTTGGAAAGCCAGAAACAAAAGAGTTTTCAATAATGAAAGTCTCGATATTGTTAGAATGAATGAGATGCGACTGTGGTTATATTCGTGTTGCTATGCACTAGCGTGCTTTATTTTGTTGTGTTTTCCCTATTTTTCTCTAAATAAAACTGTTAAGTTGGTGGTAGATATTTTTTCCTTACATGTGAATATTGTTCCTTGCATAAAAATGATGTTATTTTATGCTTACTATTAGAAAATTGACATGGCTTGCTGAATGACACAATGCATTTAGATATATATTTTTTTTAATCTTACATTACACAAAACAACGTCATTTTATGTTTAAGTACCATTGTTTCGCTCTTCATTATTTTTAAAAGCAGGATTTACATTTAATGCGATATCTATGGCATTAAATGTTTGGAATTGCTTGATAAGCTCTCAAGGTTGATTTCGCTTTAAACTTGTTAACTTCAGGGTTGACATAGCGTTGATGAGTCTGAGCACGTGTCAGCTTTGGATCCTTCAGTTAGTCAGGGTAAACTGATGCTTCCATCAATTAGCGTTTCATACTTAGCGAAATCTTCGTGCTAGCGGCTTGGCATGAACCTGATCAACTTGGTAGTCTGCTGATCCTTCGAACTGAGATCTCTTCATCGGTCTGGATCTTCTCATTAGCTGGATCTTTCGCTGGGATTTCTTCTCAGCATGATCTTCAGCTGGGATATCAGCAGCCTTCGACTTCTTGATAGACTTTTTTTCTAAGTCATTTCTTCTTAGACTTAGATTTCAGCATACTGCATTTTCGGTGGAAACTTTCTAATCCTTCAGTTGTGTTTTGGTCACCATCGAGGTTTGTACCGTTGGATTTTGGCATTAATCAAAACATAGAATTTGTTCAACACATAGATCCAACTAACTTGAATACCTGGCCATTCAATGTTGGACATATTGAGTATAAGACCCTAAAAAATTTGTTTTCTATAATAAACGTGAAGGTGTATGAAGCTTCATGTTGGAGTTTTGGACCTGAATAAAAACGAGTGGGCTATAGTTATGATCCCGTAAGATAGAATTCAATCCCTGACAAATTCAATCATCTTGTAGTAAAGATTCCCAAAAAAATAGATCATCAATCCATCCCAAACTCTGTCATCATAACAATCTTTGGATTTACTTTTTTATTTTTTGGCAGATTTCATTAACTTTGACCTGCATCTATAATTAATGAAGATTTGATTACTTCAAATTTATTACCAACACTTCTAAAGTCTACAATGGTTTACCATGTAAATTTATCATCTTTTATATTTTTCAAATTTTTGTGCCTTGTGTTCAAATACGTGCCTTGCATGTCTATAGGATTATTCAATAACTATGATTCAGCTTCAGAATTAAACTTGACTGTAATAGTATAAGAAAAACATAACATAGAATTGTCTCAGGCTGACAGGTGCACCTGGAGAAAGGGCCTAGCACTCTTTCAACACTTGGCCTTTCGCATTTTGATGAACAGAACTTTGGCTACCTGAGCAACTATGATTTTTACATGCCTTTTATAAGTAGATGTAAACAAGTTTTTGAATAAACCTATCACAGACACTAGCTTTGTCCACAAGGACTTCTTGTTAACTAAGTTCAGTGCTATGAAAGCTAGAATACTTTGTTTTTTTCTTTCTTTTTATTTCGGAATTTTTGAAGTTCATTTTGTATTTTTTCAAGATGATGTCACTAAATGATATTACTCCCTCCGTCCCATAATAAGTGGCCACATTCTTTTCGACACGGAGATTAAGAAATGGAGTGTTATGTTTTAATTGAATGCGGCCCATCAAAATTATTGAGTTAATTAAAATAATTTCTTCCTCCTTTCACTTTCTTCTTCATCCACTGCCACCCACCTCCGGTGAAGTCGCCGGCATCAGCCACCCCCTCCTCCAGCGAAGTCGCCGCCACCCTCGTCTCCCTCTGTCCCCCTCCCAATCCTCAAATCTGCCAACAACCACCACCACCGTCGCCAACAACCACCACCACCGTCAAATCTGCCAACAACCACCACCACCGTCGCCAACAACCACCACCGCCGTCAAATCTGCCAACAACCACCACCACCGTCGCCAACAACCACCACCGCCGTCAAATCTGCCAACAACCACCACCACCGTCGCCAACAACCACCACCGCCGTCAAATCTGCCAACAACCACCACCACCGTCGCCAACAACCACCACCGCCGCCAACAACAACCACCACCACCAGAAATCAAAAACCAGATCTTGCCCCCAAACCTGTTAGATCTGAAAGAGAATAGAGGGAGAGGGGGAGGACGACGACCTCAAATCGGCACACAGGATGCGCCGACCTCACCCAAATCGGCGCAGGCGAGCCCTAACCCCCAAATCGGCGCACGACCTCACGCATTTGGGCGGCGAGCTTCGAATCCCCCAAATCGCCCAAGGATGCGACGGTGAGAGGGAGGGAGAGAGAGATCACGAGATCTGTAACGAGAGAGAGAGAGGGAGAGAGGCGGCGACGACCGAATGGGCGAAAGGCGGCGGCGGCCGGAGAGGCGAGAGGCAGCGGCGGCGATGGGGGTGGCATCCCGCCGGAGAAGAAGAGAGAGGGGCGGCTGCTCTCTATGTGTGTGTATAGGGTGTATATGTTTATTTTAAACATAATTTAGGGTTTAATTAGTAACTTAATTAATGATCCTAATTAAGTTAAATTATTTCTATTTTTAGAAAGCAACCACTTATAGTGGGACAGACGAAAAAGGAAATGTGGCCACTTATTATGGGACGGGGGGAGTATGTTGTAAATAGTAACAGCAAATATTTTGAATTTTTAGGTGATCAAATTATCTTTCATGATTATGAGAAATAGAATCATGAATATCAGCTAGGTATTTTTTAAATTTCGATGATTATGAATTTTTAAGTATTTTTGAATCTTTGAATAGTAACGGCCAGAATTGTCATTGCGAGTTATGCATATCTCTTAATTCATTTCAATCGATTGCAGCCATGCAGTTTCAACCAACTTTGACATGCAATCATATTTAGTGACTTCCGTTTTTCCCGAGTTATCGAAACCATAAGTTATTGATATGCATTACTTCTTCTTTGTTAGTTTATTTTTTAGGATACCTTCTTATGTTTTGTTATTTAAAGAATTCTATTTACATCTATGATGAAACAAAAATCTACACCTCATAATGAAACGATAAAAGACATGAGAATTTACGTACGATAAAAGACACAAAATTTACGTGGGTCGATCATAAGATCTACGTCCACGGGTGGTTCTTTGGAGATTTTCACAATGCTTCGTGTGTTTACATTTTACAAGTTGGTGAATGAATAATCATCCTCTAATCTAGTGATAAAACCTCTATTTATAAGCACATGAATGAAACATAAGGCCTTTGGGCCCATTAACTTAGATAATTGGGCCTAAGCCCCTATTGCACTAATTCTGGTCTTTGGCTTGAGTCGTCAGCGCTGGGAGCCGAGGTTGGGATGTTCATCTTATTGCTGCGCAGATAGACTTATTGTTGTCTGCACAGGTAGACTTCTTACCTGCACTGGTAAGATCTATTTAATAATAATAATAATAATAATAATAATAATAATAATAGCATTAATAATAATAGTAATTGAGAGAAATGTTCCAACACTGATAAGCACAACGCTGGTGGAGGATTTAGTCCTCATCAGTAACTCCCCCCAGTCTGGTTGAACCGGGTCTTCTTCGTGTTCAACCAATGAAGTGTTGTGTAGAGCCAGCGTTGTGCTGTTATCCTAAATCAACTGTTCATGCATGATTCCGTACAACTCATTTAAGATGAGCGGTTTTTACTCTATATAACATAATGCATGCAAAGTACTTCACAGTAAAAAGACCAAGTATTTTAGCGATGCCCACAAGCAAAGTATTTCAGCGCTGCATGGCAGCGCTGTAACTCGTCAGAGACAAATATGTTAGCTTTGCAAAATGGTAAAGTCAAGATGTTTCAGCGCTGCGAATGAACTAAGAAAAGAAAGATAATAATTTTTCCTTTTGGTTCTTTGAACATCATCAAAGATGACAAACTTTCGTTCCTTCGGGTGCATAAGAAGACCAGTGTTGAGAATACCCCATATTAAATACCTTGCAGAGATAAGCAATATAGATACTTTGTGTTGGACGGACAAGAAAACCATTGCAAGAAGATGTCGAAGTAATATGTAATCTTGTCAAGACTGAGAGCGGCTTAGACAATCTGAGAACGGCTTAGATACTCTGTGTTGAGACAATTTAGATAATATGCGTTGGGAATGGCTTAGAAAATCTACACTGAGACGACTTAGGCAATCTGCGCTGGGACGACTGAGATATTTTGTAACACTGCTTAGATATTCTGAACTGAAAACTACTTAGTTGAAAATGGGTTAAATACTCTGTGTTGAACATTGGGTAAGATATTCTGAGAACGACTTAGATATTCTTGCGTGAGGCATAAACAATTGACGAGACAGTGTTTAACTTTTGCGGCTTAAGATATTTCTGCGCGAAGCATAAAAACTGAAAGACAATGTTTAACTTTCGCAGCTTATGGTTGCGCAGAGCATAAACGACTGCGAGGTCGTATCTAACTTTTGCGACTTAGGATATTTCTGTGCGGAGCATAGATAAATGGAGAACCGTGCCTAACTTTCGCAGCTTATGGTTGCGCGGAGAATAGATAATTGAGGCTTGTCCCTCCGCAACGCAGCCCTATTGCCATTTACGGCCCTTTTTTGTCAATGTTACGACCTCCTTTGCTTTATAGCCCCTTTTGCCAATGTTATGGCTCCTTTTGCTTTACAGCCCCTTTTGTTGATGTTATGGCCCGATTTTGCTTTACAGCCCCTTTTGCCGATGTTATAACCTCTTTTGCCGATGTTATGGCCCCTTTAAGTTTTTGAATAATTTATTCCTAAAAAATATGATATGAGAAGTGGGAACCGCAGTCCTGTGAAGATCTTCAGCGATAATAATAATAATAGTTAAAAGGTAGAAGAAGACTAGGGATAATAGTATTATCCTAAAACCAAGAATCTCATTTTATTAAAGATGATCTTGGTCCCAAACATGTGCTTGAATTGAATAAACATGTTATGTGTAAGCTTGTGGTTGGTGTTCATATTTATGATGATTCTGGCAATGCTGACATGACTATAATCATAAAGTGAGATGATTTAAATCGTGTTTCAAATCCTAGCACATATGCAGAAGGTGTGCAGCTTCGTACTAGTCAATTCATGTTTCGAGTATAAACACATATGCAGAAGGTGTTGAACATTTGTGATGTGTGATGATCGGGCATTGAAAAAGAAACTTATGATGAAAATAGGAGCAAGTGTTCCGAATAGAACTTTTAGTGAGTCGGGTTTCTATTCGCGCATCAGAATTAGTGAGTAAATTCTAACGGCTGAAATGAGATCCTACTCTAAAAGTAGAAATACAGTTACCTTTATATTGAGATTTATGAAAGAAAATGAAAATTAAAATATACACATGCGATCTACTATATTTTGCGGAACGAATTAGTACCATAAGCCCCACGCCAAGATGATAGGATGAATAGTAATTTATACGGTGGATATCCACCAAAACACATCAAAATTTAAGCAGCGAATCTTTTTTACCGACCATATACTAGAAAAAAGAAATGCAACAATGGGTATTATTTTATAATGGGTTAATTGCATCAAAATACTTGACATTTTCCCAAAATTTGGTTTTTTGACAAACTTTTTAATTGTAGTAAAAATTTTAGCTACGTTTTGATTTATTGCAATGTCCGTCCCGCGTATATTTCCGGCCAAATCCATTCATTTCCGGCCAATTTATTTTAGCTACGTTTCAATTTACTGCAATCGATTTGAGACGACAATCTTTCATTACCCGGCACGACATGCCACCTAAGCTTTACGGAGGTCCACCTCAGCATGGATTTGGCCGAAAATATACGCGGGACGGACATTGCAATAAATTGAAACGTAGCTAAAATTTTTGCTACAATTAAAAAGTTTGTCAAAAAACCAAATTTTGGGAAAATGTCCGATATTTTGATGCAATTAACCCTTTTATAATTACCCAAAATTTGAGACATTTAAAAAATACTAAACTGATGCGCCGTACGTAAAGAGATTTTCACCCTTTCAAATATTTAACACTAGCAATTAAATATGCAATTTACTTCCTTTCTTGTTGTAATTTAATATTTCACAGATCACTTTGCAGCATGGTTAATTATTTTTAATTTTATATTTTAAAATTCTTATAATTTTAGTTTCTTTTTTTTAGAGTTATAATTTTAGTTTGGTTATTGTATGAACTATCAATTAATTATAAGTGCATTGTATTACTTTTTTTTTTAATATGATAGTAAATTAAAACTATAAAATAGTTTGTTCTTTAAGCATTGTAGTGCTTTTTTAAAGTATGATATAAAATTAAAACTATAAATATATTTTTTTTATCATTTGTCTCATCTTTTAAATGTAATATAAATTCATTGCAATAATACACATATACAAACAATGTTAAAATAAAAGATATATATTAAATTGGTTTGGTGTACTCATGAAATAGAGATATATATTAAAAACTTGTTACACGGACCTTGCCGAAATATTGGAGAATCCAAAAACCAAAATGATGTCATCAATCTAATTAAGTTGCAACAAATTGAAGTTGTAATACCCGGGCTTTTGATGACGTGTTTAATTGCTTAAGTTTGAGTAAGTAGGGTATAAGATCCCTTGTTTGATTACTTTGTATAGAGATGAGGAGTTATATGAAGTTTTGTTGTTATATTTTAAAGATGTTAAGATGTTCTTTTGATGATGTGAGAATGATGTGTGATTTTATATCCGTAATTGAGTTTGAGTATTTGAATAATTCGAGATAATTATTTGAATGAGAACGGTGAACTCGGAAGTGAGATCTGAGTCCGTTAAGACGTTTTGAAATTTTTGACTTTTTGACGATGAATAGTAAAATACTGCTATTTCGTCTTTTTGTCGACTTTCAAAATCTTACGTGCACGTCGTCGAGAAATATTCTTAATTTTTCGATACGAGTCCAATAATGAAAGTTTTTATTTTTGGACGACGAGTGAATAGTAAATCGGGATTTCTCGATAAACGAACCGAGCTCGTTTATCAGAATTTCGAGAACGAGCTTGCGTTTTCTATATTTATATAGAATTACGAGTGTAATGAAAGTGAGTAGGAGTTAAGAGGGTGAGTAACGAAGAATGTGGGTAATTAGTCGTTAAAACGAGACGAAACGGGATATTTAACGACTAACGGGTTAATATCTTAAATATCTAAGGCTACCCCACCAAAACCACCCCCCAAACCACCCAACACCCCTTTATCTACCTCACTCACGGCTGAATTCAGCCAACACAGTCCAATCATCTTTGCTCTCTCACACACACAACACCCAAAACACCTACTTATCACGCCAAACACCATTTTTAGCTTGGACGGAGGTTTCAAGCTCCGATTTGAGCACCGAGACGAGCACCGATCATCTTTTCGATCACGTATCTAAGTAGGTAAGATCTCTACCTACGTTTTGATGGTTTTCTTTTCGATTTTCGTCGACGTCGAAAAACGTCGATTCTCGACTTTATTTTGAAACGACGTCGGATCGTCGTGAAATTTTAGTATGTTGTTCTTGGGTAGATGTTGAGCATGTTTAATGAAGGGAGTAAGAACGGAACGAACCGTAGCTATGAAACCCATGAGGGCAGCCCCGTTTTTCACATATTAGCTTGTCTTTCGATTTTTGTTTGATCGTTTTGACTTGATATTTGTGCTTAGGGGTATGCTAGAATCGATATATATTAAATTTGTATTTTTCCAAGCACGAAAATTGTATAAATTTTTAGAGTATGATTATTTAAATTCGTGAAGTTTGGGACGTTGCATAATGAATATTATTGCGTATATGTGTTCTACGATATCACATGAGCATGCTAATTGATTTACAATTTATGGATGATAATTGTTGAACGAAATTAAAACTGGAATTCTGTCAAAATTTTACAGCAGTTTCAAGTTTATGTTTCGATGAGTTTTCATTGCTTGATGGCTCTGAAATTTTAGTATGTTTATCTATGATATGTGTATTTCGTTGCTGCAAAATTTCATGTCTTTTGGATGATGTTTGCTATTTTAAAGATATTTTGAAAAATCCTTGACAGAATCTGTCAACTATTGGTAGACTTCACAAAAACGTTTATATCTATTAATCCATGAAGGATTTTGCATCACCGTTTTTTTTAAACGAAACTAGACTTCAATACTTTTCTAAAAACATAAGATTTCGATTTTTATGACCTCTGAAACAGAGCAGTTTATTATTTCAAAAATGCCCTGTTCTGCTGTCATATTTGTCCAACAGTAAAAGTGTATGAGTTTCATTGTTTATTTGGCAGATCATATGAACGTTTTCTCTTGTGAAATTTTAACCAAATCTTCAAGGATACCTTTAGTTTTGGATGATTAAATTTGATGGAATTTTATTAAGGTTTGCCTTGGTTTCTAATGGCCTAAACAAAATTGGCAGAAACTGTCAATCTTTGACAGCCTGCACTAAAAGAGCAATATCTCCAAAAACCTTTAACCTTTTTGGTTAACTACCATTTTTAGAGTGAACTACACTTCATGAAGTTTTTGAGATCAATTGGTATGAGAGTTTATGATGATTGAGTTGGTTGTTATGAATTTTTAAAGATGACACAAAAACAGCAAAACTTTCTAGAAAACAACTTGATTATATTTGTTTTGATGGATGATACGATATGACTAAATGGTGTGAGTTGTGAGAGTTATGATTAACGCACATAAATGTTGGTATCTGACACTCGAACAATTGGTGTCGAGTATAAATGATAGTTTACTGATAAAGAGTTTTGATGATTTTGAATTGTTTGGTTTGCGTTGAAAAGATGTCAAGATGTTAAGTTTTGAGTCGAGAGACGAGTTCACGTAGTGAGATTCACGCGATGAAATCTCGTGGCTGACATTATATATGAATGGGTCAAGCCGAAATTTTTAGTGAAATTAGGATTTGAGCATAGTCAATTCTTGTTGACCCGTGACTCAAATACATGCCTAATGGAAAGTTTAACTTTCTAATTGGTTAATTAGACGAGATGAGAGCGAATAGATCTGCTAAGAAAGTGGACTTTTCGATGTGTTAAATATTTCTTTTAATTGAAGTGCTGTTAATTATAACATAAGGATGTTATAATTAATGAGTAATGACGAGAGATAATAATTGTTATATTGATTAACAATCAAGAGAGATGAACATTAGAGATACTAATGTTTCATAAAAGAGATTAGATTATTAATCGAGGTTTCTTTTATAACTTCTCACCAATTCTTCATAACGATGAAGGTCCTTTTGGGAAGTAACGACTTGAGGGAGAGAGTGACGTTACTCATTGAAACAGAGACACAACGAGGTGGGCATTACTTTTACTATACGTATATAGAGATCCCCTACGTATCGTAGGCCTCTTATACGAATGAATGCATGAGATGATCTAATTGTTAATTTCAGTTTCATATATATCAAATGAGTTTAAATGTTACATTCAAGCAAGTTATTTCATGACAAAATCTTTGAGTTAAAGTTATTTCAAGTATTGTCTTGCCATAAAATGTTTAAATTTTAGTATGATATCTATCTGCTTTGGCTTTGCCAATGATGCAATCGAATTCGGGTCCTGAGCAGTTGATAGCTATCCTGCCAAGACTAGTGTACACCAGTGACCGTGAGTCATCTAGCGGGTTGGCCGGTCAAGTGACCGTGAGAGGTGGCCACCTCTCCGGCACAAAGTTCCAGATATGATAGATTACAAGAGAACTTAGTCTGCAGACGAACTTTAAGAATCACAAATGAATTTAGTAAGCTTGGGCCTTTTTAGCGAAAAACTCCCTTGCTGTACTGTTTATGATGGCATGACAATTTACAGTTTTGAAGCATGTATTTTTATACCTAGGCATACGTGCCCACTGAGTGCTTTTGTACTCAGCCCTGCATATGTTTTCTAAATGTGCAGGTTGAGCTGATGTGATGATGGTGCTGCAATGAGCGGAGTCTCCAGGGTTGTTAATAAATAGTTAACCTGTCTAGAATATGTCTTCATACATATGTCTAGCTACTTTCCGCTGCAAGATGTTGTTGATGTTATAGTATGTTATGTCATACTTTGAGTCTTAAAAGAATGGTTTCATATGATGTATAACTTGATTAATGATATTAATTAAGTTTTATGTTGTCTTTCATAGACTGTTCAAAAGAGTATTAATGAGTAAATACGATGATTTTTCTTAAGTTAAGTAAGATTTACGGTTTCAAATGATGCCCCTTTCTTTCCCTTATTCTTTAACCCCATCCCTAGTCGTAGATCACTCGGCTTAACTATCCTTAGTTAAGGCGGGCTGTGACAGAGTGGTATCAGAGCGAAGGAAAGCTCTGAATTAGAAGTCTTGAGTTTAGTCTAGAATGAGTCACTAGACTAATAGTTATTAACAACCGTGAGCTCAGCGCACCATCACATCAGGCTCAACGAGGTATGTAAAATTTCAAAGTTTATTTGACGTTAAATTTTGAAGAGCATGATGTTGAGGTTATATGATGAGTTATGATGTTACACTTTAAAGGTGCATAGTTTTGAGTTTGAGGATGACAACATGATTAATAATGAGTTATTATGTTGTAAGAGCATATGTTGATGTTACATGATGAATCATGAGAGCGTTTATATCATATGATGTTATATGATTGAGGATGCATAATTATGAGTTATGATGTGATGTATTTGAGACGTTTTGTGATGAGAATTGTTTGAGCAGTTGTGATAAGTCACGATGATTTAGATGAAGGAATCTAATGTCATTGTTAAGAGAGATTTTTTTTACTAAGTAGAAGGATGAAATGAGAACTTAGAGCTAAAGCTTGAGAGAATTAGCAATTGCTTTAAGTACTTGTTGGTTTGAGTTATGAGTTTGAGTTATGAGCTTGAGTATAATAGCATGATTAATGATGAGTTATTAGCATGCTGCAATGAGATATTGTACGATATGTTGAGTTATTTTGTGACGCGAGTTTTGCTCACGCAACCTTAATGGTACTTGAGGAGGTATCATGAGCCATAGTCTTTGGAGATGGCTTTGAGAGAGAATTGTTGAGTTGTCTTACTGAGTCACGATGATTTAGATTAAGGGATCTAATATCATTGTTTAGAGAGATTCCCTACTAAGTAAAGACGGGACGAGATGAGAATTTAGATGTTTTGAGCTTGAGTTTTAAGATAACAGTACTACTTAATAGGAGTTTTGCTAAGTTATGTTTTGTTTATTTCTGTTGCTGGAGCCAAGTAGAGTTAGTTCCTAGAGCCACCTTTAAGTTCTCCTTATAGGTTGGCCAGGACTGTTGGCACTGCACGAAAGTGAACTGTTGTGAGATCGAACTCAGGGAAGATCGGATACGAGGACGAGGCGTACAGTATGTGGTATAGAGATACCCTAGAAGATTTTCAAACACATGTTCATAGACTATGAAAGGATGAGAAAGAGCCAAGGAAGGCTAGGATTGAAAGGATGAGAAGTAGCCGAGGAGGGCTAGAGTTGATGAGGATGAGAAGAGAAACCGATGTAGGCTAGAGCTCAGGATGATCTTGAGAGTATGCGCGGTACACCCTCGTTTTTGATTAGTTGCAATTACATTGCGATGTATATAACTTACTTAGGAGATACTGGTACTTGAGATTTTGACATGATGATAGATAAGCATGCGAATATAGTACCCTACTGATGTTAAATAGATGGATGTTCCTAGTGTGCTAAAGTAGCAACTAGATGAGTTAACTGGTAGCAGTTACCGTAGGAGGTCCAGACCGAGACATAGTACTATTAATGGTGTCGGTTTAGAAGGGACATTACGATAGATACTATGGTTTTTGTAGGGTTTAAATAACCCCTTTATGTAAGCCCTCTAAAAAGAGGCATTCTACTGATGGATATATTAGGTTGACCAGAGTGGTCTTTTTGTTAGCATTTCGTGAGTGCTTATTGCCTTACAGATGAATGTTAAGGTGACCGTGAGGGTTTCCTTAAAGTTGAGTTAGTAAATTGAACTTGAGTTTCGAGGATGCTTAGAGCGTTGGTCGAGTTGAGTTTTCCTTTTGTGATTTCAAAAATGCCTCAAAGATGTCATCAAGAGTGTGATGTGAAGGATAGGCGGGATAATACTCCGCCACCACCACCGCAACATGAGAGGAGAGTCGAAAAATATTGAACTTTCGAAACAAGAGTCTAGAACATAGGACCCTGAGTTTAAGCTTTTAGCTTGCTGGTGTGAACTTAAGTTTTGTTATGTATAGTATGTTGAGGGTTTAGAAGACACAGAATTTCCAAGTTCGGGATAGTATATCCCGTGTGACTGGGGAGTGATTATGTTGGACCTGGCCAGTCCGCATGATCTAAATCTCAGTAGACGTGTTTTGGGTTTATAAACCCATGTGTTTCAACTTTCGGTTGAAAAGCCAGATGGGTTCTTACTCTAGGTCATTTTGTTCGACCTGGTAGTTACTTCATTCTACCCTCTGGTCATTCATTTGAGTCTCTTGAACAATTTGTTTTGATGTTGTTCTAGGATTGAACCCTTACAACTTTTGAGTTATCCTAGTAGATTCTTTTAATGTATAAGACTAGTGAGAGGCACGTCAGAGGACATTAACACCTGAGCAACTGGTAAACTATACTTGAGAACAATTTAAGACTACTCTTGAGAAGTATGTACCGAGGAGTACAGTAAGCAGCGAGAGGCTGATTATCGAAGTTTGATGCAAGGAAAGAAATCGGTTGTAGAGTATAATTGAGAATTCTGTGAGCTATCACGTTCGCTCATCAGAAGATGGATACTGATGAAGAGATGTCTGAGTTTTAAATGCCGGTTTAAGGCAGGACTTTAAGGTAGTATGGGCAAGTTATTGGATGCACCAGTTAGAATCCTGTTTAATACAGGAGCCTCGCATTCTTTAAGTGTTTGAAGCATGTTACCTTCAAACTCGAACCAAAACGAGCTAGTCCCAAGTTGAGAGTAATCACTCCTGTAGGAAGAGCTACTACAGTTTCTCACATGATTTCTAAATTAGACTTTGAGTTAGGATCACTAAAGATGAAAATAAGAACCTTGCACTTAATGCCTATGTGGAACGTAGACATTATTCTAAGGATGGACTGGTTAGCAGAGAACTTTGCCCCGATTGATTGTAAGAAGAGACAGATAACTTTCCAACCACCTGGGAAGGAACAAACATGTTTTCACGGCATTGATAGAAAGAAGAGAGTTCCAATCGTTTCGGCACTTCAGGCGTCGAAATTGGTAAAGAAGAAAAAAGCACAAGCTTACCTAGTTTACTTGAATGATGAAGGAGAATCAAGTAAAAAAAAAAAAACTTTGAGGATGTAGCAGTGGTAAGGGAATATAGAGATGTATTTCCCGAGGTCTTACCAGGATTCCCACCAACAAGATAGTTGGAGTTCACTATCGACCTAGAACCTGGATCAACACCAGTGTCGAAGGCACCCTATAGAATGACGCCTAAGGAGCTACAAGAGCTGAAGATTCAGCTACAAGAATTGCTCGAGTTAGGTTTTATTAGACGTAGTGTATTCCCGTGGGGAGCACCAGTCCTTTTTGTAAAAAAAGAAGGATGGCACGTTGAGAATGTGCATAGATTATCGAGAGCTGAATAAATTGACACTCAAGAACAAATATCCTTTGCCGAGGATAGATGACTTGTTTGATCAATTACGAGGAGCGAGTTTTTCTTGAAAGTTGACTTGAGATCATATTACCACCAGTTCAAATTTTGACAGAATGATATACCTAAGACAACTTTTCAAATGAGGTATGAGCACTATGAGTTCATAGTTATGCCATTCGGTTTGACGAAGGCACCAGTAGTTTTCATGGATTACATGAATCGAGTTTTCATCAATAACTGGATAAATTTGTCCTAGTTTTCATAGATGATATTCTCATATATTCGAAGAATGAGTAGGAGTGCCAAAACATTTGAGAAAGATGTTGGAAACACTAAGAGTTGAGAAGCTTTTTGCCAAATTCACCAAGTGCGAGTTTTGGTTGAACGAAGTAACTTTTCTAGGACATATTGTATCATCCGAAGGAATTAAAGTTGACCCCGTCAAGGTACAAGCTGTACATGAGTGGAGATCACCAACTACGCCTAACGAGATTCGCAACTTTTTAGGCTTAGCAGGATACTATCAGAGGTTTATTGAAGGATTTTCCATGATAGCAAGACCGAGAAAAGAAGCTAAGAACAATTGGAAAAAGGAGTGTGAAGAGAGTTTTTAAGAGCTTAAAGGAAATTTACTACAGCACCAGTGCCGCTAGTCCCGAAAATAGATAAAGAGTATACCATCTACACAGATGCGTTAGAGAATGGGCTAGGATGTGTTTTGATGCAAGAAGGAAGAGTTACAGTCTATGCATAACGATAACTTAGACCCCACGAGATAAATTATCCAACGCATGATTTAGAGCTTGCAGCCGTTGTGCATGCCCTGAAAATTTGGAGACATCATCTCTACGGAGTTAGATGTGAGATTTTCACGGACCACAAAAGTTTGAAATATTTTTTCAAGCAGAAGGATATTAACATGAGGCAAAGGAGATGGCTCGAATTAGTAAATGATGTTGACTGCAACATTAATTATCACCCTGGCAAGGCCAATGTAGTAGCCGATACATTGAGCCGGAAGGTCTCGTCAAAGTTAGGATGTCTTCTCACGAGAGAGAATGAGCTTATAAAGGACTTTGACAAGATGATGATAGAGATGATAAAACCACCAGGGACGATAGCGAGTATTGTTGCGACGATGCCTAGTTTGAGGAAAATGGTGATTGAAGCACAAGGAAAGATGAGACAATGAACAAGTTACGAGAAAGGATAAGAGCATGAGATCTCAAGAGTTACCAAAAAGCATCAGACAATGCTATTTTATTTGAGGGGAGAATATGCATTCCCCGCGATGATGAACTTAAGAATACGATCATGAGTGGGACTCATGACACGCCTTACACCGCCCACCCAGGAGGCACAAAGATGTATCAGGTTGTGAAAAATAGATTTTTGTGGGACGAAATGAAATGAGACATAGCTTCGTTTGTAGAGCGATGCTTAGCTTGTCAGCAAGTGAAAGCATTACACCAACGACCCTATGGGAAGTTAAAACCGTTGGAGATTTCCGAGTGGAAATGGGATCACATAGCGATGGATTTTGTGATAGCTTTACCGAAAAGTCAAAGAGGAAATACAGCAATTTGGGTGATTGTAGATCGACTAACAAAATCTGCACATTTCATACCGATCCTAATCGCGTATGGACCAGATAAGTTAGCACAATTGTATGTTCGTGACATTATAAGATTGCATTGAGTACCAGTGTAGATCACCTCAAAAAAAAAAAAATTTACATCACGTATTTGGATGAGTTACAGAAAGAGTTGGGTACAAGGATGAATTTTAGCATAGCAAACGATAGAAGATATGATAAGAACTACTATCCTTGATAGAGGAGTAAATCGGGAGAATGTGTTGCCACTAATTGAGTTTGCATATAAGACGTGAGATAAAGTTTCGAGATAGGAGACAAAGTTTTCTTGAAGGTTTCACCCTCAAAGGGGATGAATAGATTTGGAGTTAAAGGACAGCTTAGACCCAGAGTTATAAGTCCTTACGAGATATTGCAAAAGATAGGTCCAATAGCGTATAGGTTGGCTTTGTCACCTAGCTTTGGAAATGTGCATAACGTGTTTCACGTGTCACAATTGAGAGGATATATATTTTCGACCCAAACCATGTGGTTTACTAAGAAGAAATGATCTTAGAACCAGACTTTAGTTATGAAGAGAGACCTCAGATGATGTTAGATCATAAAATTCGGCAATTGAGTAATAAGTCGATTACATTGGATAAGGTCCAATGGAGATATGATAGTTAAGAAAGAAGTGGAAAGAGAGCTTGAGGATAAGATGTGAGAGAAGTACCCGAAACATTTACAAGAGGTACAAATTTCGGGACGAAATTTATTTTAAGGGGGAAGGTATGTAATACCCGGGCTTTTGATGACGTGTTTAATTGCTTAAGTTTGAGTAAGTAGGGTATAAGATCCCTTGTTTGATTACTTTGTATAGAGATGAGGAGTTATATGAAGTTTTGTTGTTATATTTTAAAGATGTTAAGATGTTCTTTTGATGATGTGAGAATGATGTGTGATTTTATATCCGTAATTGAGTTTGAGTATTTGAATAATTCGAGATAATTATTTGAATGAGAACGGTGAACTCGGAAGTGAGATCTGAGTCCGTTAAGACGTTTTGAAATTTTTGACTTTTTGACGATGAATAGTAAAATACTGCTATTTCGTCTTTTTGTCGACTTTCAAAATCTTACGTGCACGTCGTCGAGAAATATTCTTAATTTTTCGATACGAGTCCAATAATGAAAGTTTTTATTTTTGGACGACGAGTGAATAGTAAATCGGGATTTCTCGATAAACGAACCGAGCTCGTTTATCAGAATTTCGAGAACGAGCTTGCGTTTTCTATATTTATATAGAATTACGAGTGTAATGAAAGTGAGTAGGAGTTAAGAGGGTGAGTAACGAAGAATGTGGGTAATTAGTCGTTAAAACGAGACGAAACGGGATATTTAACGACTAACGGGTTAATATCTTAAATATCTAAGGCTACCCCACCAAAACCACCCCCCAAACCACCCAACACCCCTTTATCTACCTCACTCACGGCTGAATTCAGCCAACACACTCCAATCATCTTTGCTCTCTCACACACACAACACCCAAAACACCTACTTATCACGCCAAACACCATTTTTAGCTTGGACGGAGGTTTCAAGCTCCGATTTGAGCACCGAGACGAGCACCGATCATCTTTTCGATCACGTATCTAAGTAGGTAAGATCTCTACCTACGTTTTGATGGTTTTCTTTTCGATTTTCGTCGACGTCGAAAAACGTCGATTCTCGACTTTATTTTGAAACGACGTCGGATCGTCGTGAAATTTTAGTATGTTGTTCTTGGGTAGATGTTGAGCATGTTTAATGAAGGGAGTAAGAACGGAACGAACCGTAGCTATGAAACCCATGAGGGCAGCCCCGTTTTTCACATATTAGCTTGTCTTTCGATTTTTGTTTGATCGTTTTGACTTGATATTTGTGCTTAGGGGTATGCTAGAATCGATATATATTAAATTTGTATTTTTCCAAGCACGAAAATTGTATAAATTTTTAGAGTATGATTATTTAAATTCGTGAAGTTTGGGACGTTGCATAATGAATATTATTGCGTATATGTGTTCTACGATATCACATGAGCATGCTAATTGATTTACAATTTATGGATGATAATTGTTGAACGAAATTAAAACTGGAATTCTGTCAAAATTTTACAGCAGTTTCAAGTTTATGTTTCGATGAGTTTTCATTGCTTGATGGCTCTGAAATTTTAGTATGTTTATCTATGATATGTGTATTTCGTTGCTGCAAAATTTCATGTCTTTTGGATGATGTTTGCTATTTTAAAGATATTTTGAAAAATCCTTGACAGAATCTGTCAACTATTGGTAGACTTCACAAAAACGTTTATATCTATTAATCCATGAAGGATTTTGCATCACCGTTTTTTTTAAACGAAACTAGACTTCAATACTTTTCTAAAAACATAAGATTTCGATTTTTATGACCTCTGAAACAGAGCAGTTTATTATTTCAAAAATGCCCTGTTCTGCTGTCATATTTGTCCAACAGTAAAAGTGTATGAGTTTCATTGTTTATTTGGCAGATCATATGAACGTTTTCTCTTGTGAAATTTTAACCAAATCTTCAAGGATACCTTTAGTTTTGGATGATTAAATTTGATGGAATTTTATTAAGGTTTGCCTTGGTTTCTAATGGCCTAAACAAAATTGGCAGAAACTGTCAATCTTTGACAGCCTGCACTAAAAGAGCAATATCTCCAAAAACCTTTAACCTTTTTGGTTAACTACCATTTTTAGAGTGAACTACACTTCATGAAGTTTTTGAGATCAATTGGTATGAGAGTTTATGATGATTGAGTTGGTTGTTATGAATTTTTAAAGATGACACAAAAACAGCAAAACTTTCTAGAAAACAACTTGATTATATTTGTTTTGATGGATGATACGATATGACTAAATGGTGTGAGTTGTGAGAGTTATGATTAACGCACATAAATGTTGGTATCTGACACTCGAACAATTGGTGTCGAGTATAAATGATAGTTTACTGATAAAGAGTTTTGATGATTTTGAATTGTTTGGTTTGCGTTGAAAAGATGTCAAGATGTTAAGTTTTGAGTCGAGAGACGAGTTCACGTAGTGAGATTCACGCGATGAAATCTCGTGGCTGACATTATATATGAATGGGTCATGCCGAAATTTTTAGTGAAATTAGGATTTGAGCATAGTCAATTCTTGTTGACCCGTGACTCAAATACATGCCTAATGGAAAGTTTAACTTTCTAATTGGTTAATTAGACGAGATGAGAGCGAATAGATCTGCTAAGAAAGTGGACTTTTCGATGTGTTAAATATTTCTTTTAATTGAAGTGCTGTTAATTATAACATAAGGATGTTATAATTAATGAGTAATGACGAGAGATAATAATTGTTATATTGATTAACAATCAAGAGAGATGAACATTAGAGATACTAATGTTTCATAAAAGAAATTAGATTATTAATCGAGGTTTCTTTTATAACTTCTCACCAATTCTTCATAACGATGAAGGTCCTTTTGGGAAGTAACGACTTGAGGGAGAGAGTGACGTTACTCATTGAAACAGAGACACAACGAGGTGGGCATTACTTTTACTATACGTATATAGAGATCCCCTACGTATCGTAGGCCTCTTATACGAATGAATGCATGAGATGATCTAATTGTTAATTTCAGTTTCATATATATCAAATGAGTTTAAATGTTACATTCAAGCAAGTTATTTCATGACAAAATCTTTGAGTTAAAGTTATTTCAAGTATTGTCTTGCCATAAAATGTTTAAATTTTAGTATGATATCTATCTGCTTTGGCTTTGCCAATGATGCAATCGAATTCGGGTCCTGAGCAGTTGATAGCTATCCTGCCAAGACTAGTGTACACCAGTGACCGTGAGTCATCTAGCGGGTTGGCCGGTCAAGTGACCGTGAGAGGTGGCCACCTCTCCGGCACAAAGTTCCAGATATGATAGATTACAAGAGAACTTAGTCTGCAGACGAACTTTAAGAATCACAAATGAATTTAGTAAGCTTGGGCCTTTTTAGCGAAAAACTCCCTTGCTGTACTGTTTATGATGGCATGACAATTTACAGTTTTGAAGCATGTATTTTTATACCTAGGCATACGTGCCCACTGAGTGCTTTTGTACTCAGCCCTGCATATGTTTTCTAAATGTGCAGGTTGAGCTGATGTGATGATGGTGCTGCAATGAGCGGAGTCTCCAGGGTTGTTAATAAATAGTTAACCTGTCTAGAATATGTCTTCATACATATGTCTAGCTACTTTCCGCTGCAAGATGTTGTTGATGTTATAGTATGTTATGTCATACTTTGAGTCTTAAAAGAATGGTTTCATATGATGTATAACTTGATTAATGATATTAATTAAGTTTTATGTTGTCTTTCATAGACTGTTCAAAAGAGTATTAATGAGTAAATACGATGATTTTTCTTAAGTTAAGTAAGATTTACGGTTTCAAATGATGCCCCTTTCTTTCCCTTATTCTTTAACCCCATCCCTAGTCGTAGATCACTCGGCTTAACTATCCTTAGTTAAGGCGGGCTGTGACAGAAGTATATCTTAAAACCAAAATTATACTCCATGTTTTATTATAAATAAATATTGAAAAGTAAATAAAATATCTAGACGACTTCATTCGATCCTCCACAAATCACTCTAAACATCCAACTCATAACTCGAAAAACATTGGAAATCATAGTCCTAAATCGAGATTTTGAATATAATTTTATGCAGATTTCTCTAGTTTCGCGAATAGTTTCAGAATTGACCTGAATACACACATCAGAATTTTGGGAAAACAATTCGTTTTCCAGACATAAAATATACTTCTATGATTCTCACAAAAAAAAAAGACACAAAGCCCACGAAGGAATGAATTACCGAAAGTTAATTTTCAAAGAAAAAAAAAATGAATTACCGAAATTTATGATGCATCAGAGTCATGGAAGTAAAGAAGAAGAATCATGGCTCAAAAATCTAGCTGAGCTGCTCATCATCTCATAGTCATTTTCGTCATTTGCATCATCAATGATAAAACATAATATAAAACCATAATATATTTTGTTGATTTTTGAAATGCAAAAATAGATGGAGAAATCTATCGAATTCGAATGATAAGGGACAGAGTGTCTGAGTGTGGGTAGATAAGATTTATATAGATGGTATTGTTGCATAAACCCTTGAAATATTGGGCTGGGTTAAACTAATTTTCAGATTTTCAGCCCACTATACATTTGGAAATCTATATATATATTCGGAGAATTATTGCTAAAAATAATAACTTATGTTTTTCATTTGAATCATCCTTCTATTTTTAAAAATTATTTATTTTTTTAAAAAAAATGTTTATCTTTTATTGCGTTGTCTACTTTAGATTATACAAATATTTTTTCATTATAATTTTTTCTATATAAATATTTCTATATAGGGGTATGCAGAAACCGAACCGAACTTGCAAAATCGACCGAACCACAGCCTATTGGTGTGGTGCAGTTCTGCTTTGACTGGTGCCATTTTTGGTTCAATTTTAAATATTGAAAATCGATAAATTTAATTCGATTCGGTTTCAGTTTGCCTGATTTTTTCAGTTGGGAACCGAACCAAACCACAATATATATATATATATATATATATATATATATATATATATATATATATAGGGGTGGGCTACCGTGAGAGCACATTTTAAAATAAGAAATGAAAACAATTTTTAATGTATGAATTTTATGTAGAACACGTATGAATTCGCTGTATAAAGGTATGCATTGTGAAAAATAAACTGTTGTTACCTTTAGGATTCGAACTCAGGACCATAAATCCATCCAACAGGATTACGAATCAACCGTAGATCTTGATGATCTAAGGGCTGAAAATGCTCTTATATATATATATATATATATATATATATATATATATATATATAGGGGAGGGCTACGGTAAAAACACTTCTTAAAATATAAATATAAACGTTTTTTAATATACGAATTTTATCCAACAGGGTTACGAATTCATCAAACATAGTTACGAATTGTGAAAAATAATTTTTTGCTACCTTTGGGATTCGAACCCTGGACCACGAATTCATCCAACAGGGTTACGAATCAACTGTAGATCTTGATGATCTAAGGGCTGAAAATCATTTATATTTTATACACTTAAGAGTGTTTTTATTCTAGAAGGGCTAAAATAAGAGCATTTCTTAAGATATAAAATAAGAATCATTTTCAGTCCTTAGATCATCAAGATCTACGGTTGATTCGTAATCCTGTTGGATGGATTTATGGTCCTGAGTTCGAATCCCAAAGGTAGCAAAAATTTATTTTTCACAATTCATACTTTTATACAGCGAATTCATACATATTCTACATAAAATTCATACATTAAAAATTGCTCTTATTTCTTATTTTAAGATGTGCTCTCACGGTAGCCCACCCCTATATATATATATAGGGGAGGGATACAGTAGAAACACTTCTTAAAATATAAATATAAACGTTTTTTAATGTACGAATTTTATCCAACAGGGTTACGAATTCATCCAACAGAATTACGAATTGCGAAAAATAAATTTTTGCTGCCTTTGGGATTCGAACCCAGGACCACGAATTCATCCAACAGGGTTACGAATCAACCGTAGATCTTGATGATCTAAGGGCTGAAAATCATTTATATTTTATACACTTAAGAGTGTTTTTATTCTAGCCCTCCCATATATATATATATATATATATATATATATATATATATATATATATTCAAATTTAATACTATTCAAAAATCTAAATTTTAAACCTAAGAGCATCCACATCGCTATACTCGATGGGGCTTACTCGAGTAAGCCCTTCATCGAGTAAGCCGATGTGGACGACTGGTGACTCGAGGCTTACTCAAAAATTCGAGTAAGATGCATTCTCCACTATAACTGGCACGTGCAATGCACGTGCCTATTTAAAAAAATCTGATTTTTTCAAATGTAATTCGATCATTGCCTTTTTTATTTTATTTTTCTTTTTCTTTCTTTTTTCTTATTTGACTGTTTGTTTTTTTTCTTTTCTTTTTCTTTTTCTTTTTCTCCCATTTGATCGTTGCCTTTTTTTTATATATAAATTTCCTTCTATTTATATACACTATCTTCCTCCACCAAAATTCACAAGGAGTACATGACGAATACCGACACCAAGCTCGATCGAATGATCGATGAGTACCACACGAAGAATGCCCTCAAGAGGAAGATCCACGACGATCGGATCTTGTTCGTGAAAACTAGGGATGACAATTTTCGACACGATACGAAACCGCACGAAATTAATGGGTTAGTGTCAAGCCTTATCAGGTTCGTGTCCTTATCGTGTCGACCTGATAAGAACTTGATAATTTTGTGTCGGATTTGTGTCACCTGATAGAGTTAATATGAGGCATTTGCAAAAATGCCCTTTTCTTATAAACACTTGTAAAAATGCCCTTTTTCACTTATGAAAAAGGGCATTTTTACAAGTGTTTATAAGAAAAGGGCATTTTTGCCTATTAACACAATTAATATTATTATTTTTATTAAATATTTATTTTAAATTTTTAATTCTTTCTACAATTTATCATTTAGGATTTCGTGATTAATCAGGTTTTAATCAAATCGTGTCGTTATCGTATCATATCAACACGATTCAAATCGTATTGTTATCGTATTCGTGTCATGTTCGGGTTTGAGGGAATCGTGTCGGGTTCGTGTTCATATCGAGCACTTCCTTAACAGGTCGTATTCAAGTTTGGCCTTATCAGGTCGTGTCAATATGTTGATCCGATAACGATCCGACACGCACGATCGATTTGCCAGCCCTAATGAAAACCTCCGATATGACACCGGAGCAGCTAGAAATCCACATGGAACGGGTGGCGGCGATTCTAGCTCGGCAAATGGGTGGTGGAAATTAGCTAGTTTTTTTTATGTAATTTTTCATTATGTTTTTAATTTTTTTTATGTAATTTTTAGATTTTTTTTAATTAATGACATTTTAATTTGAAGTAATTGTGATATTTACATTGGTGCAATTTAAATTGAATGACGACCGCCTCCCTCCATCTCACTGCCCAACCGTCTCCCTCCACCCTGGCGCGACGCGGCACTGGTTATCCTCCTCCTGCAGGCGCGGCACTAGTTCATATTTAATTTTTTTTTTCACTTTTTCCTTTTTCACTCTTTCTTTTTTTAAAAAAAAAAGGAATAGACACACATTTTTTTTCTTCATTTTTCGGTAACTCTTTCCTTCATAAAATATGGAATATTATCTTAAATGAAAGATTTGAAAATACTTTTAATTCAACACGTCATATGTAAAAAAAATGAATAGAAATTATGATCATTTAAGTGTTTTAGACATTCTTTCAAAAAATAGCATTTTTTTGTAGAATTAATAGCATATTAAATTATTTTTATTGTTTTTTATTTCCCTGTAGAGTCAAGACTTCATAAACGTTTCTTTAACTTTTTTAAAATTTTTCTTTTTTTCTTTCCTTTTCTCCTTAGTTCTAATATTTTAATTTTCAAACTATGTATCTATATTATGTTATATTAAAATTCTATTAATAGGACCCAAATGTCACTAAAATTATTAATTTATTTTAAGAAAAAAAATTATAAAGGTATCACATTCTAAAAAGATGTTTGTGGATGCTTTTTAAAATAATAGCAGTAGTTTCTTTTTTAAAGTGATATGATATCATTCGTTTAAACAAAAAAAGTATTTAATAATTGTAAGTTAATCTTGAAACGAAAAATTTACTACTAGTGATGAGGAGTAATATATGTAGAGCAGAGGAATGCTTTCACCAATGGAATCACGGGAAGCAGCGAGGTAGATTTCATCAAAAGAATCGTACTCGCTGGAAGAATCATCCTCACTAGAGGAAGCGCACTCGCCAGAGGAACCATCCTCGCCAGAGGAATCATACTCGCCAGAGGAACCATCCTCACCAGAGGAATCTCACTCACCAGAGGAATCTCACTCACCAGAGGAGTCTCGCTCACCAGAGAAGTCACTTTCACCAGAGGAGTCTCGCTCACCAGAGAAGTTACTTTCGCCAGAAGGAATCAACAAAAGCGCGGTGAAATCTCCCGCGTAAAGACGAATTTACCATCATACCCTCGACCACGCAAGGCGCATGCGTGGGCACTGATTTTACTATTTTGCCCTCCCATGTAATCTATAAATAAGCTATGAGCTCGTGCATTGTAACCTACGTTATCTCTAATTCTCAATACAACAACAGTTTTCTCTTGTGTTCTAGCATTCTAGTTACGTCTTTATTCTTCTCCGATCGATCAAACTAGGTATAATCCACATTTCTTTAATAATCTACCGAAAAATCTCTACCCATCTTTCTGTATCTCACCAACTAGAAAATAGCTTTAAATAATAAAGATGGTTAGTTATTAATTATTAAACATTTAACTTATCACAATATGTTAAAACTTAAAAGAATGTGAAATTCAAAGCCAAACAGAGAAGATCATGGATGAATTGTATAAAATGTTCTAAAATTATATTTATTGAATTTATTAAAATTAATAGTAAAATGTGTACTTTATTCTCAACATTTTTTATTTATACATTACATTTTATAATAATAGAACTAAAATTGAATATTTTAATATATATATTGCTATGTTTAGTAGTATAATAATAATAATAATTTTTAAGAATATGATAAATGTAAAACTTAATAGTGTTGATTTATACATAAAGATTAATTCAAATAAGTCGAAGTCTATATTGTAAATAAGAACAATTTTAACCATTTGATAGTGAATATCTACGATGGGTTTATGATTTTATGAATGAATTTGTGGTCCATGATTCGTATAGGTGTCAAAATTTTCATTTTTTTTGAATTCATAATTTTCATAGCGAATTTATAGTATTCTGCTGGTACATATTTTGTACAATAAATCTAATTTGCATTATAATTTATAACTAAACCCCCGCGCGCGCACACACACATCTACATATATTGTATAGTGTATATGAGTGAATGTGTAAAATATATACTCCATCCGTCCCGATTCAATAGGCCACAGGCCTTGGACACGGATATTAAGAAACAAATAATTTATAATAAAATAGGAGAGAGAAATGAACTTTTGTTGAGGATATATGTGTTCAAAAAGTAGGAGAAAGAAATAAAGAAAAGATAATTATGTGTGAAGTATAATAACATTTAGTGTAAATAATAGTATGTTATATGGGGTTGGTTATGTGTTGGCTTTCCATTTTTGGAAGTGACTTATTGAATTGAAACGTCCGAATAAGGAAACATGACTTATTAAATTGGGACGGAGAGAGTACTAAATTTAGTGTATGTGAGCGAATATATAAAATATTCGCATCGCATTGGTGAATCACTAGTATATTATAACATATTAAAAACATAATTTATCGGTTGACACTAATTGGTGAAGTTATTGAATTTCTTAAATAATTAACATTTTAAATTAATCAAATTTATAAAGGACCTCACTAAAATTAATTTGAACATCATAATTATGACACTCATATATCCAAATACAATATTCTCTTCTTAACCCAAATTTTTTGAATCTATTTCATATTATTGACGCAATATTATAACTTATTTTAAAAAAAATAAAAAAATTTAGAGATGGGTTGGATTTTTATTTTTATTATTGTACATTTTGAATTGCAAATCTTTTTGGGCAAAGTAAAAGAGATACGTAGTGCTTGGTGAATAATTTTAAAAGACATTTTACATATGCATAGGAATTATGAAAGAATTTCTGAAAAATGTAAACATTCATTGGTTCAATATATATGACTAATAAAAAATATATTTGTAGTATGTTTCATGGAATGCTTAATTTTTTTGGCAGAAAAATATTAAAAGACAATTTTCATTTAATATAATAGATAGTCAAATGCTAAGCCAATATTTTTTGGGCAAGCAAGAACAAAAAAAAAGGGCAACACCAAGAAATTCTACCTTATCCTGCATTCGGTAACAACTAACAAGTGGTTAATGTGGAACTAATATAAAACAAGTGTAAAAGAAAATGAAAGACTTTTTGAGTATTCACTGCCAGTTAATAATAATTTCTCAAAGAGCACTCCTATTTGACTTGGTCTTGATTATTCCTATCCTCTTCCTCCTCGCTTCAGCATATCTGGCCCGTCTGTTAGCGGCCGCATCCGACGGCCGATATAGCTCCACGCCGCCGAAAGCCTCTTCAGCGGGAAGGTTGAGATCGATCTCGAGTGGGCCCCCATTGTTGGCCGATCCAAGCCCATAGTCCGACGGTTGTAAATGGGCCGCGATTGGGCCGGAACCACACTGTGCCGTTGGATCTGGCTGAAGCATCCGATAATGTTGGATTAATCCCATTTCGGAATTTTCTCTTCTTAGCCCAGAATTAAACGCCTGCGTTACAAACAAATAAATAATCGAAGCCAACAAAATGATTGTTTGAGAGGTCGATTGGATTAAGATTAATGCACCTCTTGTTTCATTGCTTTGAGTTGGGAATTGTAGGCCTTGAGCTTGTTGTAGTATTTCTTCACGTTTTCTATCTCCTGCTCGAGGAGAATGGAATAGTAGTGTGTTAGAGAGAGAAAGAGATAAGGAGATAATGAGAGAGAAAGTGAAGGGAAATGGGACAACTGTTAGTGAAATAGGTTTTGACCATCTTACCCCTGACAGCAACTCCTTCCGTTGAGTTAGCCCTTCTATCATATCCAAGTAATCCTCCCTTGACTGCGGGTTAAGATCGTAAATGTCAACATTAATGAAGGCAAACCAAAACTGCGAAATCTTTGTGTTAATGAAGATAGCAAGAAACAGGGGATTGTCAATAAGGGCTAAAATCAAGGAATCAAACCAAATTGCTAAGCACAACACCCAAACTGTTCTAAATCAAAGAGTAAAAACAATTAACAAAAAAAATTAAAATAGTAGTTGAAGAGTTTCTCTCTCTCTCTCTCACTAAGTAAACAGAGTAAAGAGAAAAGGCGTACCCTTTTCTTGGAGGTTTTCTTCGACGAATGCTTGGGCTTGTCATCGGATTCACTGGGAGAGAAGGAGAGCGGCGTGTCGGGGCTGGCGGTGGTGCGGGCGCCGCCGCCATGCTTCTCATCCTCACCTTTGATGGGGGTCCTTCTCTCTTCAATTCTATTTTCCGGCAAGGATGGAACAGCAGTTAATGGCGGCGGCGGCGGCTCAAGGCAAGATCTCCTCCGCCTGCGGCCCCAATTGCAATTGGACAGCGATTCGGATAATGACATCAGATTCCTGAGATCGAGCAGGATTCGGGAAACGTTGATTTCATCTTCCGTTGCAGAAGCTAACAGAGAACTGCTCGAAGTTGCGCTCTGCTCCATCGGTTTTGCCTCTCTTTCCAAGTTGGAAATCGTTTTCCTTCGTGATAAGGGGAGTGGCAATGTGGGTTTGAGGGGAGAGAGAGGAATTAAGGAAAAAGAAAAAAATAATTAGAGTTGCTTGAGGAGTTGGAATGGAGGGTTTTTTGTTTTTCCCTTTTATTTTGGGGTTAATAATAATAAGAGGGGAAGGGAAATCCATGGCTCTGCCACGTGTCGTTCGAGTAGAGACGGAGAGTCTCCTAGGGTTTATGCCATATGTGGTCCGGTCTTCTCTTAATCTTGCCTTTGTGAAACCAGTCAAGAGCAATGAGCGTAGCATTCCCAATTACGGAAAATTACTGATCCAAAAAATAAAAAATAAATAAAAAAAATTGGAAGTATTATTGAAATACTTATTTGTAAGATTGGGAAAATTAAATAATTTTACTTGAATTCTGAATGTTAAAATAAATAAGTCTACCAAACATAAAATCAAAACTAGCTTCTCTTTTTGTTGAAAACAACACTAAGTTTTTTTTTTTTTGAAAAAAAAAAAGATTCCTTTGATGACATTATTGACATCGAAGTAATGAATGCCCTATATATAAACAGAAAGTTTATGTTACTACCATTAACCATTGTACCCTTTCCTTTATTAATAAAAGTATAATACCAAAACTAGAATTATTAGTTATAAATTTTCGAATGGTTCAACTAAAAATATGTGCTCGTTGCTAGAAAATCAATCCATAAATGAAATAATATCCATGCATTGGGTCAAATTGACATTTTCTAATGTAATTAGATATAATATTATGAAAAGCTCAATTTTTGGGTAGGCTTGTGTACTCTCGAAAATATACGGAGCCAGTCGACATTTTCTAATGTAATTCGATATAATGTTCAGAAAAGCTCAATTTTTGGGTAGGCTTGTACTCTCGAAAATATACAGAGCTAATCTTATTTTCTTTGATAGAAAATACGTAATTAAATAAAAAGAAAAGAAAATACAATCAATACTCTCAGACATATACATTTCAGGTGGAGAACAACAACAACAAAAGAGATGAAAGACGGCGTGGGGATGGACTTTGAAATGCCAAGTTCAAATAGTAGTTCCAAGGACTATAAAAAATCATACCTTTCATGGGAAAAAATTTGCTACATTTTATAACTGTTCAAATTTGTTTTTAGACTCTCCTTAGAGGTGTTTGGCTAAGCTTATTTTAAAGAGCTTATAAGCTCTTGTAGCTTATAAGATGTTTCAAGAGCTTATAAGATGTAATTTTTAAGAGCTTACAAGTTGTCAAAGTGTTTGGATAATTGAGCTTATAAGCTAGAGAGAGAATTTTTTGTTAGAGAGATAAAATATTTTTTTAGAGAGAGAAAATCGAAGAAAAATGAACTTGAATGATATATAATGAAAATAATAAATTATAGCTGAAAAATATTTGTAAAATGATTATTGCATATAAGATTATAAAAAAAATAAGTTGGGGTATAGGAACTTATTTTTGGAGCTTATAAGCTGTTTGAGAGCTTATTTTGCCAAACACTTTGGAGAGCTTATAAGCTCCTAAACAGCTTATAAGCTGTTTTGAGGAGCTTATAAGCTCAGCCAAACACCCTCTTAGTACACAAAAGAATATACAAGGTGGCTTAAGTCACTTATATATTCAAGGGGTACTAAATGATCCAAATATCACTTTAACACCAAGATGCGCAGTTTCGGTTGGTCCTAATACAACCCCTCATACTCGATCACCTATTTTTCCATTATTTAGACTTGGGTACAATGCTTTGCCTTCGTGTTGCTTACCCCATTCTTAAGACATCTCTATTATAGCGGTTTCCATGAACTAAAAAATAATCAAGACATCTATAGAATGAGATGTAAATAGCAAGTAGTTAGTCTTGAAAGAAATTAATAATTCCGCTTCAATCCTGTTCCCTTCTCTAAGTGCACGCTATTTTAAATTTAATTATGGTAGAGTTGAATATATAGCTTATGATAAAGAAAGTTAGTTTAATATAAGCATATTTTTCCTAGTGATGGTAATAGTTGAATGATCCTCTTGTACTTGTATAAACCAATCCGCCGTTAATTTGGAAAATATGAGAATCGAGTCAGCACATCGCCAAATCAATTTATACAGACTCAGATTCGTATTTTGAAGCCACCTAAATTAATTGAGTTTGATTCAATCCGACTGAAGTGAATTTTTTTGGGATCCATAAAAAGCATGGTCTACGAAATATGAGGCCTTTGACACCTCTACATTATTACATCTTAGTTTGAAGTTACCAAGAGAGTATATGAGTTAAATCAACCAGATTTCTAAGTCCGTGTATTACTTTATTTGAATTTGAAATAATCCAAATCCTATTATCCTATATCGAAGTTGTTTCTAATGTGGCGTGGGCCAAAAACATTGAGAATGCCAATAGTGTACTTGAAAAAGGCGTTTTGCCGCATACGATTTGCTCACCTATAATTGCATAATTATTCCCTCCATAACGGTTTGTACTTTCTTTATGTTTACATCCATGCCAATAGTTAGATATTTTTAATTTTTTTTATTTACTATCAATTAGTGAAATTTGGGTTGCAATTAATTCTGATAAGAGCATCCACAATGCTTGCACCCATAGTGGGTGCAATAGACATGGTCTCATTTCTATTGCACCCACTCCAACAATGGTATTGCACCCGCTCGGGTTCAATAGATTTTAATTTCATTTTCTCTTTACTTTTATTCTTTTTTCAATTTAAATTAAACAACTTCAATTTTAACAACATAAAATTCATTCAACTAAAAATCCAAACATTACAAATAAAAAAAACAACAAATATTTAAAACATCCAATTTTCGAAAAATTTAAAGCCGTCGAACTACGGGTCAACCGGACCAAAGCGTGCCCATATATGCTCAACCAAATCATCGCGGAGGCGAGCATGCAACCGTGCATCCTTCAAGCTTGCATTCCGTGCCAAATAGGCGGCGAACTCCGGTGGTGCTCCGGAATTGAATTGTGTTTGAGGAGTAGAACTTGGTCCCTCGCCGTCGTCACCGTCAAAATTACTTGCATTTCCACCTTCATCCTCAATGATCATGTTGTGCAATATGATGCATGCAAACATGATCGAACTCATTTGCTCCGCCTTCCACAAACGCGACGGTCCTCTAATTATACCCCACCGAGCCTGAAGAACACTGAAAGCTCGTTCCACATCCTTCCTTGCAGCTTCTTGCATCACCTTGAACCTCCGCTTCTTCTCATCGTTCGGAAACTGGAAGCTCTTTACGAACACCGGCCAGTCCGGATAGATGCCGTCTGTTAAGTAGTAACCTCGAGTGTGGTGAGAATTGTTGGCGAGGAAGTGCACAGCCGCTTCATGCCCCGCTAAAACATCGTTGAATAGCGTGGACTGGTGGAGCACGTTGATGTCGTTGTTGGACCCAGCGACTCCAAAGAATGCATGCCAGATCCACAAATCTTGTGAAGCAACGACCTCTAATATAATTGTTGGCTCGCCTTGATCCCCTCGAGTGTAGGCGCCATGCCAAGCCACGGGGCAATTCTTCCATCCCCAATGCATGCAGTCTAGGCTCCCCAACATTCCCGGGAACCCATGGCGGGCTTCGTGCATTGCAGTGATGCGTTGCACATCGGCAGTTGTTGGCCGCCTCAAATACGTGCCGCCAAAGATACGAACGACGGTCTTGCAGAATTTCTTCAAGCATTCCAACGCCGTCGTCTCTCCTATACGGAGATATTCGTCACAACAATCAGCAGCAGTTCCGTATGCCAATTGTCGAACAGCGGCAGTGCACTTCTGGATCGGGGAGAAGCTTAAGCGGCCAATAGCATCCGGACGTTGTTGGAAGTAAGGATCGACTTCTAGCGCATTGACAATGCGTAGAAACAACTCCCGGCTCATGCGAAATCGACGGCGAAAGAATTGTGGCCCATAAACAGGCTCGACAGAAAAATAATCGCGATGGAGGCGCTCGGCTCCACCTTCACGGTCACGACGAACCACTGTCCGCTTCTTCCTCGGGCGTGGTGGAGGTGGATCGAAACGATATGAACTTGCCACTGTCATAAAATTCACAGCACATCTCATAAAAAATAAATCGGGGGCTTGAGTAGGATCGGGAAGAGGAGGAAGTTGTGCGGGATCAACATGAACTTCTTCGTCGGATGAAGAATTTGAGGAAGAATTATTGTTGGAAGAATTGGTGGATGAAGACATTTTCTTTAAGAATTGAAGAGAAAATTAGTAGTTTGATGTAGTGTTTGTGATTGAGGAAGGGGGTATATATAGGTGAAAAAGAAAAAAAAAAGAAAAAAAAATGGCCGAGAAGACCGTTGGCTTCAACGGTCAAATGGCCGTTTAAATTTTTTTTTTTAATTCGATTTTTTTTTATTACGGAAATGGGCGCGTGTTTTTCACCCATTTCCTTCGCTCCAGCCATTCCCCGAGTGCGTTCAATCGCCCCCCTCCCTTCGCTCCCGGGTGCAGCAACGGCGCTGGGTGCAATAGGCCGGGTTCGATCCGGCCTTCGCACCCAGCGTTGGCGATGCTCTAAGTATTATACTACTAAATCTATCACTTTCAAATAATTGACTAAAATAGCAAATCGCGCAAAGATTTAGACTTTTTTCTATTAGGCCAAATTTGTCATAAATAGAGGATGAGTTTATTTTCTCCTTTTTACTCAAAAGATTTATATGCCTTTTTTAGTCACTATGCTTTATATTGGTTTACAAGACTATGTTAAAGTTTTATAACTAGAGGTGAGTTGATTACAGAATTTAGTGCAGGAGAATAGTGGCTATGTTTTTTCCTTGGTATTAATTCTCAAGAATAATTAAAACTAGGGATAATTGCGTGAAAATACACAAACTTTGCCAAAAATCCATATTTGACGCGAAGTTAGGATTTTACATTTTAATACACCAACTTTCATTGTTGTCCAAATTTGACACGACTTAATTCTTAAAAATTCAAAAAACAACCACTTTTTGTAAATAATTATACAAAGACCCACTTATATTATTATTTGGGACATTTAAACCAAAACAAGATATTTCCTTATGATGTTTTCTTTAATCTTTGATCCGCGCCTAAAATGGTTTAAAAGAAAACATCATAAGGAAATATCTTGTTTTGGTTTAAATGTCCCAAATTATAACATAAGTGGGTCTTTGTATAATTATTTACAAAAATGGGTTGTTTTTTGAATTTTTAAGAATTAAGTCGTGTCAAATTTGGACAACAACGAAAGTTAGTGTATTAAAATGTAAAATCCTAACTTCGCGTCAAATATGAATTTTTGGCAAAGTTTGTGTATTTAGGTGCAATTTTCCCTTAAAACTATAATAGTAATATTTTTCCTTCAAAATTCTTTCTAGTATCTAGACCTCCAAAATCTGTAGGACGTTTATTTGTTAGGATTAGAGATAGATTAAAATATAGGGTTATTAGCCTGTAAATACACGAACTTTTTATATTTTTTGAAATTTAACATGATTTTTATTTTTAGCCCACAAATATACGAACTTAGCATTTTTTCTGATTTTTGACATCGACATAAAAAAGCTCTATTTATTGTTGAGGTGAAGGCCGGAATACATGACGTGGACTATGAAATATGCACTTGAATAGAGTAATTTGATTCATTATTTTGATTAGAGAGTGAATGACATGGTATACCGGCCTTCACGTTAATAGTAAATTAGAATTTTTGAATTTTTTCTTGTCGATGTCAAAAATCAGAAAAAATGCTAAGTTCGTGTATTTATGGGCCAAAAATAAAAATCATGTTAAATTTCAGAAAATATAAAAAGTTGTGTATTTACAGGCTAATAACCCTAAAATATAATAGGTTAATTCATTGTATACTAAGATGAATTTGAATTTTAGAACAACTCAAAGCCTTTAATTTTTTTTATTATTTAAACTAATTTTGCTTGATTTATATCTCACTAAAGTAGAGAAATTCAAAATATCCTAGTAATAAAGATAAAAATATCCAATCATATACCTTAGTAATAATGAAAAGTAAATGCCTCTAATGTATTAAGCTTCAATATATTGTCGCTAAAAAGTAATAAATGAAAATTAAAGAAAAAAGAAAAACAAAAACAAAAAAAGAGAGTTAGCATGTCTATGCATATATAAATTATAATACTGTGGTACAAATGTAACTTAAATAATTGTACACTAATCAAATATAGTAAAGAAAAAGGATTGTACGATTATTCGTAAATCGTAACTGAAGAACACAAACAAAATAACTGATCTCTCTCTGACATCGAAGATTAAAAACTTCGCTTTTTTTAATTGAGGTATCTTTATTCTTATTTTGGCGCGTATTTTTATTTCGGTTAAACCTTAACTAGCATAGCTAAGAATATCGCAATTTGTCGCTCTTTTAAATAATATTAGTGTAGTTACAATATTTGCATAACTAATGAAAGGTATCGGGAAAAAATAATGAAGTTGAGATTCTTGAGCTCTCAAAAAAGATCGAGAAAGCGGTGGAGGAGGAAGCTTGCCACTGGAAACAAAGAGCTACAGTCAATATATTATTGTAACACTTCGAATATTTAGATTTATTATATAAGTTTAATTATTAGTATTTTCTTGATTAGCTTATTATTTTTAGAAAATTACATGATATATATAGATATGCACCATTAATTTTTATCTAGATTATTATTATTATTAGGGTTAAAGTATAAATTCACTCCTAAACTAGACACCCTTAGAGCGTATAGCCCCCATTCTCGACCTTGGCTCAAATACACCCCCAGAGTTCATAAAAATGGTGCATTTAAACCCAGCAAGTTAACGGCAAGAAACGGCCGTTAACTTGCTGGGTTTAAATGCACCCCTTTTATGGACTCTGCGAATATATTTGAGCCAAGGTCGAGAGGGAGGGGGGTACAGGGGCAAGTTAACTTAAATTCTTTTCTTTTTTTTCTAAGTGGGACCTCCTGCTCGCCGGACGAAAAGAAGTGTCGTCGGCAACGACATAGAGGTAGCGGCGTTTTCAGGAGAAGGGGTTGAGGCATAGAACAACGGCCTCACCAATTTTCGGAAGCTACCGACGACAATGTCGCCAGATTTTAGAGAGAGGGACGGTGGCGCTAAGAGTCGACAGACGAGCACCAGCCTTGCCTAGTCCTTCAGCGGCGGCAGTTGCAAACTTTTATAGGGGAATTAGGGCTCGATTTGGGTATTCAAAATTTCACGAGAGAAAGAGAGAGAAGAAGGTTGTGTGTGATTGAGAATGGAGGCCAAGGAGCTCACCGGTAGCCCATTCACGCAGATCGCCGCTGTGTTCGTGGCGGTATGGAGGAGGAGGCACCTTGAGCTGCCCTCGGACCCCTTGCTTCTGTTCAACGTCGATGAAACTCAGAGCAAGAAGAAGAAGAAGCAGATGTTGCCCCACAACAAGGAGTTTCGATTATGTACGGCGGTGTCGGAGCTTGCAGGAGGCGCTCATGGGTCCCACTTGAAATTTAAAAAAAATTAAGTTAACGGCAAGAAACGGCCGTTAACTTGTTGGGTTTAAATGCACCCTTTTTATGGACTCTAGGGGTGTATTTGGGCCAAGGTCGAGAATGAGGGGGTATATGCTCTAGGGGTGCCTAGTTTAGGGGTGGATTTGTACCTTAACCCTTCTTCTTCTTATTATTATTATTAGAACTAGAACTCTTTTATCATTTTTATTCTTTATCCTATTAGGAGATATACATAGGAAACAAATTCTGCACTTATCAAACTCTTTTAAAGACTAGTATAAATAGAGGTACATAGTACCCTCACACACACGCACACGCAAGAAATTTTCGACAGAAGCAAATATTTTCTTTGAAGTTCTTTTCCACTAATCTGTGTCGCTTGATTCAGGTAATTATTTTGATTATTGAATGCATGATACTTTTTTCTATTTGTCTTATTTAATTTAAAACAGATGCTTGAGTCAGCATGATCATGTCTTCGTTCAAATAAATTTTTTGTAGTGATATTAAAATTGTCAAATATATAATATTTAAACTAAGAATGACATATGATTGGGTGGAGTCTAATTTATGTTTCTCAAATCAAGTTTTGGTCTAAGAAACTATCTTTTTACAACTTTGATTATAGTATCAAAGCCTTAAATGAGTTAGATTAAATAGTTTAATTCCAGTATAATTATATTTCTTCAAATTACGAAACATTGTTAATTCTTAAGTTTCATATTATTAGTTTGACTTGTTTGTAAATTTCGACATGTTCACTTGGTTTACAAAATTTAAGTTTAGATTTTAGTAAAGTAGTTTATTTATGGGTTAATAGCCGGAAAATACACGAACTATTTTCAAATTTGCATATTGCATATCACCTTTAAAATTAGCTTCAGAATACATCACCTTTTAATTTTGTTGTAAATTGCACACGCGTTGACCATCACCTTGATCGGTGTTGACGTGGCACCAGAATTTTCAAATGTTGACTCACCGGAATTCAAAACGACGTCGTTTTGAGTGAGCATCAATTAAAAAAAATGAAAAATCGTTTTGAGCCCTAATTCATCTTCTCCCTCACTCCAGCGCCTCCTCCCTCACTCCAGCGCTGCCTCCTCGTCGCCGCCTCCCTCACTCCAGCGCTGCCTCCTCGTCGCCGCCTCCCTCACTCCAGTGATGCCTCCTCGTCGCCGCCTCCCTCACTCCAGCGCTGCCTCCCTCACTCCAGCGCCTCCTCCCTCACTCCAGCGCTGCCTCCTCGTCGCCGCCTCTCCCTCACTCCAGCGCCGCCTCCCTCACTCCAGCGCCTCCTCGTCGCCGCCTCCCTTACTCCAACGCCTCCCTCAGTTCACCACCACCACTCCAGCTGCCTCCTCGTCGCCGCTCGCCTCCGCCCTCCTCACCACAAGACGCGCGCGCACCGACCACCATCGATTTTAGATTTTGGGGCTCTGTTTTGAGCTTCGTTTGGGGAAATGTATTGACCCGACTTTTTATTAAGGATTATATACTTTTAATTACTGATTTAAGGATTGATTATGGTAATTAGAGTTCAGCATCCATTTATAAAATACGAACTTATATGAATTTGATAATTTATATATGTGATGATTTATTTTTTTATTTTCAATAAATGATGCACTCAAAATATATTTTGAGTCCATTAATTTATTGTGGAGAATTTAACACTGAAGTGTTAAATATGAATCTTTTATCGATTGTTTACTTAAGCCCATGAGTAATTTATTTATGTTAGAAGCAAGCTCAAATGGATTTTATGCTTCAATAAGAATTAGGCTTATATGTCTTAATGGATTTAAATGAGTTTGGAACCTTATAATTAATATATATTAATCTCTTGGATATTTTAATTAGAATAATCTTAAGCATGCTGAATCCTAAAGCATGCTGAAGAATTTTGAACGCATGCTGAAGGAAATTCTTCAGTCTTACATGCCAGCTGAAGTATTCATACCTGTAAGTTGAAAAAAATTCCACAATCCTCATCCATCCAAACCACCCCATTTTTCTTTAAAACCACAGCCACTTTCACCATTCTCACACCACCATTTTCAACTACTGCAGCCCAATTTCACAGCCAATTTTAAGAGACTATTATCCACCTACTCAAGGTATCATCACCCTCAGGGAACCACCAATTCATACCAATTCATACGGCTGTTCTGATATTTCACAACATGTTTACATATGCACATATGAACTGAAATTTACAGTATTTGATTTTTGCTCAAAATCCTATGCTATTTTGTGAACTGAATTGTGGTGTGTAAGGTTCAACTTCATACTCCTATTCTCAACTCCATTTCCGTAATCTTCAGAAACAAAGAAGAATTTGTACAGAACCTTTGGAAACAAGAAAACCTAAGGACATAACATTTATACAATTTCAGATTTCTCCAAGAACCCATCTTTCTTTTCTTCAAATCTGAGTTGAATCCTTCTTGCTTACCTTCGGAGAGAGAGTGAGAGTCGAGAAAGTGGTGAGAGCTGGGAGGGGGTCTGTCGGAGCCTCACTCTGAGTTGACGAAGTCGCAGCTGCCGGTGCTGCAGGTGGCAGCAGCCCACTGACCGCTCGTAGCTAAAGCAGGCGGAGGCCCAATACGGACGGCTGTTGGCTGGTAGGAGGCGAGGCGGCGTGACCCGAAGCGATGCGAGACGCCGTCGCACGGGGTGGCGCTGCCGAAGGCCAAGCGCCGCTAGCCACTGCGAGAACGGAGCAGCAGCAGCAAGCGCTCGTCCGCTGCCGGAAACGTGATGGAAAGAGAGGGCAGATGGGATGCGTGAGTTTGTGAGGAAAAATGAGAGAGATAGAAAAGATAGAGAGAGAGAGATTATATAAAGTGTGTGTGTGGTGATTGAAGAGAGAGAGAGATAAAAAAAAGTGTGTGTGCGTGTGTTTTGTTGTGAGGAGAGAAGGAATATTTTAAAAAAAAAGATAGAGAGAGGGAGATTATATAAAGTGTGTGTGTGGTGATTGAAGAGAGAGAGAGATAAAAAAAAAAGTGTGTGTGCGTGTGTTTTGTTGTGCGGAGGCCGGCCTTTTTCCCAAAAGTAGCGAGAGGGAGATTTATAAAGTGTGTGTGTGGTGCTGAGCGAGGAGCGATCAAACGTGTGTGTGCGTGTGTTTTGTTGTGAGGCGGAGAATGATCCCCGTTTGTGTGAGTGTGTTTTGATCAAGAGAGAGCCGATTACAAGTTTGTGTGAGTGTGTTTTGCTAAAAGCGAGAGCCGAGACCGAAAAAAAAAAAAAAAAAAGAGACGAGGATGTCGGTAGAGAGAGAGTAAGAGGCGTGAATTTGGGGAAGAAAAGGGGAGATTTTGGGCCGGGTTTGGGCCGATTTTTGGGCTTGTTTTTATTAATCGGCCTTGCTTATTTATTTGAGATGGCTAAATAAGTGGTTAATAATTAAAAGCCCAGCTGCAAATTGATGAATTGGGTCATATTATCTTCCTATTGGGCTAAGGATTATTAACGGATTGGGCCTTACTCATTCTAATTAATTGGACTATTGTATTATATTAGCTGGGCCTCGTTTGATTTATTTATTTAACCCAATAAGAATTATTATTTTAGGCTTCTTTATTAATCCTAATTATTTTAATTAGTGATTAATATTAAAATTTACTAATTATTTTAAGGGTGATGATGGGCTCACTTATTGGGCTTCATGATTTTATTATCTTGGGCCTCATTTTTTGGGCTCTAGAATTTAATTGATGTTGGGCCTAATTCTATTAATGCACTGGGCTTCGAATTTGTTCTTTTGGGCTCGAATTAAATTCCTTTTGGGCCTTGATTATTTTATTTTAATTGGGTCTTCATAATTATTCTATTAAGTTTAATTAGAGAAAATTTTAAGACTTACTAATTATTAATTAGTAAGTGAATTAGATTATTTTAAGATGAGTAGATTATTAAAGATTAATAATCCGACCTCATAAGACGAGATTTAATTCCTTAAATAGGATTAGCATCTCATAATTTAATTAAAGGAATATGAGTCATGCATAATCATTTCACGCATCCTCATTTATTGAGATTTTTCGAGAATTAGAATCTTATTTTATTTTCTCGGATTAAAGGTCAAGCACCAGAGTTAGAGCTAAACCGTGAGTCTGCTATTCAGGTAGGCTTTCTATGTATAAACTAAAATTATATATTAGAATTGTTAAGACTTTATGCTTATGAATTTAAATGATATTGTCAATGCCTAAATGCTTTATGTTTTATTATTAATTGCCTATCTGATGATAATCGAATTCGGATTCTGGATGGGACCGCAAATCCCTTCGGAATTAGTGTACACCTTGTGATCGTGAGTCATCTAGCGGGTTGGCCGATCATAGTGTCCGTAGAGGGAGGCCTCCCTCTCGGCACGAGTTACTGATATGGTAATTAATGATATAAAATACCTGCGCGGGTTATTGATGAAAGAAATGATATTATGTTTGGTAAATACGAGTCTTTAAAGGAAAACCCTCGTATCTTACTACTGTTGAAAGGCTTGACAATAAAATATTATGCATGTATGTAAATTTCGGCAAGTGTCCACTAAGTACTCCTGTACTTAGCCCTGCATGTATTTATAAATGTGCAGGTTGAGCAGTGATCGAGGATGTAGTGTGCAAGCGGAGCTTCTGTCAATCTAGGACGAGTACCTCAGAGTAGAGTATATGTCTTCATACATATACTCAAATTATTATTCCGCTGCAAACACTGATTTTACTAAGACATTATGTTATCTGTCAAAACAATATGTACTATTTAATAATGTACTCAAACTCGTTGAGTACCCCTTTGAATAATATTATGTACGGTCCCCTTGTGGCCTTCATTGATTTCTAGATATTTCGATTGATTTCTTTATACAAGTCAAGTCATCAAGAAACCGAATATGCCCCTTTCTAAATCCCGCTCCTAAATTCCCTCCCTTAGTCGCGGTTTTCCCGAATTTGCTATCCTTAGCAAGTGCGGTCGTGACAGGAAATTTGGGCTCTGTCGGACGATTTAGATTTGAGGATGATGAATGATGGGTACTGGGAATAAGCTCTGAATTTGGGGATGATGAATGATGGATACTATAAATTTGGGAAAAAACGGTGTTTGCGGTGGTTTCTGGAGTGGCTCGCCGGATTCTGGAATGGCTTGTGGTGGTGGAATGGCTCGCCGGATTCTAGAGTGGCTCGCCGGAAAAGCAAAGATTTTTTTTTTTATTTTTTTTAATTCTTCAAATTATCAAAACGACGTCGTTTTGCTCACATGGCTTGCCAGCGTATAAAAAAAGCCACGCGGTTGTCCTTGTCCTCGTCGGTCAAACTTAAGAGTTGCCGGAATTTTCACCGTGTGTAATTTGCAACAAAATTAAAAAGTGGTGTATTCTGGAGATAATTTTAAAGGTGATGTGCAATATGCAAATTTGAAAATAGTTCGTGTATTTTCCGGCTATTAACCCTTTATTTATTGCATATTATTTCATTAAGTTCGTTTAGGCATTTACGTTTTATTATTTGAATATTTTATGTGATTAGGTGAGGTGCATTTAAGTTTTTCATTCCAGAATTTGTTGATTTTATTGTCTACGACATTAAGGTGAGGGATTTTACGCTTATTTCATATTGTTATATATGTTTTTACTTTCATGTTTGATTACGTGTTTATGTGCATCTCATTTTATGATTATGACTAAGTCATGAGGCTTACGTCTCCACCTCATTGTCTTAGGTTACGTATATGATTTGATCATGGAGCTTCCCATTGATTCATGTCATAAGATTATGACTAAGTCATGAGGCTTATGTCTCTACCTCATTGACTTAGGTTATGTCTACGATTGGTCATGGGATCTACTTCATTGACTCAAGCTATGTTACGATTGGTCATGGGATCTACTCCATCGACTCAAGCTATGTTTATGTTTCGTCAAGTGGTTTACGTCTCTACCCCTTGGCGCATGTTTGCAAGTACTACATGTTATCATAACGTGATTTAATTATGTATGTGACGTATATGGATATTTGTTATGTTCCTCACTGAGTATATTTTCAATATGCTCACCCCTTATCTTTTCAATTTTGCAATTCTAGAGTCGAGGTGGCCATGGAAGTCGAGAATGACTAGAGATTAAGTATTGGCATTTTTTTGAACATTTAAGTTGGACTCGTTATTACTATTTTACTTTAATTCACCGTTTTTTTCCATGTTACTACCTTAGTTTGGACAAGTTGATTTTAAATTAGTTTAACTTCTATAATTTAAGAAAATTTTATTTTTCTATCTTTGGTTCTCTATATTTTTAAATTGCAAAGCATATGAAAATTAAGGTGTTACAGTTATCATGGGGAGAGTTTGGAGTTATTTATGTAATTTGAAGCATAAACCTCCTGATACTTTTGAGGTTCCTACGATAGATGAGTGCAAGGCCTACTTGGAAGCATATCAGGCGGCGAGACCAACGTATTTGGTGGAGAGATGGTTGGGAGTCCAGCTGGGCAAGAAGATTTGGATTAAGCCTAAAAGAGGAACTTTTCGGGTTGATGTTGATGCTAGATTTGAGCTAGAGAAGGGTGAATTTGGAGCGAGTATTATTGTTCACGATCATAACAGTGATATTGTGATGGCTACGGCTAAGAAGACGAACCCGACTTCTAATGCGATGATGGCGGAGATCATGGCTATTATCCATGCATGGCATTGTGGCGTGTATGGATCATGATGTAGTGCCGATGGAGCTTTTCACCGACTCGATTCTTGCGGCTCAAGCTATGGCCTCAAAGGAGGAAGATGGCATATGCCTTCCGGGTGACATGTTGGAGGTTCTTCAAATGGCGAGGGAAAATTTGTTGCTCAATATCAAGCATGTGTACATGGAAGTAAATGAAGCAGCACACCAGCTTGCTTTGCTTGGAAGTAGAAGTGTTGAGACTATTTCTTGGGTTTCTTCTTTCCCTAGGTGGTTGAGGGATATTGTTCATGATGATATTTCTTAATCTATGAATACATCTTCTTTCTCAAAATAAAAACCTAATAAGATACATAACTAGTCGGTAACCCGTCGAAAATCGACGGGAATAAATGAAAATGTATAAATTTTTGTTATTATTCAATACATTTTTTATTTGATGATTTTTTTCACTAAAATAAAGCATTAAATAAGTTTGTTCTAAAGTAAAAGATGTTAACTAAATATATTTTTACTAATATTTAGTCAAACAATTCTCTCAACTCAGAAACTAATTTTAGACACTTCCACCAATCCAATCTGATTATGATGATTTTAGAGATTTTCGATGCTTAAAAATCAACTTCTGTCTCCCCCTCCAAAAAAAACAAAAAAAAAGAAGCAAATACCGAAGTCTGAAGCCGAAACATGATAGAGTAAAAGACGAAATATATCCATCCTCATATAACACATTATTGTAATGCGATTATATATAAAAGAAAAGAAAAACCTAAGAAACCCTTGAAAGCACAAAAGAAACAGACTAAGGGTCGAGCCTCATTAAAACCCTTTTACGGAAAACCTGGTAGGAAAAACCGTAGAAGGAAAAAAGAGTACTCGTCTAAAATGAAAACAAAAAGTAAAGGAAAGAAGAGCGGGAAGGTCAGTTTCAAGAACTCCGGCCTAACCATCGTCCCCAAATCGACCCGGCTCAATCATCCTTATATAACATATTTTATCTATGAACATGGAAAAATATGATGGGATTTATTGTACCTTTCTTCCCTCCAAGCACAAGCAGCACGCACATATCAAATCAACCTAGCAAAATATAAGAAAAAAAATATTTTAAATAATATCGTTAATGACTTAAAATTTGTAAAGTTTGAATTAAATATTAAATTTGCATTTACCTCATAATCTATCGAAAATTTCATCATACACAACATTAGTTGTTGTGTCTTGCGTATGACCACTCTCATCACATACTAAAATCTTTAAACCTCTTTTTCTAGTGACTCTTGAGATTGCCACGTAGAGTTGTCCATGACTAAAAACTGGTTTCGGTAGGTATAATCCTACATTTGAAAGAGATTGTCCCTGGCTTTTATTTATTGTCATAGCAAAACAAACACTCACAGGAAATTGCCTTCTCTGAAACCGAATTGGAAATTTAGCGAAATCTGATGGACTCATAATCATTCTAGCTATGGGAAACTTCCTGCCCGAATTTTTTCCTGAAATGAGTTTGCCTTCAATTACGCATTCCCCAAGTTGAGTTACTATCAGCCTGGTGTCATTGCAAAGCTCATTAGATGGATCAATATTTCTGAGAAGCATTATTATGCATCCTTCTTTCAATTTAATTTCATGACTCGGTAATCCTGAACACTTGATTGTATTGAGATATTCAACCGAGAATACTTGTTCATCAAGGTCCACTTGTCCATCTTCTTTGCAAATACCCTTGCTAGACATCAGAGACATGACGTAATCATTGATCGTATCAACCATCTCATTGGTGGGGGGCCAAGATAGCTCTATTCTTAAACATTTCTGGATCAAATGCATTATTCATGACGTCATTATATGTGTTTTCCACTATAGCTGCAATAGGATTTGTTGCATCGCGTATAAGGATATCTTCTGATAATGCCACAACAGATTCTCCATCACCAAGATTATGTTCGGCTGTACCATCACCTATTTTAAGTATCCACTCTGCAAATTCTTTGGTTTCTTCAGCATCCGAAGCAGAAGCATTTGCCTGAAACAAAAATGTGTACCAATACGTCTTATTCGAATTATCACTAAATTAAACAAAAATATCTATTATTTTTATCAGCCTTATTGCCTTCCATATACGTTGTATTATAGTCTTTTCATGAAAATATCATAACTATACATAATTACATTTAAATGTTCACAAAATCAATAGTAATTTTTATATTTTAATATTTTTTTATTTGAATTAAAATAATATTAATAAATTATCATGGTAATATAATTTTTTTAAAATATATATTTAGATTAAGATTAAAATATATACCTGTAATCTCATGTTCTTAGTTAACTTGAAAACTTGACACGAATTCCAAAGTTGAGATGAACTTATAGAGGCATGCACGATGTCATGCCGACTTCCCTTAGGGATCACTGGAAGTATCTGTCGAAAGTCGCCTCCTAAAACAACCACCAAACCTCCAAAAGGTTTTCCAGACCTATCGGAAGATCTCATAATATCCCTTAAGCTTCTATCAAGCGCTTCAAAACAGTATCTATGTGTCATTGGTGCCTCATCCTAAATAATAAGCTTTGTTTTCTCAAGTAGTCCAGCTAAATCGTTATCTGGGATCGCGTATAAGGATATCTTCTGATAATGCCACAACAGATTCTCCATCACCAAGATTATGTTCGGCTGTACCATCACCTATTTTAAGTATCCACTCTGCAAATTCTTTGGTTTCTTCAGCATCCGAAGCAGAAGCATTTGCCTGAAACAAAAATGTGTACCAATACGTCTTATTCGAATTATCACTAAATTAAACAAAAATATCTATTATTTTTATCAGCCTTATTGCCTTCCATATACGTTGTATTATAGTCTTTTCATGAAAATATCATAACTATACATAATTACATTTAAATGTTCACAAAATCAATAGTAATTTTTATATTTTAATATTTTTTTATTTGAATTAAAATAATATTAATAAATTATCATGGTAATATAATTTTTTTAAAATATATATTTAGATTAAGATTAAAATATATACCTGTAATCTCATGTTCTTAGTTAACTTGAAAACTTGACACGAATTCCAAAGTTGAGATGAACTTATAGAGGCATGCACGATGTCATGCCGACTTCCCTTAGGGATCACCTAAAACAACCACCAAACCTCCAAAAGGTTTTCCAGACCTATCGGAAGATCTCATAATATCCCTTAAGCTTCTATCAAGCGCTTCAAAACAGTATCTATGTGTCATTGGTGCCTCATCCTAAATAATAAGCTTTATTTTCTCAAGTAGTCCAGCTAAATCGTTATCTGGGTTTATCTTTCTGCATGTGGAGTTTTCGTGCAAAATAAAACAACACTCGATCACTTCAAAATACACAAACACAAAGAGATTAAAAGTATAATAACATCTCACTCATAATATTTAATTGTTGGGAATTATTTTGTAGGGAATAATTGGCTAATGACTTTATATACGAAGAGGGGTTCGGCAGGAGGTGCCATGTTTGTTGGGGTATTTGCTCGAATAGATTGATTGAAATTTATTGATTAAAGAAATTAGATATATATGATTTGGATATAATTAATGCATAAGAAATTAGATATAGAAAATTGTTGATTAAAAATTTAGAATAAATAAGAATGAATGAGAATTGAGGAAAATTAGAATAGAATGATTCTATTACGCCACGTAGGATAGAGCTTATTTTACTTTTATATATATATAGATTGGTGTTTTTATCCATAATACGAAAATATCTCCAATTTTACTTTTTTAATAAGACTAGCAGAAAGAACGTATGTTGTACGTTTAATTAATGTTATTTTATTTGATAATTTATTATCTTAAAAAATCTATTAATTCATTACTTTTGTTAGATAATTTATTGGATGGATATATTTATTTATAAGCATAATCAATAGCTATAGATATATATCACATAGATTTAGTGTAATATCTAATGAATTAATATATTCTTATAAATACATATAATATATAAAATAATTTTAAAATAAAATATATAGTAAGGGTAAAATAGGCAATCCACAAGTTGTCCTTAGACTGCCTTAGACTCTTTTTCTATTAGTATAGATATGAATCAAATAAACCAACTCAAATAATAATCGAAATTACCAAGAATTTTTATATATCTAAAAAATTCCATCTATGTTAATAAACAAATTATTAACCTTATTTTATCTGTTTAAACTAATCCTTCAAAGTCGGTCATAAACTGGAGAGTCTTGACCAATATAAATTACTATATTTCTAATCTATATATCTATTATAATATACGAAACAATTACAAATTTCTCATAATTAGAAAGCTTTATTTTCAATCTAATCCACATTTCTGAATTTACAAATCTAATACTTTATATTAGGGGTGGTAACACTGGTTTGGTTATTCGGTTATAACCGTAATCGAACCGATTTTCTGGTTAATCGGTTAACCGATAACCGAATTTGACTGATTCAATTCGGTTATCGATTATCAAATTGTAAGTATACCGGTTAAACCGAATTAAGCGGATTAGGGCTGCGCAATAATTAAATGATATATTATATTTTATTATTGTATTTCAATGTTTGGATACTGTAAAGAAAAAATAATAAATGTGAGCCATATAAGCCCTGCATAGCCATATGATCACGAATGTGACTCAGCAGAACAAAATGTAATGCATAGGGATGTCAATCGGGTCAACCCATCGAGTTTCGGGCCAGCCCTATTGGGTTCCGGGTTAATCGGGTGCGGGCTAATCGGGCTGGGGATTTCTTTGGGTTATAAATCTCCAACCCTAACCCTAAACATTCGGATTTTGGGCTAGCCCATCGGGCTAATCGGCTTAAAGACGTAAAAAATAAAATAATCATTTGTATTTTATTATTTTTAATGATCTAATGTATAATGTATAAAATATACATAAAAATCAAATATATAAATTATATAGCAAGCATTAAATACAAAAATATGAGATTTTGTAAAAAATATCAAGATTACATAACATATAAAATAAGTTGATAACAATAAAATGTTCAATTTTGTTAAAGAAAAAATAATAAAATATCCAACAATAGTTTGAACTCATAGAACCAAAACATCTAAAAAATAAAGAAAAGTGAAATGATGAGACTTTATAATATTTTATCATTTTTTTATTTTTATATCTAAATATTCTAAGTTAAGTACTCAGGTTTCGGGTTAGCCCATCGGATTAGTCGGGTCAACCCTATCGGGTGCCGGGCTATTCGGTTATGGGCTAATCGGGTTGTAACTTTTATCGGGTTGAAAATATGCAACCCTAACCCTCTCGAATGGCGGATTAATCGGGTCAGCCTACGGATTTCGGGCTAGATTGACATCCCTAATAATGCATGAATTGATTAATGAAATGAATATATATAGGTTGGATAATATGATTAGGAATGTGACTGTAGAACAAAATCTAGTGTGTGTGGGAGTTTTTGTATTTTAACTTCATCATTAGGCTTCACTTCCATGAGTTCCCTAATCTGCTTGGGCGTAGCAGGCGTTAAAATTGAACACATTGATTTAGAAATAATTGAATCAAACTTGAATTTGATTATTGAGTTGTTTTTTGTTTTCTTTTTATTATTATTATTATAAAGTTACAATTTTCTACAAAATTATTTTTTGTTCTATATAAACATAAAAGATAAGTTGGTGGAGTGGATAAGACTTTACTCTTTTTTCCTTAAGGGCAAAGGTTTGAATCTTTTGAGTAGCAATTTGAAGTGCATTTTTTCAAAATTGAAGAAACCAATTATTTTTGGTTGTCGGTTAACAAACTGAAAATCAATTTGGTTACCGATTAGTAAAACGTTACTTTTCGGTTCTGATTTTTCGGTTCGGTTACCACCCCTACTATATATACATTCTAAATTATTATCTATAGAGATTTTAACACATCTGAAATTAAGCTGCCCATAATTAGCTTTACATTATGTATCGTACGATTGTTTACATGAATAGATAACAATAGTTTACCTCCCAAGAATTATGTGACAATTAATACATAATGGTGTTCAACTATCAAATATATCTTCATTCAATTGATGCGAAATAAAATATTCACATGTAATTTCTTTTATTGGGCTCAAGCCCAGCATCAAATAAGTTATGGGCCTACGCCTAGTGATATGACAGGCCAAGAGAGGGACCAATACAGATTTTGTACGCCTATTCATTATTCTACCCAAAGTTTGGCTCGGTGAAGGAGCTTAAGCACCGTACCGAGAGCTCTATTTTAGCAAAATCATTGTTCGGTCTACCCACTTCACAAAAATCATCACATTAATAAAGTATTTTTTCCTTTAAAATTGTATTAAATTACATAGACGTTTTAGACACGACAATATATGAGATATATTTGATTATTTGCCTGCAAACATTGATTGGCAGACAATGTCTACTTGACCTGCAAAGTTGCTTGTAATTTTGATGGGTTGAGCATTTGTGTGTGGGTTGATATTACGAACCCATATTACGCTTTAACAGCTTAATTAGTAGTGTTCATTTGTTAGTTCATGAGATTCTTTTTCTCTTCCTATAATTAGTAATATAAGTATAGTTAGAAAATGAGTAAAAATGAAAAATACCCATTTTGGGATCCACATTTATAAAAATATATAAAAAGAACTCATTGTATGAATGAATAGACAAAATTGTCATTATTATGCCTTTTCTGATATATTTTTTTAAAATAATAATTATTCTCTCCCTTCCCTTATTAATGGCACGTATTCCTTTTGGATTGTCCCAACTTAAATGATATGTTTCCTATTTGAAAAAAAATAAAGGGTCAATTAACAAGATAATTAACCCCCTAATTTATTAAATTCAAATAATGTTAACCCCTACACACACAACAGAAACCCTCACTCCCACTTTGCCTCAAGCAGCCAACCTTCGCCGGCGTCGCCCTGACAGCAGACAGCAACCACGCCGCCGTCGTGCGCTCCATTTTCTCTTTCCCCAACCTTTTCTTCTCTTATCTCTCACTCTCCCCAGATTCATCTTAACAAGTTTGACCAACTTGTTAAGAAAAGAAAAAAAGGGAACAATAGGAATTGTCAAACATAGAGAACCCTCGTTTTTTGCAATTAATTTTCCGACGACCAATGAGCATATTCTTTGTACGCATATAAATTTTTTTAGGGTACTAGCAGAAAGAACGTACGTTGTACGTGTAATTAATATTATTTAATTGATAATCTATTATTTTAAAAAATTTATTAATTTATTAATTTATTATATGGATATATTTAAGCCTTATCAATAGCTATAGATATAAAGTATTCTTTATAGACATGATAAATAAATGTATATCAAAATAGATTTATATGTTATTAATATAATAATTATTATTTAACAGGGATAAAATAGACAATCCACAAGTTGTGCCTTAACCTGTCTTAGGCTCTTTTTCTATTAGTATAGATTGTTCTTCTCGATTTTATATCTCTAAAATTAGTCTTTGACAAAATTCAATAGTACTTCTCATTTTTTGAATCTTTGGTGTAGTTCAATCGCCCACATTTTCGTTCGATTAAATAATATGTTAGTCTATAAATATCCTATTTAGGTTGTCAATTTGTTGTAATATATTATTTTTATTCTATATTTTGAAGTGTTGAATTTACGAAAATACATACTTCATCCGTCTACGAAATGAGTACTCATTTGTGGACGACACATGTTTTAAGAAATGTATTGAGTGTAGTGTGAATAGAATAAAAGCCCCACCTTTTTTAGTGTATTAATTAAAGAGTTTTGTGGGGTACACTTCCCAAAAAGGGAAATCAGTACTCATTTCGTGGACAGACGAAAAAAGAAATATGAGTACTCATTTCGTGGACGGATGGAGTACTCAGTATTCATCTTTACACGAATAACGAGGAATGCACGCTTGGTCATGCTCTTGTGTAAGCGTGCACTATGTGAAAATGTCCTAATGCACGCTTACATTAAGTTGATTTTGCATTGAAATCCACATCGAAAACTGTATGATTCTCGACAGTGTGTAGTGCATTATAAAAAGAGAAGCTACACTAAGTTGTCTTGTATTGAATCTCATATCAAAAAGTATAGGATCCTCTATAATATGTAGAACATTTTAAAAAGTGAAGCTACATTTAATTAAAACTTAAAATTTAAATGATTTTGATAACAAATTAAAAATGAATTTTTTTTTTAAATATGGTCGTGCATTGCACGCATCGTTTCTCTATCCTTCCGCCCCCAGGTTGCTTGTGCGAGCCCCCACTCGAGCCCTCCCTTCCTGGCAAATTCCTTATGATTTAATTTCTCACAAATAGTTGACTCTAACCAAATGTAATTTCTTTTTTATGATTTATACTTATAAATTACAACTTAAAATTACTTTTTCTTTTAAATTGGATGGGTTACATGGTAATTTTTGTACGTTAACCAAGTATCTTCGGAGCCAGCAGCAATTTGTTTTGTTATAATGAGGAATAATAAAAAGTAGCTTCAATTCGAATAAGGAATGATGAAAAGATATTGAATATTCAATATCTATGGCTCATCCCCTCTATCTCTCTTCTCTCTACATGCATTCTTTCAAATATTCGCCTTTTCCCCATTTTACATATCGTCCACATGTGTCACCACGGATATTAATTTTAGAAGGTTGTAGTAACTGTCACAAGATTCTAACATTAATTAAGGGATATTTACGCTTTATGATATAATACATAATTAAATATATTAAATATTTGTATCTATTTATATAGATTAATCTTCAAAATTAAATTAACTACCCTGAGATTACTAACGACGTCAATCTATTCCCAAAAGTAATCTGTTTCAATTCCTAATTAGAATTTTCGATAATTAATCACAAAAAATATACTCCCTCCGTCCCCAAAATAAGTTCCTCTTTGGGGACGACACGGGTTTTAAGGAAAATGGTAAAGTGTATTGATAGTGGAGAAAAATATGTTATACTCCCTCCGTCCCATTAAAGTTGGCAACATTTCCTTTTTAGTCTGTCCCACTATTGTTGGCTAGTTTCTAAATAAGGAAAGTTTATTCTTAATTAAAGCAGATAATTAACATACTAATTAAATCCTAATGACTTAACCTATTAAAACCTACTTTTTCTCCTTTCATTTTTTCTAACCCTCTTCTCTCGACTCATCAGTTCCACTGGTGTTCGATCCGCCGCTGCCGCCTCTCGCCCCTCCGGCCGCCGCCGCCGCCTCTCGCCCCTCCGGCCGGATGCCACTATTCTTCTCCTCTGCGCCACTTCTCCCTCACAGCGTGATTTTGGGGGCTAGGGCTCCGGTCTGGAAGAGAGCCCTAATTTTGGAGGGCCAGCGTTCTCCCCTTCTCGTCCCTACAGGCGGCGGCGCTCCGGTTGGCAGCGGCCCCTTGATTCGGGGCCTAGGGTTTTGATCTGCTTTGCGGATTTTTTTGGGGAACCAGAGCAAAGCAGCGGCGGCGGTGGCGCCCCTGGATTGGGGGCCTTGAAGAATAGGTTTGGGTGTCTCTGACCCCTGCCCGCCGCCCGCCGCCTGACTCCCGTCGCCCGCCGCCCACCTCCTGACTCCCGTCGCCCACCTCCTCTTCACAACTCACGAAAGTAAGCTTACCCAGATCTGTGATTTAAGACGACGGCGCGAATTGTTTTTGGGAGGAATTTTTTCTTCCTTGAATTGTTTCTGTGATTTGGATTGTTTTCTTGAATTGTTTATGTGAATTGTTTCTTGAATTGGGAGGGAGACGAGGAAGACAAGGGGGACAGAGGGAGACGAGGGTGGCGGTGACTTCGCCGGAGGAGGGGGTCGGTGGCTGATGCCGGCGACTTCGCCGGAGGTGGGTGGCAGTGGATGAAGAAGAAGGTGAAGGGAGGAAGAAATTATTTTAATTAACTCAATAATTTGATGGGTCCCACTCAATTAAAACATAACACTCAATTTCTTAATATCCGTGCCGAAAAGAATGTTGCCATGTTTATTGGGACGGAGGGAGTAATTAGTATTGAGAGTGGTGAAAAGGTAAAAAAGTGTTATAATTAGTATTGAGAGTGGTGAAAAAGTGAAAAGTATGAATAAATAAAATATTATTAGTGGTGGGGTAGTTGTTCAAAAATAGAAAGAAAGAAAGAGGAACTTATTTGGGGGACGTCCCAAAATGAAAAAAGATGAACTTATTTCAGGAACGGAGGGAGTATATAGTTTGACGTAAATGATATATCTTATTTAATAGAATACACTAAATTCCCCTAAGAAATGGAATACACAATAACAATAATGAAGCACCAGAAGTCAAATTTGAGTCCACCGTCATATTTGTTCTTTCGCATAAAAACATTTATTGTTTTTTACACAGTGTTCTGGTCATGAATATATCAATATTCTATATATAATCTCAACTCATAATTATGTTTTTTTCGTAATAATATTAAGAGTCTAAATACAAAATGGTACATTTGTGAGAGCAACCAATGGTTTTCGTCTCAATTTATACTTGAAACTAATATTTTTACTTTATCATGGGAAAAAGAGGGATATATACAAAATTTCACCATTTAAATTCTTTCTTTCTTTTCTCTCATTTCCTATAAAATAGAATTTGACCCTTACCCATTCCTTCTTTTCAATGCAAAACAGAGATATTATCCCTTCATTTTTTATGTGCTCTTCTTTGTAGTGAAAAAGAATAATTGAGTAAGGGTCAAATTCTATTTTATAAGGGAAGACAAAAGAATGATTTAAATTGTGAAATTTTGTTTATCCCTTCTTTTTCTATGATAAATAAAGCACCCTTACTTTATATTCGGATAAAGATAAGCAGGAACTTTGGTATCAACATGTGAAACCTTTTTGAGTGAGAGCATATTTCCAAAAGCCAAAGTCGGTGAAACCATGATAAAATCATGCATTCTCCTCTTCTCCAGTCCATCGCAATTTGCCTCTCTCTCTCTCTCTCACACACAGCCTACCAACATTCATCTTCAACTTGAGTTGTAATAATCTAGCAGTTGAAAACTTTGGAAGATGGGTTGGTTTCTAAGAGTGAAAAAGGGCATGAGCTGGAAAGAGCAAACCCTAGACTCCTTGGCCGCACCGCCGCCCCCATTGATGGCGTTCTCGGCGGTGGTGCTGGTGCTGGTGTATTTCGCGACGCGTTCAAACTTCAAAGAGAAGGTGGATAAGCGCAAGACGGGGTTCAGGTTCAGCCTGCTGCTGCTGCCGCTGCTCCTCATCGTCACCCTCAACCTCGTCATGCTCCGCCACCGTCTTCTGCGCTACAACTTCGGAGCGCCGCGCCCCCTCCACCATGCCGCCGTGGCTGCCGATGAAGGGGGCTCCGCTTCCGGCCTGCTGCTCGTGCTGCTCTTGCTTCTTGTCTTGGTTCATTACCAGTCCTCGTTTCACTCTTCTTGGTTTAGATTTATTTAAATGGAGGTTTCCGGATGTTAATATAATATATTCTATGTTACAAAGTAGGTTATGGTGGAATAATACATGTATATGTCGAGTTGGTGGTTGGCGAAGATGTTTTCATTTTTATCAAATATTTGATTGCATGGCTTCTAACCACTTTGATCTTCTATGATCTATCTCATTCTTGGTGTACCTCAGTCCATCCGTATTTCATTTTTAATTTTTACAAGTTTTTTCGTCAATTATAATTTTCTATTTTTTAGCCAATTTCTTTGCATGATTAGAGTTCACATCCTCTCGATTGTATGCCGACAGATTTTTAGTTATTCTTTCTCTTTCTCTACTCATATGTTTGGTATCAAGATTGTAAAAGCTGTCATCATTTCTAATACTTCTAATACTCTTTACCTTCAATGAGAATTTCATATTTACTTTTTTTTTTTTAAAGAAACTACTATTGGCAAACATAGATAATTATTTTTTAAAAGGTAATAGTTGAGCATCTAGAATCAGGTATTTCATTTTTTAAGATTATATAAATCATAAATGTTAAATAAAGTTTATTGTCACAATATTTTTTTATATTAAATATATTTAACTTATTAAATTTTGACTTGGAACATAGATATATAATATTAGGATACATGGTCCAAACATTTCAAAGTTAATTAATTATAGATTAATTGGGCTAACCTATAAACTAGATCAGCAGTTGAGATTTGAAACAAGATTATATATATTTTGAGTATTCACCGGGGGTGAAACCTCAAATTAGTCTAAATGGATAAAAAATGGTATAGGGTAATCGATCCATTGATTGTTTAATTACTAAGATTGATTGGTACTTAGCTTTATAGGATATCTTAATATCCATGATAATTCATAGTACGTATAATTTGAGCTAATTTTACTCGATTTATATCTCATTATAAAGGTAAAATTGGAGAAATCTTAATAATCAAAATGAAAATACTCAATAATAAAAATTAAATGCCCCTGATTAAAATGACATGATATATGTTTGAAATTTGTGCCATGAAATACAAAGTGGATGAGAGGATTTGAAAGAAGCATAGGGGTAAGGGCCAAAAACATTTGTACAGTTGACACCAAAAGTCAAATATAGATATGGTTGATATTAATTATATTTAATTTTGTGCAACTTAACTCGTATTATTGGAATATATAATGCAAATTTCGACCACCTTATATTTTGGAGGGCTCCGTTTTGTTTTGACCTTTTTCCAAACGTCAATGGAGAAACTCGGGAGACTTTGGTCGGATATTTGAGAATCACCACGACACCAATGGATACGTTAGCATATTGGTAGCTAGCTAGGGTTGTATGGAATTTTAGCTTTCAATTCTCGAAAAATATTGATTAGGTTGAATCTTAACCTTCAAATCTATCTAACAATTAAAAAACCCCTAACCAAATTTCATGCACGCTATATATAGAGCAAATAATGCAATTGATAACCAAATGTAACCACTATTTTAATAACACTGCGTGCATCCATCGCATGCATCAAAAAATACCGTTTAGGCGCGATTGTCAAGCTCGCGCCCATAAGAGATTATTGGCTAAGATCATTCCACCATATATTTTCATCATTTTTCCAATAATTTCATAATTTTATTATGATAGAAAATTATCTCTAGACAGGGTGAAATATTTTCTCGGGTAGACTTATTTTCTCTCAAATATTGGATACTATTATATTTAGGTTGTGGTGTGAAAATATTTTCTAATATTTTTTAATATTTTCATCTCTAATAAACACATGATAAAAATGAAGGAAAAAATAATATTTTCTCATCCATCATTTTTCAATGAAATTTACAACCAAAGTAAACGCACCCTTAAAGTGCATCTATGAATTTGCAGTAGGTTATAGAAAAAATGATATATATATATATATATATATATATATATGGGCGCGCTCCAGTGAGACCCCCTATTTTTCGTGTAACATGAGTACAATGAATAAGACATATAATACTAATGAACAAAACGTACATCTAATGAACAAGATGTATATATTGATGAATTTTTTTAAACAAAAATTCGTAATGAATAAGACATATATACTGATGAACAGGGCTGTATATATTGATGAACAATGCAGTATATAGTGATGAATAACAAAATTTAAAATATTCTGCTCCCTCCAGGATTCGAACCCTGCGAAAAAAAATCATCCTCCAGATACAATATCAGTCATAGGATTGATAAAATAAACGCACAAGATCGTGCCCTAGATCTCACTAAAATTAGGGGGTCTCATTGGAGCGCCCCCTATATATATATATATAATTGCAATAATTAGAGTTATTATGATGAAATGAAGGGCGGATAAAGGGACATACGTGCAGGCAAATAATATGTAATTACCGCTAAATTAAATTGTTGACTGAATTTTCTTACCAAACTCTTTTATGGCTAACCCATGCTAACTCTATTACCTAAAACGAAGTTCTAATTGTGTAGCTAGCAGCACTAAATCATGTTTAACTAAAAAGAAATGTTTTTCTCTTTGTTGAGTTGGCATGGGGTGAGAGATTAAAATTCGTACATCTGGTCTCCAACACCTTCATAGAGAGGAGAGAATGATATATATGTTCTTGATGATCATGTTTGAATTTGAGGCATCATCCATGCATTAGTGAAATCAGACTTCGACTTTATATATAATAATGGATTAATGAAATATAAAGAAAAGGGATGGTCCGATCCAACTAGTTGATTCCTCCATTACTGCAATTAATTGAGGAAAACAAACAAGAATTATACGAATAAAAAAAAGGTTTCAGAATCCCAGACGTTTCGATGATCTTACACTATAAAGTATAAATACCCTATATTTTCCTCCAACACCTACAAAATTTAATTAGCATTAGCCGTGCCAACGTCCACTTCCTTTCTTGTTTGCTCAATCACCCTTCTCTTCTTAGTTTCCATAGTTCAACCACATCAAACGGTACGCTACACACACACACACACTCACTGATCACAATAAATATATATAGATTGATTTTTATAATAATTTTCTTTTTAATATTTTCAATATTTTGCATTAACTGTACTGAATATCTGATATATGCTGCAGGGTCTAGACGTGGGTGTGATGGAAGGCGATCTCCATGAATCAAAAATAGGTTATAATATTGTTTGACAAGACGAATTAATATTTACAAATATAGTATAACTGCCTTCGAATATTGCTTGTAAAATATATATAATGAATAATTGAATGGAATAGATGCAGAGTGTGTGGGAAGGAATGCGGTAGAAGGTGCAACTTAGCGTCGAGGCAAAAGATGTGCCACAGAGCGTGCAGCCGGTGCAATTGCGTGCCGCCGGGAACCTCCGGCAACCAGGATCTCTGCCCCTGCTATGCCTCCCTCACCACTCACCATGCTCGCAGAAAGTGCCCTTCAACTTCAACTTGAATACCAACTCAAATAATGTCATTTATTTGTAATACATAGTTAAATAGTCTCATTTTTTATTTGACATAAAATAGTCTCGTTTACATATATAAAAGTACTCCTACTTATTAATTATAAAGTAAATAGTATATTGAGTATCATTTACATAAAAAAATATCAATTACATAAAAAATAATCATTTAATAAAATTTAGAAATAAGCAATATTATTTTAATATCATTTATCGTAAATAAAAATATCATTTAATGTGAGTAAAAGTGTCATTTGCGTGCATTAAAAGGGTTATTTTTAATATATCATTTATACATTAAAAGTGTCATTTTCTGTTATTAAAAGTATTATTTATAATACACAAAAATGTATTTATTGTTAATTAAATTAAGAAACAAGTCAATATTATATTGAGTATCATTTACTAAGAAAATGATATTTTAAATCACACTTTTAATTAGTTTATTTATTTTATATATATGAATTGGCACATGGTAAAGCAGGCAATGAAGGGAGCAGATAATGAAGGAAATGAAAGAAGCGCATGGTGCGCTCATTTTGTGTGGAGCGCACCAAAGTTATCGTGAAAATTGAATTGGTTTGGATTGTTAATAATCAAAATGAATAGAGCCTTAGTGCGGATTTTCCATATTAATCGCTTTTATTAAAATAGCCAATTTATTTGTCAATTTTAGTAATCAAAGGGTGGCTGCATAATTTTAGCAAATTTAGAAATAAGTTAAAATTAAATGGCGAAAACAATTTGTACGTGTAAAATATTGCACGTAAATAGCACAATGTATATTGCAGGAGGTGCAACAATGCCAACAAATACAAAACACCCATTTGCTACGATAATTGGTAGCATAGCAAACAAATTAAAGTTGCCCCAAAAGCTCTTTAGAGGTGATGGCTGTTGTGCAAGGAATTGTTGCTTGCGTCGAGTTTAAAGTGGAGAAGCCGGTGGAAATTCACACTGACTGATTCTATTCTTGCAGCTAGAGTGAGTGGAGAAGCCGGTGGAAATTCACACTGATTCTATTCTTGCAGCTAGAGTGATGGTAAGTGAAGAGGAAGAGGAAATGTGTCTGCCAGAAGATATAAGAGAAATCCTTTCCTTAGCTAGAGACAACTTTTTGATTCGTGTTTGTCACTCTTATAGAGAGGCTAATTTGGCCGCTCATTGTTTAGCTCAATTTGTGCGATCGTGCCCGGAGCCTTTGTACTGGACTAATGCTTTCCTGAGCTGGCTCAGGGATGTTACTACAACCGATTTGGGTTGAACGGAATTTACCTTTTCCTCAAAAAAAAAAAAAAGCTCAAATTTTGAGCAATAAGCTTGCTTACACTTAATTATATGCTTAATTTGTTCGAGTTTGAGCTTAATTATGCATTTAACGAGCCAATTTTGACCATTCTCATTTAATATGCTCTATCACAAGGTCATGCTATCCAAACAAAACAACCAACATAATTTATTAGGTTTAAAATTCAAAGGTATAAAATCGTCAACAAGAACAAGAATGAATCATGTCGTCTCATGGAGAAATTTTATCATCAATTTATGGAATCAATCCTTTCCCATTTTACTACAAGCTGAATCAACATGCATCCAAATAAAACTCTACCAATCAAGGTGAAATTTTCAGTACATTCTTTACAAACACAAATATAACAAACTCAAACGATGGCGTATAATAACCTGATGCAAGCCTGCGCGGTGCAAGAGATGTAAGACTCTGCTTTAGCTGAAAATACAGTATGCACTGCCCAGCAATCTCTAATCCAGCTTTTCCAATTCTCCCATTCTCTCGATGATTGCCTACAGTTCAGAATTAAGAAAATTGAATGAAAAAAATGCCAGGAAAACTTTCAAGAGTGATGAATCATTCTTTAGAGAAAGGAAACCGCTAAAACCATTTCCCATTTTTCTGCGAATAGTAAATAATTTCTGTAAATGTGACAAAACATAGATTAATGCAAAACATTCAAATAACATCCTTTTGTGTATATGTTAAGTGGTGTAAATCTATACCAAATTAAGTGTTTGGATTAGAGAAGCATACACAATTCATACAGCAATAGAGGTTCTTATAATATGCCTCTACTACAGTAATAGAAAAAATGTTTTACCTTCTTGCTTGTTTCTTGCAGTTCTCCAGCAAGTATGAACTCATCTAGTATGAGATATACCTGTACAATATAACAAATATTCATCAGATGCGCAACCAACGAAATATGAACAGAAAGTAAACATGATATTCTGAGTAATGCTCTGAAAAATACACGGAGCACAATCAGAAAGCAACTTCATAGAGCAAAAGCAATCAAATGAACTAAATTCAATCATCCAGCAAATGTTTACAAAAAATCTCAGATTACACAATCAGTGTCAAATGATACCCCCCCTCCCCAAAAAATAAAAATAAAATAAGAACCAAAAACCCATCCAAAGAAACAAGAGTCGGCTACTTGGGCACACACATATTAATTTACATTGTAACGCTAAATTTTGTATTTGGATACACATGCATTAAAAGAAGAACGAATACAGTGAAGGGAAAAAAAATAGCATAAACACGACACTATAAAAAGAATGACAGGCCAAATTTTCAATTACCATCACCGAGACACAAATTTCTCCAAAATACAAAAAGAACAAGAAATCAATCAGAGTAGGGCATGCCGTATCACGTCATTTTAGGCTCGAGATAGTTGGTTAACATGTAGATAGCTAATAGGCAATGTATCATGACCATAATCTGCGGCAATCCATGGGTGAAACTAAGGGGTGTTTGTCTGAGCTTATAAGCTCTTTAAAACAACTTATAAGTTGTTTAGGAGCTTATAAGAACTTGAGAAGTGTTTGACAAAATAAGCTCTTAAACAACTTATGAGTTATAAAAATAAGCTCTAAGAGCTTATAAGCTTCCCCAATAAATAATTTCATCAACCCAACTTATCTTTTGAAATCTTGTAAGCAACAATAATTTTACATCATACATGCTTCCAATTTCATTTATCTTCAATTTTTTCTCTGTAATCAGGATTTTCTCTCACTAATTCACAGTTCTCTCTCTAGCTTATAAGTCCAATTATCCAAACACTTCGACAACTTATAAGTTCTTGAGCTCTTCAAACATCTTATAAGCTATTGGAGCTTATAAGCTCTCTAAAACAAGCTTAGCCAACCAAACACCATCTAAGCTAGACAATAGGTCAACTAAAACTTTTTCCAGCTCATGAGGCAAATAAGGTGCAAATTCATCGCTCATCCTTAGTACAAACAAATACTTCAAAATATTGCTATGTTACCAATCAAGAAAAGATACAAAAAACAATACGTACCCCCTAAAAAGAAAAAGAAAATCCATAGCACAATCACAATTGACAAAACATAAATGAAGATTAAACAACTCAGTTGTAAGTAGTTAAGTACAAAAGTTTCAGTGCACATTCTGATTGAAGTATATCAGACTATCCGATTGGCACTGTGACTAAACTGTTCAGCAGTAAAAGGAATTGCAAAATGAGAAACATACCTTGTGGAAATTAAATACGAGATCTAGTTCACACACATTGCTGAAAAAATGGTCCAGTATCTCCACAAATAAGTGAATGCTCTCCAAATACGCCAATTCATTGTCTGTAATGTCTACACACAACGAGAAAAATAAACCAGCATATCGCCTGTAGATGACCTTGTGGGTTCGGAACTGCAATAAGATTTTTGGTCAACATCACATCAAGCTTCTTTAGATGCCAAGTATAACACAACCGAAACCCTACGGTAAATAAAATTCCTAAAGCGGCATTTGCTTTGGGTGACAGATTACACTAACAAACATAGGATTGAGTATTTGAATAATTACATGGCCAAACAAGTTCAAAATTCGCTAATTCCATCGAAGTATTGGGGTGGATTAGCCTATATTATTTTTTATGTATCTATGCTATCCACCAAAGTAAAAACCTCATAATGGTATGAACAACGAAAAGATAGAAAGAAAGAAAGAAAGAAAGGAGGGAAAAAAAAGGGAACTTTCTGACACTCTCTTCACCTTGCAATCACACACACAACTGGAATTATACCCACATTACGAGAAACAGGCACAATTAAATTATTTAGCTGAATTAACCACAAACTGATTGGAAACTGAGAATCACAAACAGAGATTGATAGCTATTATCACCTCCACGAAATTGGTGAATTTGGGATCCCTATTAACAACCAAACGATGAACCTGCAACAAAAAAGTGAATAAGATCTTCAAGATTCACACACACATACAAAAACTTGAAGAAAAAAGGAGTTACAAATTCGAACCAATTCACAGAACAAGTTCGAGAAATTACCTCGTACTCAACCTTATGTTTCTCGGACTCCTCGAGAGGAATGTAGTATTTGGCCAATCGAGTTTTCCCTTGCCTGTTCTGCAATAGTATGAACCGGATCTGCAAGATTCAACACAAATTCGTGATGCGGGAAATCAAACAAAATTCTGCATCATTAAAATTAGAAACAAAGCCATAAGCAGAGAGGGTTTACCATTTTGGAAGAATTGGTGTGAGCTCTGCAACGAACAATAATAATATTTTGAAGTGGAGGGAGTAATTGCGTGGTTGATTTGGTCTGCAGTTCCCTATATTGACTTCAATTCCACCATTTTTTGTACGGCGCTGCAGAGAATTGTAGCTGAGAAGGTGAAAAAATAGTTAGCCACTTTTGATTTTATTAATGTTGAAAAATGTAGGGAAAAAAAAAAAACTAACTCTGTTGAAATTAAAGAGAGTGTTTGGCTGAGTTTATTTTAAAGAGTTTATAAGCTCTAATAACTTGTAAAATATTTTAAGACTTTATAAAATATACTTTCGGTGTTCCAATTCAATAGGTCACAAGACTTGGGCACAAATATTAAAAAATGAATAATTTATAATAAAATAGAAAGAAAGAAAAAAATTATTGAGGATATATTTGTCTAAAAAGTAGAAGAGAGAAATAAGAAAAAGATAATTATGTGTGAGATACAATGACATTTGGTATAAATAATGAGTTATGTGGGGATATTTGTTATGTATTGACTTTCCATTTTAGAAAAGTGGCCTATTGAATTAGGACGTCCAAATAAGAAAACATGGCATATGTGAAGGTTTCCTAACGCCCTTCAAAGGAGTTAGGTACCATTTGAAAGAATGAGGTATAACAACACATATCCATCTTACGGTACTGATGTTGTGGATGCAAAATATCTACAAGAAAGAGCAATACTAGCTTCTACTGTGGATTGTTGAATGTGTAAACCAACATATGATTTCCTTGAATGGCGTTGAAGGACAATTATATCGGAGTTCTGATACGATGTGCAAATCAGATTCAAATGATGATTTATTTCAAGAAATCCCAGCCCAACTGACTCGGTCCAACAACCCAACTCCTTTTAATTTCGGGCCAGCTTTGCTAAACTTAGGCCCAAGCACATCTCATTCTTCTTCATTTCAAATTCGTTCACACACACGAAAAAAAAAAAATCCGTTCAACTCATACAAAAACCGCTCGCCTTTCTCCTCCGGCGGATGATAGCAGTGAGCGGCGCCTAACGCCATCGTGTGCCCGATCTCCTTCACTCCCCTGAACTCTAGGCTCCCTCCATCTCTCTCTCTCTCTCACTGGGAACGGCACACACACACAAACATGTCAAACACCGCACACCTCACAACACCCTCCTTTTCAGGCAACGTTGCCACCGGCGATGAAGTTCCGAAGGAGAGTCGCCGCCCCTTTCTCCTCTGAAAAACCCTAGACCCCAAATCACTAACAACCTCTTTCTCCTAACTTCGACAACCGCAGCGGCCGGTGAGGCCAGCCACCGCACACCCTCACATCTCTCTCATTTCAATTATGGTCTAGGACATGCAATTTTACATATGTTCTTTTGTTGTGACCTTTTTCTTGACAGTTTTGGCATGTCATTCTTAGGCCTATTCGCAGTAATTTGGTTCAACCCTCATTTGAAAAAATTGGAGGAGTGGGAGGGAGGAAGGGGATGGGGGATGGAATTACAAAAATTGAAAAGGTGGTGATTTAATTCACCACATTTCAAAAGTTATGTTAAAATTACAATTTTGAAATAGTTCATGATTTTATTACCAAAATTCCTTTATATTTAATCTTGAAAAATTTTCCCAAGTGAGAGAACTATGCGGTTGCAAACCTACGTCATTGTTGGACCTATGCTAGCCATCTAGATCATTATTTGAAATGAGTTTCAAAATTGTATAATATCCAAATATATACTTTGAATTTGATTTTTTTTATTATTTATATTAGTTACTATACCATAATTGTTATAAGTTATATTTGATTGTGTAGATTTTTATAAATTTTAAACTGATTCTACAAATTAGCATGTATTACTATATGAGTCGAGAATGAGTAGTAAAATCACTTACTAATCGAGGTTTGGGCGAATATAATTATGTATATAAATGAAATATCTAAATTGTTAGAGTTATGTTTGCTAGAGAGCTAACAATTAAAGTTATGATTGAATATAATTTCACATTTGATGATGCTTTCTCAAACTACAAATGAGATGATGTTCAAAACTCAATTTTGGTCTTTCAAGTTTCAGACAAGATGATGCTCAAAAGTTACACGTGGTCTGTTAACTCCAAGACGAGATTATGCCGAAAACTCGATTGATCTTTCAAACTCTAGACGATATGATGTTCGATGACTCAGTTATGGTCTCTTAAACTCCACACGAGATGATTTTTATAAGTTAGTTATGATCCTACAAGCTCGAGATGACATGATACTCACAATTCAATTATGATCTTTCAAAATTCAGATGAGATATCGATGATGCTCAAAAGTCAAATTAAAAAAATTGTGCAAAATTAATAAACCTTGAAACACCAAATGCGGCAAATCAATCATCCTCATATCCTATGTCACATTTATATACTTCTTCTCCTTTTTCTTATTTCTTACACATTAACCTTTTATAAAACTTCATCATATGAAAACTTATATAAAAGGCTATTTCTATTATCTCAACAAAAGATTAACATTTAATTGGTAAAAGTAGTTGAGTTTAATATAATTTAAAATGTACCATTTTTTAATTTAATTTAATTTAATTAATTATTAAAAAAATTATACAAAAAATATTTGATATACCATTACCATAAAAATTACATTAAGTAATTATGAATACTACGTAAAATATTTTCTCTTCAAATTTCGACGGGTAATACACTAGTTGTGAATGAAAATAATATTTTTTAAGATATTAATTTGATCATATCTTCACTAGATGAAATACATTGTATAAATATTGTGTTAAGCTTTAAGATGCTCTACTTTTTTTAATTTGTGGGGCATTGTCTTGTACCCGGACAAATTAAAGAGTGCAGATGGAAGAAATGTAGAGAAAATGAAAAGGAAAGAAGATCTCATCCATTGAATAATTATAGTATATGATATTATTAGTTTATGTATTTTGTTTTTAGTAAATGTTGCTTATCAGAATTATGGTTGTTGTGCAGGACCCCTGTAATGACCCGACTTTTAATTGAGGATTTAAAATCTTCTAATTACTGATTTAAGGATTGATTATGGTAATTAGGGTTCAGCATCCATTAATAAAATACGAACTTATATGAATTTGATGATTTATATACATGATGATTTATTTTATTTTATCTTCAGTGGACGATGCACTCAAAATATATTTTGAGTCCATTAATTTATTAATGATGATTTAACATTTAAGTGTTAAATATGAATTTTTATTAATTACTAAAGTTGATCCATGTGGTTAGTTAAATTATTAAATTGACAAGCCCAAATGGATTTTTATACTTCAAATAAGAATTTGTCTTGTATGTGTTAATGTATTTAATTGAGTTTGGAACCATATGATTAATGTATTAATCCATTAGATATTTTAATGATTAAATTCGAATAATTCCTAAGCATGCTGAAGAATTATTTTAGTCATAGCGCATGCTGAAGAATTTATTTCAGTCATACGCATGCTGAAGAATTTATTTCAGTCGTACGCATGCTGAAGAATTATTTTAGTCATAGCGCATGCTGAAGAATTTATTTCAGTCATACGCATGCTGAAATAGAATTTTACTTCTATTAAACCAACCCCACGCCTTCACCATCTTCACCATTTCTCACCTATGCAGCCCCAATTTCGCACAGCCACTGAAGAGACAACAATTTACACTATCAATTAAGGTGTTCTTCCTAAACTAAGCTCCTGTATTTCGTTCAAGTTTTGCTGAGAAACACCAAAGCAAACAATTACTTATATCTCAGCACCACCACACCATCATACGTTCATCAACAAAGGATTACAAATGCTTTGATATATGTAGAAAATGAGTAACAAATTCACAAATTTACAGTTACAAGATAGGTTACATATGAACTGAAATTTACAGTATTTGAAATTGTGATAAATCCTATATGCTATGTGTGACTGTTTTGAGGCTTGAACCCCTGCTGTGTGTATGAGTCGAGGTCAGGGGACGGCAGCCGTGGTGGCTGCCGATGGTCGACGGAAGGCGGCGGAGCCGTGGTTTCGTTCTGCCACAGGGGAAAAGGAGAGAGAGGGATTTCAGTTTTTAATTTAAAAAAAAAGGGGAAAAGATGAGGGAAGAAAAAGGAGAATAGGGAGATGGGGTATACCTGGTTGTCGGGGTCGACGGCTCCTGGCCGTGAGCCACCGGCGAGGACGACGGAGGCAGCAGCGGCGGCGCACCGTTTTGACGGCGGCGTGCGTCCTGTTCCGGCAGATCGAGGAAAGAGAGGGAGAGGGTCAGGGCGTGTAGAGAGATAAATAGAAGAGAAGGAAATGGAGATGGCGAGATGAGCGACGACGCCGTGGTCTTCAGGCCGCGGCGGATCTGCCGCGAGAACGAGGGAGCAGGCGGCGGCCGGCGACGGCGGCGCACCGCTTTGACAGCGGCGTGCGTCTGCCGCCTTGTTCCGTCATTCTTGAGAGAGAAAGATGAACGATAGCGGCCGATAGAGGCGAGAGAGATAGAGGAGAAGAGAGGGGGAATGAGTTCAGGGAGAGAGGAGAGGGGCCGACGCCGGCCTCCGTCCGGCGAGCATCCCGGCGAGGCGCGGCGGAGAGGGCAGAGGCGAGAGAGAGAATTGAGGCGCAGCTTAGTGTGTGTGTTTGAATGTGAAATAGTGTGTGTGGAGATAGGTTAAAGGATGAAGGATGGGCTTTGGGCCATAGTTAATTGTTGGGCTTGTTGTTGGGCCAAGACTTGGGCCATTTTATTAATTGTTGTTGGGCCGATTTTATTAAGTATTTGGGTCCTTCTTTAATTAATTGATGAGCTTAGATTTAAATATTTGGGCTTCTTTAATTTAATTGTTTGGGCCTTATTCAAAGAAAAACATGATAGACTTAATTTATCTAATTAATTTGGGTTTATATCTATTTAAATTATTTGAGCTCTTAATTATTAATTTAAATTGAGCTTGATTAATTTAATTATATATTGACCTTTAAATTAATTATTTAAATGGAGTTCTTTATTTCAAGTATTTATAAATGGATTATAAAATAAAATAATTTGAGTTAAACTCTCATTTAAATTAATTCTTTTCAAATGACTTATTAATATGGATTATTTGAAAATGATTAAATGATTTTAAATATAAGAAAGCATGATCTATGATGATATAATTTGTCTATGTGATATCCTATGATTTATTTTTAAATGACGGAATATTTAACTTGATGGCGTGAGTAGAACGAGTTATGATTGATGCGCATGATGATGTTCAAATAAACGGTTTCGAACCTAAATGTTAGTTATGTGATAGATGTTTTGAGTTTAAGGTTTTGAACGAGACAAGATTAATATGGATGTTAGAACCCTAAAATCATTAAAAAGGAGATAGTTTAGTTTAGAGACCTATCTTCCTTTCTTACACGACTTTCTTCTCGAACTTATCGACTCTTCGTCAATAAAGGTCCAGACGGGAAGTGAAAGCTAAAGAAGGAGGTAACTCTACGCCCCTAGTGGGAACGGAATGAGGTAGGCATTACTTTTACTATACGTATATAGAGATCCCCTGCGTGTCGTAGGCCTCTTATACGAATGAATGCATGAGATGATTTAACTGTTAATTTCAGTTTTATATATCAATCAAATGAGTTTAATGTTACATTTGAGCAAGTTATTTCGTTACAAAATATTTGAGTTAAAGTTATTTCAAGTATTGTCTTGCCATAAAATGTTTAAATTTTAGTATGATATCTATCTGCTTTGGCTTTGCCAATGATGCAATCGAATTCGAGTCCTGAGCAGTTGATAGCTATCCTGCCAGGGCTAGTGTACACCAGTGACCGTGAGTCATCTAGCGGGTTGGCCGGTCAAGTGACCGTGAGAGGTGGCCACCTCTCCGGCACACAATTCCAGATATGATAGATTACAAGAGAACTTAGACTGATCAGTCGAACTTTAAGAATCACAAATGAATTTAGTAAGCTTGGGCCTTTTTAGCGAAAAAACTCCCTTGCTGTACTGTTTATGATGGCATGACAATTTACAGTTTTGAAGCATGTATTTTTATACCTAGGCATACGTGCCCACTGAGTGCTTTTGTACTCAGCCCTGCATATGTTTTCTAAATGTGCAGGTTGAGCTGATGTGATGATGGTGCTGCAATGAGCGGAGTCTCCAGGGTTGTTAATAAATAGTTAACCTGTCTAGAATATGTCTTCATACATATGTCTAGCTACTTTCCGCTGCAAGATGTTGTTGATGTTATAGTATGTTATGTCATACTTTGAGTCTTAAGAGAATGGTTTCATATGATGTATAACTTGATTAATGATATTAATTAAGTTTTATGTTGTCTTTCATAGACTGTTCAAAAGAGTATTAATGAATAAATACGATGATTTTTCTTAAGTTAAGTAAGATTTACGGTTTCAAAAGATGCCCCTTTCTTTCCCCGCTTCTAAATCCCCTTCCCGAGTCATAACCCCGGTTAAGCCATCCTTAGGGATTGCGGGCTGTGACAACCCCTTTCCCCATTAAAGGGTACGCACCTTAGGGTTTACAGATTATGAGAAAATTATTCTAAGTTTTCTTCAATTCCTCTTTCTCCTCTATTATTCATCTTTCTTTCTTATTATTTAAAATTTACAGTCGAACAATACCAGATTGCTACATGCATTTTCTCCACTCACTAAACTATTCTCAAAATTTGTGTCACCGTCCCTTAGGACCTATTTTCGTGGACGGATGGAGTATAATATGTACTGTATTGATTTTCATAACAATAACCATTATGCAATTATTTATGAATGTAATTTAATATAATGAGGTATTCTAAAAAAATAAGAAAAGAAAATCTTTGAATTGGAATTGATCTGTAGACATTTGAAAAGTAAAAAAAAATAAAGGACTTTATCATTGCACAATTCTAAGTTAATATTTAAGTAAACAATGTCCATCTTCAACTTCAACATGAGACCAGGAGGATGAAACTTTCGCAGAAATAAGTGCGCTACTTCCTCCCATGTAGGAGTGGCTCCCAATTGTAGAGTGTGGTACCATGACTTAGCCTTGTCCCTCAATGAGAAGGGAAATAGACGAAGGTGAATGATGTCATCTGCTACGCCGTTCATCTTTATCGTACTGCACAACTCCAAAAACTGCCTCAAGTTGGCGTTGGGATCCTCTATGGCCTTACCTCCATATTGATTTTGTTGCACCATGGTAATCAGCCCAGTCCTCAACTCAAAGTTATTTGCGTTGACTCTTGGTGGCTCTTGGTACTGATATCATCAATTGGGGTATGTTTCTACTCACCAACATTTTTCTGAGCATCCAACAACGTCTGCAGCTGTTCTCTCAAAGCACGGACTTCTTCTGCAGTAGACATCGTGTTCAGTGTGGCTTTAATTTTCTTGTTGTTGTTAAGGCGGAGCATAGCTTCAATCTCGGTATCAAAATCTTCAAGAGGAAGATTCTGAGATCGTGTGTTCATGAACTACCTATAAAGCTCCAAACACAAGAATTAGAACCACAGGAAAAATAAAGAAAAATAAATAGAAAAAAAATCTAGATTAGTCTCAAATAATCAACAGATAGTACTGATAATAAATCAGTCCCCGGCAACGACGCCAAAAACTTGTTCGCTAAATTCTTTACACGCCGCTAGTGCACTGGTGCAATTGTGTATAGTGGCAAACAAGGTCGAATCCACAGAGACTGATTAAAACCAATTCCTACCCTAGACTATAATCTTCTATCTGAAAAATCGAAATTGAGAGTTTTTTTGTTTTAAAGAACAAAATAAACAAACACAGGAAAAAAATAAATCAAGCTGAGAAATATGGAGAAACAGATATGAGCATAAATTTCCAAGGCAAAGGTTTCAACAGATTCTCATAACTAACAAATTCAATTCAATCATCAAGATAATTCCTAAGGCAATCTCAAAACTAGTTTATACCCACTCTCATGGCATACAAACCGTTGATTACATGCAAGGCTACCGTCTCCGGATCACACTTCTAACATGCAACTCCTAAAAGTTCCTAGGATTAATACCTTCACAAATATCAATTCCCTTTAGAATTAAAATAAATGTGTTTTATGTTCTTAGTTCAGGTATTAATTATCATCTCTCGATATCAAATTAAAACCTATGATTATGCTAAATTGGTGGCCAATCAATAAAGCAAACAATATAAACAAGAACATAAAAATTAATAAAAATCTCAATTGATTGAATCAAACAGTTAGAAAATCAAATCATGTCTACTCCCTAAATCATGGGAAAAGGGATTCTAGCCACACATAGACATATGAACTAGAATCAAAGTCTCAATAAAACTGTAAAACATTCAACAATAAAATCGTAGTAAAATCGAGAATCTTCAGTTCTTGCTCTGGATGTGTTCTCCGTCTCTCTCTTAGTTCTTGCTCTGGATGTGTTCCATCGCGCGGCCGTGGCATGACCTCCGACGCGTGCGCTCCGACCCGTGAACTTCCCGATGCTCGTTCTTCCTCGCCCGGCGTCCGATTTGACCTCCGTTTGCGCCTACGGACTCGTCTCTTCAAGTACTTCTCTCTACTATCATCAAGATCATCCAAATTCGAGTCCAAAACCTGTAAAAACAACACGAGCACGGACGAGTAGTCTATTCCACAAAAATATGCAATTTAAACCATAGACAACTCAACACTTAATAAGAAACGCCCAAAATACTAAAGAATAACACGACATAGGAGTGAAAAATGCATGTAAGTCAAGACTGTCAGAAGTTTCCTGCAAAAGTTTGACTAAAATGAAAATGGATATTAAAAGGTGGGACACAGGGAATTATTTCTTATTAATCCTTAAATAGTACCATTCAACCTTATTATTGCACTAGAATTTAATCAACCTGTAGAGTTTAGTGCAATAAACCTTTCGAGCTCCTTAAGTGGATCATATCATCATATACCGGATACTGTTACCTAATACAAATTACCAAATGTCATATATAAATTGCTATCACCCAACATACAGAGTACTCAAGTTAATATGTAATTCTTACCCATAGTAAATCAAAGTGATACACAAATTTATATATAGACTTGAAATCTTATCAATATTTAGGTCCCGTTAAGTGATCGATATCTTGATTCTTCACTTAGGTTAGACAGAAGAATACATCTCACTGTGGTCATATCAATACGTTTATACGTACAAGTATCACTACAAAAAATACGGGGATTACCGAGGGGAAACGCTATCGGTAATCTCCTGAATGGCGTCGGAAAAAGCATCACTGACGGCGAGCTGCCGTCCGTAATACCGTCGTCGGTGATGACATCACCAACGGCGCCAAACGGCCGTCGGTAAGTACCGACGGCGCCGCCGTCGGTAAAAGTCCTCGGAGATATTCGGTTGTTTTTCAAGTTATTTACCGGCCACCTTACAGACAGCGAATTACTGTGGGCACCGGCCGCCATCGGAGCTCTGGCGGTACTCTCGCCAGAGCTCCGATAACTTTTTCGTCCATTGTACTGAGGACACCTTTTCAGTCAGTGATTTTTTTTTCAAAAAAATATTTATTTATTTATTATTAATTTTTTTAATCAATTTAGCTTGTACTCCACAAGTATTTTGGTATTTGTACTGTATTTTGAACTTAATTGCATACGTTAAGACGAACTTTTCAGTGGATCACCCATCTTAGTTGTGCTCTAAGTTAAGAACGATTAACCTTGAAGTTCCTTTCGAGTGGTCACCAGTACAGAACACTCTTATTGATACAACTAGCACCTATTAATTCATTTAAACTTTATTTCAATATACAATATCATACATTCATAAACTTAGAATATGTCGATATGATATCGAAGACTTGCGGTGTCGGCGAAAGAATGACGGTAAATTACCGAGGGTCTCGTTTCCGTCGGTATTTTAAAAAAAAAATTCTAATTTTTTTTCTCGACTCAATTATACAATCACAATATACCAAATCATTCAACACCGGCACATCCAATAAAGTTCAATAGTCATATATAACTAGTTCAACAAACAATAAAAATAAAATAGAAATGCAATATTGTTCCAAAATATATATTCAATATCTATGAAGTACGAAGCGTCTGAATATCTAGTGGAGGGGTTTGGGTGTGTGGTTTTATAAACTTGTTGCTAATTTTGTTGGTTATCTTCATTTTCTTTATCTACTAGTAGTGGAGTTGATACTTGATACACACAAGACTAGTGCTCTATATATAAGTAGGGATGGCAATGGATCCTGGATTCGGTCCAGATTCGCGGATCCAGATCCTTTTTAGAGGATCTGGGCCTTGTAAAAAATGGACCCGATGGATCTGGACCGGATTTGGATTACTCCTAAGATTTGCGGATCTGGATCTGGAGCAAAAGTTTTAAGACTCAGATCCGCTCCAAATCCAGCCCGCAGATCCAGTGATATATAAAAAATATATAATTTTATTTTATTGTTATTGAACTTTACCTAAAATCTATTACTAATTTATACATCTCTTTTCATAAATAATATATAATTCTATTAAAGATAATATTTTACTTGTATCTTAATTTAAATTTTAGTTATTATATTATTATTTCAATGTCAAAATAGAAGACACATTATTCCACTGTTACTAAATATTGTGCTGAAGATAGAGATGAAATTGATTTTAATGATGTTATAATTAATTTTCACCATTTTTTACATATACAGTTACAATAAATGTATTTCTCATTATAATACTAATATATTATTTAGTACTTGATTATTATATTCTTACTTATTATAAATGTTTATAGTAATTTTTTGGGTTAATTACACCAAAAACCATGAACTTTGGGTCAATTTCCAAACTTGCCATGAACTTTTTTTTAATAAAAAATTCCCTGAATTTAAGGGGTTGAACAATTTTTCCATGCTTTTTTGCTCCGGTGAAGCTCCGAGCTGACGTGCGCCTACGTGGTAATACTGAGCTGACCTGTCGCTTACGTGGTAATACCGAGTTGATGTGGCACGTACTTGGAAAAAAAATAAACAAAAAAATAAAAAAAATCCATTATTTTCCCACCCCCTTCTCCAAGTTGGCCGGTGGACCGCTGCCAAAGGATCGTCGTTGCCTTCTTCCGGTGAAGCAGCGCCGAGTAATACCACCTCCACCTTCCTCCATCTCACGCCGCCTCCCACAATCACCAGATCAGTCGCCTTCCTCTTCCGCCGCATCGAACCCCCTCTACCGCCCTCTCTCTCTCCACCGCCCTCCACCACCATCATCACCAGATCCGCCGCCGCCAACCACCCTCGCAGATTCCCCACATCGAAGCCCCTCTGCCACCGCTCTCTCTCCATAGCCCTCCCCCACCACCATCACCAAATCCGCCGCCGCCAACCACCCACGCAGATCCACCGCTCAACCGACATCTCTCTCTCCACCGCCCTCCACCACCCAGATCCACCACCATCATTAACAAGGAAAAATTCAGAAGAAACATAAGCTTCAGAAAATTGTAACGAATCCTCATTTGCTTGTGGAAAAGTGGAGTGGAGTGGAAATTGGTGATTAAATCGAAACCCTATTTTAGGTGATTTCAGGTGATTAAATCGAAAAGAAAAGTGGAGTGGAAATTGGTTCCTCATCTACTTGTGGAAAAAGAAGCCGTCGTTTTTCTCTTCTTTGTGATTTATGGTTTCTTGTGAGTTGTGAGCCCAGGCCCAACTCTCTCCACCGCCCTCCACCATCATCATCACCAGATCCACCGCCTCTCAGATTGAGCAGAAGGGTTCGCAGATCCGCCGCCACCAGCCATGGCATGGTTGGGCTCAAAACGACGTCGTTTTACTCCCAACAAACAACGTCGTTTTTATTCACCGCCGGCTATGCCATGTCACGTCTCAGATTACTAAAACGATGCCAAGTCAGCATTCAATTTGGGGATTCTTGAAAGTCATGGAAAAATTGTTCAACCCCTTAAATTCAGGGAATTTTTTATAAAAAAAAAAGTTCATGGCAAGTTTGGAAATTGGCCCAAAGTTCATGGTTTTTGGCGTAATTAACCCTAATTTTTTTATATAGATTATGATTTAGTTATTTATTTTTTTAATAATTGTTGAAAGTCTAGATCAAATTCGATTTTAATTTGAGTTTATTTAAAATTTATAAATGTTTTTTTTTAAATATGGATTTGGGTCAGGACCCGAGACCCTGTCGATCTTATGGATCTGGACCTGGATCTTATTTTTTTAAATCCAATGGATTTGGACCAGATTCGGACCTAAGTAAGAAAATGCGGATCTGGATCTGGACCAAGTAGGATCCGATCCAAATCCGGCCCATTGCCATCCCTATATATAAGCAGCCAATATGTCTTGTTTTTTCAACTTTTGTACTCTATATATAAGCAACCAATATGTCTTGTTTTTCCCACTTTTGTAATGCTCCCACAAGCTCACAAGTTTTGATGAAGTTTGTGTAGAAAATACTGCATATATAGCAACAATAATACTATTGAGTTTGGGCTACAACCTACCTCAATCTATATAATATATAAAAGAGGAGTTTTTTTCCCTCTCCTTCCACCAATTTTTTCACTATTTTTTTTCTTTTTATTTTTTATATTTTAATTCTTTTGTAAATATTGTCAAATTTGATTCATGAAAAAATATTATATATACATCGTAAATTTAATATAGTATAAAAAATCATCAAAAATCAATAATTTATGAAAATTTTAAACTATTTTATTTTCCCTTTTTTCATTAAAACTTTACAACTTCTTAATTATATTTGTATATGAAAATATTTATTTATTTATTATGATGCGTAATACTCTATAACAATAATGAGTAATGCTAATTTTCATTATCAAATCATTTTTAAACTTATTTAATAGAAATAATTATCATTACGCTTTATACAAAATTGAAATTTATATTTTAATTTTGTTTAATATTTATATTTATTTGTTTACTTAAATATATAATTTAGTTTCAATTTTTGTCGTGCATCGCACGAATGGTCATACTAGTTCTTAGCAATAAGACAATTGCAAAATTTTCAGCCGCCTCTTATGATATTTCATTATGCAATTGCGGCTGTAAGGTGGCTATAGAGGAAGGAACTTTCAACTCATGGGACAGTCTATGTGTATGAATATTAAAATTAATTAACATTCAATTTACTCGTAGAATCATCACTTGGATTATCTAAATTCACCATACATCGATTAAACCTAGCATACTTCTATTAATTTAAGGGTTAAGGTGCAGATCAACTCCTAAAGCAGAGGCCCCTAGAGCGTTTATCCCCTCATTCTCGACCTTGGCGCAAATACCTCCCTATAGTCCAAAAAAAGGGTGCAATTAAATCCAGACCTCTAACGCCGTTAAGTGCCGTTAAACGTCTGGGTTTAATTGCACCCTCTACTTTATGGGTGAATCTGCACCTTAACTTTTTTTTTTTCAATTTCGATAACCCACCTTCGGCATCAGCTTAGTTGCCTCAGTACTCATCGGCTCCGACTTGCACCTTGTCAACTCGCACGCGTCCAATTTCTTGGTCGTCGACTGCCCACCGTCAACATAAGCAACGCCACCAGCTTCTTCATCGCCCCGCACAATAGCATCGACGACCAAGAGATTGGGTGCATGCAAGCTGACAAGGTGCAAGTCAGAGCTAATGAGTACAGAGGCGGCTAAGCTGATGTCGGAGGTGGGTTGCCAAAATTGAAAACAAAAAAAAAGATTAAGGTGCAGATCCACCCCTGAAGTAGAGGGTGCAATTAAACTCAGACGTTTAACGGTGCTTAACGGCGTTAGAGGTCTGGGTTTAATTGCACCCCTTTTCTTGGACTTTGGGGAGGTGTTTGCGCCAGAGTCGAGAATGAGGGGATAAACGCTCTAGGAGCCTCTATTTCAAGGGTGGATCTGCACTTTAACCCTAATTTAATTACTGCACAAAGGGATTTAGAAATAATTGAAGAATTCACAGAGAAATTCATCAATTAATTACTAAACATGCCAATTGATTCCCATTCCCCGTTCGACCACTCAAACGACCTCCTTTCGCATTCTACCCAATAATATGATTTCTTTATTTCTGAAAGAGCTTTCTATGGCCTCTTATTTCGCCTCAATTGAAGTTATGTACAAAAAGTTTGGCCGTTATACAGAGACTGACAGAAGGTGATTTCCTGCGAAAATCTCACTCCAACTCTGATCTTCTAGAATGTATTACGCTCAGTCTCTGACATCAGATGGACGAAGAGCTTCGAAGATTCCCTGAAGAAAAAGTCCACTCAACAAGCTCCTCTCAGCGGTCACGAAATCATAATATTTTATTTTCTAAAAAATTACGTATATTATGTTCTTAGAGCTGATATATATTTATAATTATAAATATAGGATATGGACATATGTTTTTAGATCTGATATAAATATTATAAATTACGATGAATATTTTTGTATTTTCATCTCTAATAATAATAATATTTCTCTTTTTATTCATCCTTTTTCAATAAAAAGTTTACAACCAAGTTAAAGCAAAGAAATGTGCAGAAACCTATAATCTCAACAAGGAAAAAAGAAATAAAGTGATTGTTTGCACTTGCAAAGAAAATACAGATAATCAAAACCTTCCACATCTGCAAGATTCGAGGAAAGATCCAACATATCCAACCAACGTCCATTGAAAATAAATCCTTAGTAAATGAAATGAAAGAAAGTTCCCTGATTCTACATATGCATGTATTTTCACCTCGACAATAATGCATCATGTATATCGGTTTTGCCAAGTCGACTGCTACAAATATCATAGTCAAAATTGAAGATTTTCTCGGAACAGAAGCAGGAACTATTGCAAATTGAATCTTTACAACCTCAGTAGAGTAACAACACAGATGAGTCTGTAGAAAAATAAATTTTCCTTAAAAAGTTGCATGTCATAATAAAATGGTGCTTCGTTGAGAAGGATGCCTATGGTCCATAAGAAGCACAGATAATGAAACAAGAGTAAGAACACAAGCTGAAGAAATCACAAAACTACCCAAATCCAAGTGGTAACAAGACCACTGGTAACATTCCCCTACTCCAAAATTTTCACCAGTCAAGTACAGGAACGGAGGCCATTTTTGTCAAGGCCACTGGTAACAAGACTTGTTAGTTGATTTCAACTCATGATGAAGTTTTCTCAAGGATAATGCACCAGTTTGATTTGTCATAAAATCTGTCGACAATGACAGCACCATCGACGTTGCTGACTAACCTGCAAAAAGATATTCAAGATATAATCAAGTAGCAATGCAGACATAATAATTAAAGCAAGATATTTATTAGTTTAACGCGGGTGAGAATAGCTATGTGAAGCTCTCAAGACATTTATTCAAATGAGATAATCACAGTTGCCTGAGTTCTGTCATCGGTACTTCAGGCTTCAGCACTCAATTAATCAATGATAACATACATACACAATCAATATATACTATAAGCATCGAATTCACGACTAATTCACCAGTGAGTGAGTAAGTTCATTAGTTGTCATTGTATAACATGAGTTCCTCATCGATGGGGCACCACCTATATTCCAACAAGAGTATGAACTGAAAGATTTACTTTATATTTTTCATTAACAGCATTATCACCAGTCAAGGTTTTCAAGAGCTCTATAGCAGAGAATTAGAACTTCTAGTGCAAGTGTACAAAGGTCAACTTAAATTATTCTTAATATGACCAAAACCAGTAAATATAAACTTCCATGTTAATCTAGTATTTGAATGAATGATGCATCACCTTTCAAGTTCACCTTCACTGAAAACATGATAATATCTGTCATACACCACTGCACCCTTCTTATCATCTCTCCGTGCGAAACCATTAGATACAGCATTCCAAGAAGCTCCACTTACTTCAGCTCGATGATATGGTAAGTGCCATGGCACAAAATAGTCTTGCTGATGTAGACTACTCCTTTTAATTGTAGAATCTAATGAAAAAGGTTCGTCACTAGAGCTTGGGCACTTGATTTTATTAGATCTTTCATCCTCAGACTCTCTAGGTAAGTATATCGACTGCTCTCCAGAAGCACTTTCCTCAGTTTCTGAGATGCTTTCTAGAAGAATTGAAGATGAAGGGCTCCGCGTTCGATCAATAGAGCTCGGGTGCTTGATGTCATTCAATCTTTCATTTTCAGACTCTTTCGGCAAATATCTCAACTGCTCTCCAGAAACACTTTCCTCAGTTTCTGAGATGCTTTCTAGAGAAATTGAAGACGAAGGGCTCCAAGTTCGAGGGCTTCCAGGTCCAATCCATTCTTCGACGTATTTTTGACTAAGAGGAGTCCATTTTTTAACCAACGAGTTATCTTCCTGTTCCCTAGCCCAAACTGTGATTAAAATTAGACCACCCTTTTTCACGATGCGGATTAATTCTTCGACAGCTTTCTTTCTCCTACTCTCTGAGCTCAGGTGATGCAAGACTGCGATAGAAATTGCAGCATCACCGTAACCAGTTCGAAATGGAAGATTTAGTGCATCAGCAACCAAAACTTCATGTCCTCTATCCGAACATATATTGATAAGGGGTGCACTAATATCACAACCAACAAAATAACAATTCGGATTCAACCCCAAGTACTTCCCGTTGCCACACCCTGCATCTAAAATAAGAGATCCCGAGGGCAAAGAGTTTAAGAACGCTTCGACCTTGGGCCATTTTGAAAACCGAGTAGAACTGAAGTGGGGAGCAATTGCATCATAAACGCGATGAACATACGTCTTCTCTATTTCTGGTGTCACCTGGACTTTGGAGGACGAACTTTTCTTGTTGTTCCCTGCAATTATAGGTCGTAAAACAGGAAATTCTTCGCGAGAAGCAGCAGACGAACCTAAGAAATCGTCTCTCTTTTCTTCTTTCATGGTGCATAAACTTTTCAAATGACAGGTGGCAGAGGAAGCCTGGGCTTTTCCAATGCTAAATCCTCTTCTAACAGAAAAGATCATCAGAAAATGCCATCGCAAGTCTGCAAATTAATACAGAAATTACTCAATAAATAAATAATCCTGCAAAAAGTAAACCGCAACTATTCATCTGCCCCTTCTCATTTATATACGCACACTACTACAATTACGCACACGTCCCCGGTTGGGCAGAACGGAGGGAGCAGACGTGAAAGGCCTACCGGAACAGAGGCGGTGGCTACGGAAGCAGCGGCGGTGGCCGCAGATCAGGCGTCCCCGGCTGGGCAGAACGGAGGGAGCAGATGTGAGAGGGAGGCGGCTGGAGAAGGGAAAGGGGAATTAGCTATAGGGTTTGGTGTTTTCACACTAAACCGTCATTCTTCTCTTTATTTGCAAAAATTACCCCATCCCTTAAAATCTGCCCCCCGCCCCCCAGTTCCAATAAAATACAAAAGCTACCCCAAGGTTTTGTTAAATTGCAGAACTTACCCCATCTTATGCAAACTGCCCCCTAAGTTTTCGTTAATTACAGAAACACCCCAATCTTCTACAGAATAGTACTAAAATCACTCCCTAATTATGTAGAAATTCCCTAAATTTCAGCTCCATGTTATCAACTACAAAATAGATAAACTTTCCAAACATACAAACGAATTATCAATCTATATACACAAACCAATTTAATGAAGAAAGTTCATCACGAAGAAGAAATTAATAAGGTTCTTAAATTATTTAAAGAAAAAAAAAATCACTCTTCAAGCAATCGAGATCCAAAAATGACACATAAATAAATAAATAAAAATAGATGAACCAGTATGAAAGAGTCGGAGTGTAATAAAGATAATTGAAAAGCAGCAAAAGGACTTACGAAATGAAATCAAAGAGTGGATTGAAGTAGAAGGGAGCAGATTTGCAGGAGATGTTAGGTAGCTTGGAGGTTGAAAGTTGAAAGGCGGAAGGAAAAGTAGAGAAAGAAAACAAGTCGCTTTAATCCAAAGTTAAGCCCAAATAACTCATTTTAGGGCTTAGATTATGATCTCACTTAGGGTGTGTTTGATATAAAATTGAGATAAAGGGTGATAAATAAAACTTAGATAAATAATATCTAGATAAATAATACCATGGGGGAGGAGATATTAAATTTCTCAGTGGAACAGTGATATAAGAGCAGGCCTCTCCCTTAATGCGGGTCTTCTTATTAATCAATATTGCTATCAAACGCTTAGATAAAACATGATTATTTATCTATTTTGCTTTATCTATTTCTCAACGTGATTCTATTCGTAGCCCCGAACGAGATTTAATGTACCACATTTTATATCTCACTTTGTGTTCCACTTTTAATTTTATTTAACTTTTTATATATTTTTTCTTTCATTTTAACTTTGTATGCCTAAATTTAATTTTGTGATTATTATTTAGGGTTTATTCCATCAATTTAGGGCATATAATTATTTTTTATCATTTAATTTCACTTTTATTAGCAAATAATAGGTTGATAAATTCAAAGTCATGGTTTATACTTTAAAAAAAATTGAAATAAAAATTAAATATAATTTATAATATTACAATGATTTTTTTTTATAAAAAATATTTTTAAAATAATAGATATAAGTATGATACACAGTGGCACACATAAATTTGTAGGACACTGGATCTCATCTCGCTTTACAGCCCCTTTTTAAAAAATATTAATAATAATTAATTAAGAATTTATTATTTTAGCCTATGTTATAGTCTCCAAATTTTATTAAAATTTAAATTAGATCATCAATTCAATTTAATAGCCCCCATTTGAAATGGAAGAAATTTCATAGCCCCCATTCCCCCATTTGCGTATTAGTTCATAGACCCCATAAACTTCAATTTCAATAAACTTAGAGCATCTGTATTGGGCTTACTTGATAGTAGGGGACCACATTGAGTAGAGGAGGCCACAGTGGGGTTACTTGATAGTCTACTTGATTTTTTTTTATTTGATTTTTATGATTTTCATTTAAATTTAATTGCTTAAATTTAAATAACACAATTTAATTCAAATTTAAATTGCATTAATTTAAAATCCTACAACATACAAAAAAAAATAATAATAAGACATAATTTAAAAATACTTAATTAAAATCTAAAAAACATAATTAAAAACTACATAAATTAAAATTATACTCTAGATAAGTCCACGACGCTTGAGCACTTCTTGGACCATGTAGTTGTGCAATGTCCTTTGTGCATCCATCATGTGCGTAGTATTCGTGCTGAGGGTCATCCCCCAAGTTACATCCCGTAAAATCGGGATGATAGTCGCCGGAGAGATCGAGGCACCAATTTGGATCATATATGTTTGGGTTGTGTGGATCCATGGAAATTGTAGAGAGAGGAAGAAGATTGAAGATGGTGGAGAGGAGATGGAAGTGGAAGAATAATGAAGATGGTGGAGATGGAAGAGGAAGAAGGGGTATTTAAAGAAGAGAAAAAATATGTATATATATATATATATATATATATATAGAGAGAGAGAGAGAGAGAGAGAGAGGTTCAAATAAGAACCACTAAATAAAATTAGAACAGAGAACCATTTTAAACCATTCGATCATCAAGATCTACGGTGGATGCATCATCTTGGTGGATGAATGCAGATTATGGGTTCGAATCCTGAAGGGAGCAAAAAATTTATTATTTTCAGATGCATTAAATTTAATAGCGAATGCATTAATTTATATAGTAGATGCATTGATTTTAATGGTTCTTATGTTCTCACGATAAGTGTGGTTCTCACTATAACCGCACCCTATATATATATATATATATATATATATATATATATATATATATATATATATATAAAACATCACAAACGGTCAAAGACCGAGTACCAAGGAAGAAGAGGAGTCTGCCATGCAAACGGTCACATTGGACCGATTTTTAAAATTTGATTTTTTTTATTTTTTATTATTATTATTTTTTAAGTTCGGCGCGTACAGAACACGCACCTGAATTTTGGCCGATCGTGAGATACTCGAAGCATCGAGTAGCCCTCGAGTAAGGGCCATCTGCATCGCCCTACTCGAGCAATCCCCATCGAGTAGGGCGATGCAGATGCTCTTAAGAATTCAGCCATATTCTAAGTTTAATCCCAATCGAGCAATCAGAGAATTAATTCTAGGATTCTATGGAAAATTTCGATTATGGTATTTGATTTTGTGGATCATTAATTTGTATTCCAATCTTTAGAATAGGCCTGCAAGTTTCCTAGTGTTCAATTCGACTGTCATTTACCATCAAGAACATCTCACCTTGGCGTCTTGCTTAAGTAAGATATGTGGTTTTAATTTGTTTGATGAGGTAGTATTGCATAACTTTTCCTCAAATTAGCAACTTTTAGACTAGGCTTTAAACCCTTATTCCCCCAGGGTTTGAACGATTCATCAATTGCTTGTATTCTATCTTTTTCTTCTTCCACAATACGGTATATACAGTAATATACTTACCCATGCTTGCAGCCTCATCCTTTTTTAAAATGCTTGGCTATGATTTAAATGAATTGGGCATTGAATGCAGGATGAGAGGATCTAAGCATCCAATGGTGATAAATTAAATTAGTTCGGAGACCCCATTTGCATTCATAGCCCTTGTTAATTGGAAAGGATGATAATTAATTTATGTGAGACTATAAAGTATAGGTTAAATTAGTAAAATTTTAATTATTTATAATTATTAATTAATTTGGGGGACTATAATGAGTAAAATGGGAGCTATGAATAGAATCACCCTAATTCTTATTGGACTAATCTCCCTCCAAATCCAAAATGGACTAAAGCTGAGGGCTCAAAAGCCCAGCCCACTAACTCAAATTCACTAATCTTTCTTCACAATTAAACCCACTCGCGCGCCAATTTTGCACCTTTCTGAGAAATCAATTTTTTTGTAACCTCTATTTAACTATGAATCAATAATATTAGTTTATGGTCCGTAATATTAATAAATTTATTAAATAAATATTAGCAATTAAAAACCATAATTTTGTGAGTTTAAAAACAAAGAAAAGGGAGGATATTTATATTTGTGTTCGACTCAAATTTGCAATTTATGTAATTTTATATTTTAATTATTGTAATTTCTAAATTTAAATTTAATGAAATTTTTATTTTTAAAATTTAAAATTTATAATTGAAAGAAAAATCTATAAAGCCCCTATTGTAGAGACTAGAGAGTGGCTCTCAAGAGAGCCCCTAAAGGGTTAGGGCTCTAGCATTATGGATGATCTTACAAATTTTATAATTCAATGTATTGTGTTAAATGAATTTTGCTGAAGAATAAATCTTTTGGTTTGTCTTTGGATGTTACTCGTAAACAATAATTATTACCCCTCCTATCTCATAAAAAATGAGTCATTTTTCTTTTTGGGTCATTCCAGCGAAAGTGAGTCGTTTTCCTTTTTTTTTGGTAAAAAACAAGAAATTTAAGACTTTATTAATAAAATTAATTACACTCTTATTTTCTTAATCGCCCTAATTAATACTCATCCCTTATTTTTGAAATTATTATTGAATTATTTTTTTAAAAAAATCTTTAATAAATCATATAATTAAATATATTTAATATACTCCCTCCGTCCCAATAATGTTGTCCCCTTTCTTTTGGGCACGGAGATTAAGGAGTGTGAAATTAGTGTGGTAAAATAGAAGGTCCCACATGTTCAAGAAAAAGTAAGTATAGCTTAACCCCTTCCCAAACATGTGTCTCTCTCTCTCGGCGGCCGGCGACACCAAACACTAAGCAGAAGCTGCGCGGCCGGCGAGAAACATGAATTCAAGGAACGCAACAAATTCAGCAAATTCATAGCTTAACCTCTTCCTAATTCGTGTGTTGAGAAACATGAATTCAACAAAAAATATATTCAAGAAACGCAACAAATTCAACAAATTCAGCAGCAGGATTTTTTATTTCCGGCGAGAAACATGAATTCAACAAAAATAAATTCAAGGAGAACTAATCAACACTCTGCAAATTCAGTAAACAAGAAAAAGAAAACCAATTCAAGAAATGCAGCAAATTCAAGAACAGAAAAACAAAATCCCTAATTTATATCCCCTTCTATCCCTCTTCTTTAGTTCCTAAATTCCAGACAAGATTCGCCACTCACCACCACTTCTGAGAAAAATAGAGTAGGAGAGGCGAAGCACCATGAATGGTGGAGGAGAGAAGAGGCGACTTGACGGCGAGAGGCGGCGTGAGAAGAGGGGCAAGAGGCGGAGGGCGCTCTCCGCTGTCACTACAACGAGTCCGACAAGCCCTAATTTCTGGGGGAGCGGATTTACAGAGGGGGAAGGGGGGAGGCGGCGGCCGCGGAACAGATGGGGAAGAGGGAGGCGGCGCCCGCGGAACAGAGGGGAAGCGGATTTACAGATGGGGAAAGTGGGAGGCGGCGCCGGTGGAACAGAGGGGAAGCAGATTTACAGATGGGAAAGGGGGGAGGCGGCGCCGGCGGAACAGAGGGGCAGCGGCGCCGGTGGATTTGCAGAGGGAGCTGGTGGAGTGAATTTAGAGAGGGAGAATGGGGGAGATGGTAGGGAGAGAGAAAGAGCGAGTAGATGTGATTTAGAGGGGGGAAGTTTAATTAGAATCATGTTTAAGTGAGAGTTAATTAGTCTTAAAATTTACCTAAAAATGAAATGGGACAAGATTTGTCACGACCGCACTTGCTAAGGATAGCAAATTCGGGGAAACCGCGACTAAGGGAGGGAATTTAGGAGCGGGAGTAAGAAAGGGGCATATTCGGTTTCTTGATGACTCGACTTGTATAAGGAAATCAATCGAAATATCTAGATATCAATGAAGGCCACAAGGGGACCGTACATAATATTATCCCAAAACGGGGTACTCAATAGTTTTAGTACATTATTAAATAATACATATTGTTTGACATAATATCTTAACATAATCAGTGTTCGCAGCGGAATAACAATTTGAGTATATGTATGAAGACATATACTCTACTCTGAGGTAATCATCCTAGTTTGACAGAAGCTCCGCTTGCACACTACATCCTCGATCACAGCTCAACCTGCACATTTAAAAATACATGCAGGGCTAAGTACAAAAGTACTTAGTGGACACTTGCCGAAATTTACATACATGCATAATATTTTATTGTCAAGCCTTTCAATAGTAGTAATATACGAGGGTTTTCTTTTAAAGACTCGTATTTACCAAACATAATATCATTTCTTTCATCAATAACCCGCGCAGGTATTTTATATCATTAATCACCATATCAGTAACTCGTGCCGAGAGGGAGGCCTCCCTCTACGGACACTATGATCGGCCAACCCGCTAGATGACTCACGATCACAAGGTGTACACTAATTCCGAAGGGATTTGCGGTCCCATCCAGAATCCGAATTCGATTAACATCAGATAGGCAATTAATAATAAAACATAAAGCATTTAGGCATTGACAATATCATTTAAATTCATAAGCATAAAGTCTTAACAATTCTAATATATAATTTTAGTTTATACATAGAAAGCCTACCTGAATAGCAGACTCACGGTTTAGCTCTAACTCTGGTGCTTGACCTTTAATCCGAGAAAATAAAATAAGATTCTAATTCTCGAAAAATCTCAATAAATGAGGATGCGTGAAATGATTATGCATGACTCATATTCTTTTAATTAAATTATGAGATGCTAATCCTATTTAAGGAATTAAAGCTCGTCTTATGAGGTCGGATTATTAATCTTTAATAATCTACTCATCTTAAAATAATCTAATTTACTTACTAATTAATGATTAGTAAGTCTTAAAAATTTATCACTAATAAAAATAATTAGGATTAAATAATGGGGCCTAAATTAATAAATTTCATTGGGCTTAACTAATAAATTTCATTGAACTTAATCAATTAAAATAGTAGGAGTTCAATTAATAAAAATAATAAATCCATTATTAACAATTAATAGAAGCCCAATCAAAATAAATAATAAGAGCCCATTTATAAAAATAATAGAGTCCAAACAATATATATATTAGCCCAATGGAAATAAAATAAGCAAAGCCCAATTGAATTAATCTCCGGCCCAATAAAATAAACTAGGCCCAAAAGGAATTTAATTTGAGCCCAAATGAATAAATTCAAAGCCCAATGCATTAATAATATTAGGCCCAACATCAATTAAATTCTAGAGCCCAACACATGAGGCCCAAGATAATAAAATCATGAAGCCCAATAAGTGAGCCCATCATCACCCTTAAAATAATTAGTAAATTTTAGTATTAATCACTAATTAAAATAATTAGGATTAATACAGAAGCCTAAAATAATAATTCTTATTGGGTTAAATAAATAAATTTCATTGGACTTAATCAATTAAATCGTAGGAGCCCAAGTAATATAAATTCGAGACCCATTATTAATAAATAATAGGAGTCCAAGTAATAATTTATGTGGACTGGAAAGAATTAATCTTAGTCCAATAGACACTTTAATCGGCCCAAATGACGAATTAACAGCTGGGTTGAACTAAACAAATCTGAAACAGGCCCAATAGAATTAAATAAATTCCAGCCCAAGAACATTAAATAAATTCGGCCCAGTTAGAAATAAAAAGATGGCCCAATAAAAGAGTCCAAAAATTCTCCCCATAAATCTTCACTCTCGGTTCTCTCACTACCGACAATTCTCCTCTCTCTCTCTAAATTATCGGTTCTCTCCCTTTCTTCTTTTTTTTTTTTTATTAAAGCAGCCACTCTCTCTCTCTCTCTCAGTTATCAAGAACACACTCTCTCTCTCTCTCAATTATCAAGAACACTCTCTCTCTCTCTCAATTATCAGCCGCTCGGCTCTCTCTCTCTCAATCAAGAAAGAACACTGTTCATCATCTCTCTCTCTCGCTCGATTCTCCTCCGGCCGCCTCCTCACGAGCTCCACCGCGGACGGTTCCAGCGAACATCGTCGACCGGGAGTCATCGCCGCTCCGCCCTCTGGACGTTCCAGCCGTCGCCGAGGAACTCGCCGTCGACTGCTGCTGTTCCCGGAGTCGCGGCCTGGAGTTGCAGAGCTCCGAAATCCGGCGAATCGGCCTCTATCGCGCCGAGGTCCGGCCCTCCTTCTCTCTTCCTCAATCTCGCTCTAATCTCTCCTAAATCAAACGCCCCCCTTCGGTTCTCTCTCGATCTGTATCCAGCCGGGGAATCCACCGCCGCTGCAACTGGATCTCGGCGAGCACCGTCGACTGGAAGCCGCTGGAGTTGCTGCTGCTTCGCCGGGAGTCGACGAAACTGCCGTCTCCGCCTGAGACCGGCGAAATTCGCTGCGTGGAGTTGCTGCCGCTGACTCCAGTCGCCGTTCGGTGCCGCCGCCGCCGTCAAAGTTGGGCTCAGGAACAGCGAGGTTCGACGCCGTGCTGTCGAAAAACGTCGCGGTCTCTCCGGGGCTTGGCTAAAAAGGGCAGTCGGTCCTATGTTCCTAAAAGCTAAGTTCTTGTTCTATCCCTCTACAATTGTATTTCAATTCATGTTGTTGCCGATGGAAATTCTCATGACTTGGTTCTAAGTACAAAGGCAGTATAAAGATATCAATGTATGAATAAATCTATTTCTGTTTAATGCTAATCATGTACGCATATGTGATTTGCTATGTCCCTCTGTTTTACTCTCATCCTATGTTTCGAATTTCTTTTATATGAAATGAGGGAAGTGAAATGCATATATGAGGATAGTGAACTGAAAATACCTTGAGGATATGGTTGTGGTGTCTATTTGCTGCTGTGTTGAATGAAGCAGGAATTAACTGATACTTGAAAATTTCTTTGGCAGAGAATGATGAAAACGTTTAAGTATGGAATGAGTATGAGATGAGGATTAATAGCTGCTGAAATCTGAAACCAAATGAAGGTGTTCGGGTGTGAAAATTTTGCAAAAAATGCTGCTGGAGCTGGAGTCAAAGAAGAATATTTCAATAGGCGTGGAGCTGGAGTCAAAGAAAAATGTCAATAGATGGCTGAGCATGCTTGAGCATGCTTAAAGGATATCTGCAGATTTTCTTCACACACATACACTATTCCATTTTTTTTTTAATGTTGGTAGATAGATAGAAAAATAGGGGTTTGTAAAGTGAAGTATAAACAGAAGCAATAATTCTTGTCTTGGAATTTCTATATCTGTAATATTGTATTGCATCTTTTTTTTTAAATAAAATCCAACTACCGGTTTTGTTAATATCGCGTGTTTATAAAACTACTCGATATCTGCTTCCTTTCTTAGCTAGAATAAATTCTAAATTAAATCCGTAGATTTAATTCTTCATAACCCGGAATCAATTCACGACTCAAGAAATAATAATAAAAATAGAAAAATAATTCTATTGTGATTAATAAATAACATGACTTCGCTAAGTCAGTTATGAATCTGAAATAATTATTGTCTTACTCAATAATTCTCATCGCGGTTTTATTTACGCGAAGCTACTGACTTGGTAATAAAATAATAATCCTGCTTAATTGAATATAATCCAAGGTCATAAGCTGAATTTAAATCATAAATAATTACTGGGCTTGATTTACTGAAAGATGAAATAATAATATCATATTACTGGATTTAAATATAATAAAAGAGCGGGTTGTTACATACTACCCCTCTTAACAAAAATTTCGTCCCGAAATTTGCATACCTATGTGAAAAGTTCTGGGTATTTTTCTTTCATCTGGTCCTCAAGTTCCCACGTTGCTTCTTCCGGTCCATGGTGTCTCCACAGTATTTTGACTGACGCGATCGATTTATTCCTTAACTCTTGCACCTTTCGGTCCAAAATGGCTTCAGGTTTTTCCTCGTACGTCAAGTCTGGGTTAAGAATCATTTCATCTTGGTGAATCACGTGTTTGGGGTCAAACACGTACCGTCTCAGCTGTGACACGTGGAACACATTGTGAACGTTTCCAAAGCTAGGTGGCAGTGCCAACCTATACGCTACGGGACCTATTCTTTCAAGGATCTCATAAGGTCCTACAAAACGGGGTCTCAACTTACCCTTAACACCGAATCTAACGATCCCTTTCGAGGGTGATATTTTAAGGAAAACCTTGTCTCCAATCTGAAATTGTAGTTCAGTTCGTCGGGTATCAGCATAAGACTTCTGTCTGTCCTGGGCCTCTTTAATTCTTGCTCTAATTTGGCGGATGGTCTCAATCATCTCGCTTACTGCATCTGGCCCAAGGATCTTTCTTTCACCCACTTCATCCCAGTAAAGTGGTGATCTACACTTCCTTCCATACAGCGCCTCATAAGGTGCCATATCAATGGTTGCCTGGTAACTATTGTTGTAGGCGAATTCGATTAACGGCAGCACTGATTCCCAACTTCCTCCTCGGTCTAGCACCACTGTCCTCAACATATCTTCAAGGGTCTGAATTGTCCTTTCTGATTGTCCATCTGTTTGAGGGTGAAAGGCGGTGCTAAAGTTTAATCTCGTTCCCAACTCTTTCTGTAAACTGATCCAAAATCTAGAAGTAAATTTTGAATCTCTATCTGAAGTAATGGATATTGGTATTCCATGTAGCCGTACAATCTCACGAATGTACAGTTGGGCTAGTTTTTCCGATCCATGGGTAATTGGAATCGGTATAAAATGAGCGCTCTTCGTGAGACGGTCTACTATTACCCAAATAGCTGTGTTGCCCCTATTTGTCTTGGGTAAACCCGTCACGAAATCCATCGCTATGTGCTCCCACTTCCATTCTGGGATTTCCAATGGCTGTAATTTCCCATATGGTCGTTGATGTAAAGCTTTCACTTGCTGGCATGCAAGGCAACGCTCTACAAACGAGGCTATATCTCGTTTCATCCCGTCCCACCAAAACTTCTGTTTTAGATCTTGGTACATTTTGGTACTTCCGGGATGAGCGGTATAGGGCGTGTCATGAGCTTCACTCATGATCTCGTTTCTGAGTTCCTCGTTATGGGGAACACACAATCTTCCTTCAAAAAGAACTGCGTTATCCGTTGCCTCTTGGTAGCCTCCTGGCGTGCCTGTTCGGATCTTGAGACGAACTTTTTCCAAGCTCTCATCCGCTCTCTGGGCACTGACGATCCTTTCTCTGAGGTCTGGGACGGCTACTAGAGTTGCAATAATTGCTCTTGTCGTTGCCGGTGGCTGAACCACTTCTATCTTCAATTTGTCAAAATCCCTTACAAGCGTGTCTTCTTGAGTGAGAAGAAGTCCTAACTCGGATTGAGTTTTACGACTTAAAGCATCAGCTACTACATTAGCTTTTCCCGGGTGGTAGTTGATACCGCAGTCGTAATCCTTTACGAGTTCGAGCCATCTCCTCTGTCTCATATTCAAGTCTTTCTGCTCGAAAAAATACTTAAGGCTTTTGTGATCAGTGAAGATTTCACATCTAACTCCGTATAGATGGTGTCTCCAAATTTTCAAAGCATGCACAATTGCTGCCAGTTCCAGATCATGAGTGGGGTAGTTCAATTCATGTGGCCTTAATTGTCGCGAGGCGTAGGCAATGACCTTTCCTTCTTGCATCAACACACAACCTAGCCCATTTTTGGACGCGTCTGTGAAGATCACGTATTCTTTATCGGCTGCTGGAACTGCTAGCACTGGTGCAGTTGTCAATTTCTTTTTCAGCTCTTGAAAGCTGGCTTCACACTCTTCGTTCCACTTATACTTGATTCCTTTGCGAAGTAATTGCGTCATTGGTCTCGCTATTTTAGAGAATCCTTCGATGAATCTCCGGTAGTATCCTGCCAAACCTAAGAAACTTCGGATTTCATTAGGTGTGGTTGGTGATTTCCACTCGCGCACTGCTTGCACCTTGGCGGGGTCCACCTTGATTCCATCTGCTGATACGATGTGCCCTAAAAACATTACTTCTTTCAACCAAAATTCGCACTTGCTGAATTTGGCGAACAACTTCTCCGTCTTTAATGTCTCCAGGATGATTCTTAAATGATTTTCATGCTCTTGGTCATTCTTAGAATAGATGAGGATATCATCTATAAACACTAAGACAAATTTGTCTAAGTATGGATGGAAAACTCGATTCATGAGGTCCATGAATACTGCCGGTGCATTGGTTAAACCAAATGGCATGACAACGAATTCATAGTGACCATATCTTGTGCGGAAAGCGGTCTTAGATATATCCTCTGATCTGATCTTCAGTTGATGATACCCAGACCTTAAATCTATTTTTGAGAATACACTGGCTCCTTTGAGTTGATCGAACAAATCATCTATCCTTGGAAGAGGATATTTGTTTTTAAGCGTCAGTTTGTTCAACTCTCGATAATCAATGCACATTCTCATGGTTCCATCTTTCTTTTTGACAAAGAGTACAGGCGCTCCCCAAGGCGAGACACTGGGTCTGATGAAACCCAAGTCCAAGAGTTCCTGTAGTTGCACCTTTAATTCTTGTAGTTCCTTTGGGGCCATCCTGTACGGTGCCTTTGATACTGGGGCAGATCCAGGTTCTAGATCAATGGTGAAATCTAGTTGCCTGTCTGGAGGTAGTCCTGGCAATATTTCAGGAAAAACTTCTGGAAAGTCTCGTACTATTGCCACATCTTCCACCTTCTTGTCTTCACTAGCTTCCCCGTTTAGGTAGACGAGATAAGCTGTGCTTCCTTCCTTCATCATCTCTTTTCTGGCTTGTAATGCGGATATTACTGGTACTCTTTTCTTCATACCTATGCCGTGAAATTCCGTCGGTTCCTTTCCAGGTGGTCGAAGAGAAATTTTTCGTTCACTACAAAGGATGGTGGCGTGATTCTCAGCTAGCCAGTCCATTCCTAAGATCATATCTACGTCCCACATGAGCAGAATATTAAGATTGTTCGCTACCATCTTAAGTTCTCCTATTTCAAATTCTACGTTCGAGCAAACATGTGTGGTGGTAGATCTTTCTCCTGAGGGTGTAGTGATTCTTAAGGCACACTTAGCTCGTTCTGATTCGATTTCTAAGGTATCTACGCAAGGGGCAGATATAAAAGAATGCGAGGCACCAGTATCGAACAGAATCATTATGGAAAAACCTTTAAGCTTGCCCATACCTGCCAGGTTTCCCTGGTTTTTCTCGGGCTGGTTTTGGGTGAGAGCAAAGGCTCTCGCCTGCTGCGGCAATGGTTGCTGGCGCCTCTGTTGCTGTTGGCGCTGTTGGTGCTTGTGTTGGTATTGCTGCTGGTATGGCTGTTGTTGGCGGGGCTGGTATTGGTATTGCTGCTGGTATGGCTGTTGTTGGCGGGGATGGTGTTGCCCTTGAACTGCTTGCAGGGGCTGGGCATAAGTGGCCCTGATTGCCGCGCCCTGCTGTTTGTTGGGGCATTGTGAGGAGTAGTGGCCCTTCTGGCCACACGTGTAGCAACTGTCAGTTCCAGCCTTACAGACACCACGATGTGGTTTATGGCATTTTGGACAAAGGGGAACTTCATTTTGTCTTTGGCTGCCTCCAGCCGGGGCAGGACCCTGTTGCTTCCCTTGTCCTTGTTGCTGATATTGTCCAAACGGCGCATTTCCTTGCCATGGCCTCTTGTTAGTCTGGTTTTCATTTCCTCTATGGTCGTTCCAGTTGCGCTTCCCTTTAAAGTTCTGAGGGCGTGCAGGTGGGTTGGCTGGCGCTGAGGTCTGTGGCGGAGCCAACCTTTCTACTGGCATCGCAGCTTCGATGTCCAGTGCCCTGTTCAAAGACTCAGTGTATGAGAGTCCACCATGACTAGCTAGAGTCATCCGAATCTCGTGCCTCAGACCGGCACAAAATTTCTCCGCCATTTTCTCATCAGTATCCACCTGTTGTGGAGCATAACGCGATAGATCGCAGAACTCTCTGTCATACTCTGTCACCGTCTTCTTCCCTTGTTTCAGGCTATAGAACTCAGCCTCCTTCTTCTTTCTGTAGCTTTTGGGAATATACTTATCATATAATCCCGTCTTAAAGTCTTCCCAAGTGTATGCTGCCCATTGTTCGGGAGTCAGAGTCTTTCGGCGGGCTTCCCACCAAAAGTCAGCCGATCCGGCTAGTTGGAAAGACATACACGAGAGTCGCTCCTCTTCTGTGCAGTGTAGGAAAGTGAAGATACGCTCCAAGGCGCGTATCCAAGCTTCGGCCTCGGCTGGGTCGCCTGTCCCAGTAAATGTGGGCGGATTCTGTCGAAGAAACAGTTCTTCAGTCCTTCTAGCAGGGGGTGGAGGGGGTGGGGTAGGTTCCCTGTCGTTTCGCCGCCCTTCAGGTATTTCATCGCGATTTCCATCATTGTTAACGTTTCTCCTAGGGGGGCGACCTCGTTTAGGCGGCATTCTGCAAATTACAAACACCCTTTTTAATACATTCTATACAGGAGTCTCTAAGGCAATTAATAAAGAACTGTTTGTTAAATTTAACTTATCATAACTCCAAAACTAAAATATTAACAGGAATCGTTGTATACACAAGTCACATTATTCAAAGTTACTACATTCTTAACTGACTTGTGAAGAATAAAACCCGTAGAGAAACATAAAACATATACGAGATCATCGCAGAAAGCCCATGCTAGGGTCATTTTTATCTCATGGAATATTGCCTCATCGAGGGCTTTTACATCGTCAACCCAAAATGTAAGTAAAGTCTATCTAGTACTCCCTATGATGTATCGGCTTACTAGTTAAGCAATCACAAAAGGGTTTTTATTCGCGGAATGTCCTAGAGACCAACATTTCCGTACTAATGCTAGCTAGAAACAAGATAAATAAAAACATAGTCATTAGAACGAATTATCGTTTCCGGAGTACATTCACAAGCTAAAACTATCAAATCTGTGAACTCTGAGTCGCGGTACGACTGTTCCTCGGTGACGCCAGGGGGTCCTCTTCTGGATCCTCCTCGGGGTCTTCCTCCTCATCCTCCTCGGGGTCCTCCTCCTCATCCTCGCCCGACTCCCAGCTGGGCAACGGAGTCTCTCCCTGGCCCTCGCCTGTCTCCTGCATGATCTGGGCTGAGCGGAAGATATCGTCCGCAATCTCACGGATCGGATCGTCTCTGGTGCTGATCCTGGCCGTGGCACGAGGCTTGATCGGAGCTGGAGTTGGCACGGGCTCGGGATGAGTAATCCTCATCGTACCATACGGTACTGTACCATCATTCTCCTGCATAGGGGCTTTGCCCCTATCTATGAACTCCCTCAGGTTGGACATGACCCTGTCAGCGTTGGCCATGGCAGTCGAAAGCCTTGCTTCTGCCGTAGGTATCATTGGTGGTGGAGGAGTAGCAGCCCGGGCTGATGAGTCAGGGGGCGATGGAAAATCCCTGCGAGCCCGTGGACGAGAAGGGCCTGCCTCGTCATCGTGCCTACCACGGCGCCCTAGAACTGAGGCTCGTGGTGGAGGATCTCGGGGCAAGGCCATCGAGGGCTCGGGAGCAGTAGTGGGTGCTTCCGCTGGCAAAGGCGTCCCCACCTGTACGTAGTCTCCCGGAAGGATGTAGGGCCCTAGAGGAGCACGGCCCCACAAAGTGAAACAGATCTGAAGCTCCGCAATAAAGCTAGGGAAGTCTCCCATGAGGTCGTGGTAATCTTCTCGGCGAAAGATGTAGTGGGCAGAAATCTGTCTAGCCCATCCCTGCCACTCGGAAGGTAACAGTAAGATCAACCTCTGGATACCGTCATACCCTGATACTCCATGTGCACTCGCCTCGACCCAGTGTCTGTGAAAACCTGCGAGGAACTGTCCGAGGTTATCCCCGTGACATGGAGCATAGGTGCGATAGGACCGCTCGACCTCCTCTGGACTAGCCCATGGGGGTAGTGGTCGTCGTCGGGTGAAAACAGTCCTCGCCATCTAACAAAGGAAGTTCTATCGTCAAAAGTAGCACACGACAAGTAACTTAAGGCGATAAGGTTCTAAATATCTAAAATCGGAAAACAAGTTCGGTTCAATAACCATAACGTGCAAAAATACCTCATCATCTAAATCTAGCATTTACACAAGTCATACAGGTTCTTAATACTTAATCACAGATTACCTAATTCGACTATCATATAGTTCTAGTGTTGTTGTTTACCGAACTTAGGGCTTGTTATGTGATGATGATATTTTCTTAAATCTAGCAACGAGCACTAAAAGTTTCAACAAAATAAGTTCGAAAGGCCAAGTTAATTCGAGATCTCATCGTAGAAAAACACTCGAATATTTAAGCTATGCCCATGCCATTAACGTACTATTGGCGTTCGTTACGTTGCTCAATCTTCATGCTCGTGGTTTCATCATGCGACCCTTCGTGTGATTCTTCTTTCTCTATTTCGACCGTCATTGTCGATGTCATCGTAACATGAAGAAAAAGTTAAGGCATCTCCCTAAGTTCTCTTCTATGTTCCGTCGTGAGAGTGAGCATATATAACTTAACAGTTCTAAGTTCTTGTGATTCATACAATAGTCATACTTATTCATGCTTCATACATTTCAAGAAATTAACTTAATTAAAACTTGAAAGTACTTACCATAACCTCCGTTGAGCGTGACGAGATGTAGTGCCAAGCTTTTGTCAACTAGTTCAAAGTGTATTTACTTACTTAATCTAGACTCAACTTAGAAGAAATGAGTAGTACTCAGAGCAAAAGAAATGCTCTGATACCATTCTGTCACGACCGCACTTGCTAAGGATAGCAAATTCGGGGAAACCGCGACTAAGGGAGGGAATTTAGGAGCGGGAGTAAGAAAGGGGCATATTCGGTTTCTTGATGACTCGACTTGTATAAGGAAATCAATCGAAATATCTAGATATCAATGAAGGCCACAAGGGGACCGTACATAATATTATCCCAAAACGGGGTACTCAATAGTTTTAGTACATTATTAAATAATACATATTGTTTGACATAATATCTTAACATAATCAGTGTTCGCAGCGGAATAACAATTTGAGTATATGTATGAAGACATATACTCTACTCTGAGGTAATCATCCTAGTTTGACAGAAGCTCCGCTTGCACACTACATCCTCGATCACAGCTCAACCTGCACATTTAAAAATACATGCAGGGCTAAGTACAAAAGTACTTAGTGGACACTTGCCGAAATTTACATACATGCATAATATTTTATTGTCAAGCCTTTCAATAGTAGTAATATACGAGGGTTTTCTTTTAAAGACTCGTATTTACCAAACATAATATCATTTCTTTCATCAATAACCCGCGCAGGTATTTTATATCATTAATCACCATATCAGTAACTCGTGCCGAGAGGGAGGCCTCCCTCTACGGACACTATGATCGGCCAACCCGCTAGATGACTCACGATCACAAGGTGTACACTAATTCCGAAGGGATTTGCGGTCCCATCCAGAATCCGAATTCGATTAACATCAGATAGGCAATTAATAATAAAACATAAAGCATTTAGGCATTGACAATATCATTTAAATTCATAAGCATAAAGTCTTAACAATTCTAATATATAATTTTAGTTTATACATAGAAAGCCTACCTGAATAGCAGACTCACGGTTTAGCTCTAACTCTGGTGCTTGACCTTTAATCCGAGAAAATAAAATAAGATTCTAATTCTCGAAAAATCTCAATAAATGAGGATGCGTGAAATGATTATGCATGACTCATATTCTTTTAATTAAATTATGAGATGCTAATCCTATTTAAGGAATTAAAGCTCGTCTTATGAGGTCGGATTATTAATCTTTAATAATCTACTCATCTTAAAATAATCTAATTTACTTACTAATTAATGATTAGTAAGTCTTAAAAATTTATCACTAATAAAAATAATTAGGATTAAATAATGGGGCCTAAATTAATAAATTTCATTGGGCTTAACTAATAAATTTCATTGAACTTAATCAATTAAAATAGTAGGAGTTCAATTAATAAAAATAATAAATCCATTATTAACAATTAATAGAAGCCCAATCAAAATAAATAATAAGAGCCCATTTATAAAAATAATAGAGTCCAAACAATATATATATTAGCCCAATGGAAATAAAATAAGCAAAGCCCAATTGAATTAATCTCCGGCCCAATAAAATAAACTAGGCCCAAAAGGAATTTAATTTGAGCCCAAATGAATAAATTCAAAGCCCAATGCATTAATAATATTAGGCCCAACATCAATTAAATTCTAGAGCCCAACACATGAGGCCCAAGATAATAAAATCATGAAGCCCAATAAGTGAGCCCATCATCACCCTTAAAATAATTAGTAAATTTTAGTATTAATCACTAATTAAAATAATTAGGATTAATACAGAAGCCTAAAATAATAATTCTTATTGGGTTAAATAAATAAATTTCATTGGACTTAATCAATTAAATCGTAGGAGCCCAAGTAATATAAATTCGAGACCCATTATTAATAAATAATAGGAGTCCAAGTAATAATTTATGTGGACTGGAAAGAATTAATCTTAGTCCAATAGACACTTTAATCGGCCCAAATGACGAATTAACAGCTGGGTTGAACTAAACAAATCTGAAACAGGCCCAATAGAATTAAATAAATTCCAGCCCAAGAACATTAAATAAATTCGGCCCAGTTAGAAATAAAAAGATGGCCCAATAAAAGAGTCCAAAAATTCTCCCCATAAATCTTCACTCTCGGTTCTCTCACTACCGACAATTCTCCTCTCTCTCTCTAAATTATCGGTTCTCTCCCTTTCTTCTTTTTTTTTTTTATTAAAGCAGCCACTCTCTCTCTCTCTCTCAATTATCAAGAACACTCTCTCTCTCTCTCTCAATTATCAAGAACACTCTCTCTCTCTCTCAATTATCAGCCGCTCGGCTCTCTCTCTCTCAATCAAGAAAGAACACTGTTCATCATCTCTCTCTCTCGCTCGATTCTCCTCCGGCCGCCTCCTCACGAGCTCCACCGCGGACGGTTCCAGCGAACATCGTCGACCGGGAGTCATCGCCGCTCCGCCCTCTGGACGTTCCAGCCGTCGCCGAGGAACTCGCCGTCGACTGCTGCTGTTCCCGGAGTCGCGGCCTGGAGTTGCAGAGCTCCGAAATCCGGCGAATCGGCCTCTATCGCGCCGAGGTCCGGCCCTCCTTCTCTCTTCCTCAATCTCGCTCTAATCTCTCCTAAATCAAACGCCCCCCTTCGGTTCTCTCTCGATCTGTATCCAGCCGGGGAATCCACCGCCGCTGCAACTGGATCTCGGCGAGCACCGTCGACTGGAAGCCGCTGGAGCTGCTGCTGCTTCGCCGGGAGTCGACGAAACTGCCGTCTCCGCCTGAGACCGGCGAAATTCACTGCGTGGAGTTGCTGCCGCTGACTCCAGTCGCCGTTCGGTGCCGCCGCCGCCGTCAAAGTTGGGCTCAGGAACAGCGAGGTTCGACGCCGTGCTGTCGAAAAACGTCGCGGTCTCTCCGGGGCTTGGCTAAAAAGGGCAGTCGGTCCTATGTTCCTAAAAGCTAAGTTCTTGTTCTATCCCTCTACAATTGTATTTCAATTCATGTTGTTGCCGATGGAAATTCTCATGACTTGGTTCTAAGTACAAAGGCAGTATAAAGATATCAATGTATGAATAAATCTATTTCTGTTTAATGCTAATCATGTACGCATATGTGATTTGCTATGTCCCTCTGTTTTACTCTCATCCTATGTTTCGAATTTCTTTTATATGAAATGAGGGAAGTGAAATGCATATATGAGGATAGTGAACTGAAAATACCTTGAGGATATGGTTGTGGTGTCTATTTGCTGCTGTGTTGAATGAAGCAGGAATTAACTGATACTTGAAAATTTCTTTGGCAGAGAATGATGAAAACGTTTAAGTATGGAATGAGTATGAGATGAGGATTAATAGCTGCTGAAATCTGAAACCAAATGAAGGTGTTCGGGTGTGAAAATTTTGCAAAAAATGCTGCTGGAGCTGGAGTCAAAGAAGAATATTTCAATAGGCGTGGAGCTGGAGTCAAAGAAAAATGTCAATAGATGGCTGAGCATGCTTGAGCATGCTTAAAGGATATCTGCAGATTTTCTTCACACACATACACTATTCCATTTTTTTTTTAATGTTGGTAGATAGATAGAAAAATAGGGGTTTGTGACAAACATGGTTTTCGTACCTCAATTCCACATGTTTTGTTGTCATTTCCCTTCATGTTTTGCTTGTGAATGCTTGTTTGTGCCCGAATATTTAGTTTTATAAAGATTTGATATCTTGGTGTAGTTTTGGAGCAATTTCAGGAAACCTCAATGATTAATTGGAGGATTTTGAAGATATGAGATTGAAGTACGTCTCGAGAGGAATCCGTGAGCGCAAACGGCGACCAAATCCGAGTCCGGACGAGGGAGAACGGAGCAAAACGAGCGGACTGCGCAATACGCCCAGTACCCCGCGGTCACCACCCGCGGCCGCGGGGTGGGACCGCGGGTCAGCTGTTCCCAATTCCAGGGGTGTACCGCGGTCACCACCCGCGGCCGCGGGGCGGGACCGCGGGTTCCCTGAGTTTTGCCCACGTTTGAGCACCACGGGCGCGGGCCATGACCGCGGGAAAAGAGCGGAGTCGCGTTTTTCAGCCCTTAAACCCCTTTCTCCCCCTTTTCCTCACATTATTCATCATCCCCAACATTCCTACCTCCATATCCAAACCCTAACCCCCATTAATACTCATTCCTACCCATTTGAAGAAGGCATTGAAGAGGAGAGAGGATTGAAGCAAGCTTCTCAATAGGATTTGTTCATTCTTTCTCTCTCTTTCATTTATGTTTCTCTTTTCATTGGGTATGTTATTGTTGAACATGATAGGCTAAATTTCTCTTTGATTTGGGGATTAGGCTAGATGATTATTGTAATGGATTGATTATTTATGCTCAATATAAATCTTGTTTGTTCATTTGCACATTATCTTTTCAAACCCTTGATTTATTTCTTGTATGGATTGTTGGCCACATTCTATGCATTTCTAATTTGCACTTTGAATCGGGAGAGGATAATTGCAATAGATAAGGTGTTTGAAACATATCAATTCGATAACCGGGAGGTTGAGAGTTGGGTGAGAGTATGTCGATCTTTGTGTGCTTTTGGGAGTTATAGGTTAGAAGTTGACCGGGGACGACAACTATGACCCGTAATCTACCGTTTTAGTCGTCCGGGAGGGGGCTAGAACTAGTTGGGAGATCACTCTAGATAATTAGGTTCGTCAAGATTAGTATTGAGTTATAATTGAAGTCCTTTGCTTAATCATCGATGCCTAGTCCCTAAATCGCCTTAATCATCTTTTTAATCCACTTTGCTTGCTTGTTTTTATTCGTCTTTACACTTGTTAAGTATTTAGTTAGATAATCAAACCACTCACCTCCTTGTTTAGTCTAAATAGCTCTAGCATAATGAATTAGGATAATCACTAGATTGAACTACTAATCCTTGTGGGATACGACCTTGCTTCCATATATTACAACTACCCGTATACTTGCGGCGTGGTGAAAATATTAGCGAACAAGTTTTTGGCGCCGTTGCCGGGGATTAGTTTAGTTTCTTTGCTTGTGATATTTTGCTTCATTGTGCTTAACTACTTTAGACATTTTACTTGCTTTAATTTTTGTTTTCTATTTTAAGATTGTGATTTGACTCTTTGTTCTTGTTGGTTGATAGGTAGTGTATGAATACAAGGTCTAAAGGTGCACCTCTTATACCTATAAACCTTGAGGTTGAAGCTTTTTGCCGACACAACAAAGCAAGAACAAGAAGAGATAGAGAGTTGGAGGAAGCTATGGCGGAAAATTTCGATTTAATCCGTCAACTCCAAAGGCAATTGGAGGACATGCAAGGGCAAATCAATGAGCAAGAGGCTCAAAGGAATGCACCACCACCACCACCTATTAGCAATATGTTCCAACCCGTGGTCCAACAAGTGGGAGTGCATGCCCCGAGAATCAATGCCAATAATTTTGAGCTCAAGCCGGCCCTCATCAACATGGTGCAACAAAATCAATTCGCCGGTCTTTCTCAAGATGACCCGAATGGACATCTCGGCAATTTCTTGGAGATATGCGATACTATCAAGATAAATGGAGTTCCGGAGGATGCCATTCGACTTCGACTCTTTCCCTTCTCACTAAGGGGCATGGCCAAGACATGGTATCAATCTTTAGAGATTGGTTCCATCACTACATGGGAGAAAATGGCTCAAAGGTTCCTTATCAAGTTCTTCCCTCCAAGTAAGACAATGAAGATGAAGAAGGACATTGTCCAATTTCATCAATTCGATGGAGAGACCTTCTATGAAGCTTGGGAGAGATTCAAAGAGATGATAAGGAAGTGTCCCAACCATGGTTTGGATCAAAACACCATTATTTGTTCATTCTATACCGGGTGTAGTGGTGAGATGCAAAGAGACATGAATGCATCGGCCAATGGAGCATTGTTGGAAAAGAGCCACGAGGAGGCCACCCACATCATAGAGAACTTGGCCGCCAATAGCTACCAATTTCCGGGGGAGAGGACTATTTTGAAGAAGGTGGCGGCTACAACAAGCTCGGATCCGATAGCTCTTTTGACAGCTCAATTGACCGCCATGAATAACAAGATTGATGCTATGTCAATATCAAGGGTAGAGCCCGTGGTTGAAGAACAAACTAGCTTCGAGGATGTGAACTACATCAACAACAACAACAACCGAGGCCAAGGGAATTTCCGGCCTTCACATCAAGGTGGTTATCAAGGCCAAGGGCAAGGGCAATACAATCAAGGATTTCAAACAAATCGCCACCCAAATCTTGCCTATGGTAATCCCAATAACTTCTTGCAACCACCGCCCGGATTTGCGGTGAGTGATGGCATGATCAAGGAAGAGAAGAAGCTCAACCTTGAAGAGATCTTAATGAAATTCATGACGGCCACTCAAGCCCACATGACAAGAACCGACGAAAGGTTAGAGGCTCAAGCAACCCAATTGAAAATGCTTGAGATGAAAGTGGGACAAATTGCTGAATCCTTAAGCAACCAACATCAAAAGGGGCAATTTCCGAGTAACACCGTTGTGAATCCAAAAGAACATTGCAAGGCTATCACTATAAGAAGTGGGAAGATACTTGAAGAGTCCAAGATACCTCCGGAAGTCATGAACAATGATGAGAACATGTCACGACCGGTCCTAATTAAGGATAATTAAGCCGGGGAAACCGTGACTAATGGAGGGAGATTAGAAACGGGGTAGAAAGGGGATAATTAAACAAAGAAGAATCACATTTCATAATTTAACAAAAGGAATATTTATAATATAACAGAAGTTTAGTCGTATAGACTCAAATAACTAGTAAGTTCAGATATCTCTGACTTAGCCAAATAAACATAAAACTTCTGAGTACGCAGCGGAATAAGGTTCTGATTACATGTATGATGACATGTAACCCTAGAGTTCATTACTACATAATAAGACAAAAGAATCCCGCTCGTCACTTCATCACCATCGGCAGCTGCTCAACCTGCACATTTAGAAATATATGCAGGGCTTGAGTACAAAAGTACTCAGTGGGCACGTATGCCTAAGTATAAAATACATGCTTCAAAACTGTAAATTGTCATGCCATAATTAAACAGTACAGCAAGGGAGTTTTTCGCTAAAAGGCCCAAGCTTACTAAATTCATTTGTGATTCTTAAAGTTCGACTGCAGTCTAAGTTCTCTTGTAATCTATCATATCTGGAACTTTGTGCCGGAGAGGTGGCCACCTCTCACGGTCACTTGACCGGCCAACCCGCTAGATGACTCACGGTCACTGGTGTACACTAGCCCTGGCAGGATAGCTATCAACTGCTCAAGACACGAATTCGATTACATGATAAAAGTCACATCAGATAGATATCATACCGAAATTTAAATATTTTATGGCAAGACAATATTTGAAATAACTTCAATTAATTTAGTCATGAAATAACTTGCTTGAACGTAACATTTAAACTCATTTGATATATATGAAAGTAATGCCCACCTGATATAAACTTTCTGTGGTACAAAAGCTCCTCAACAGATTATCAATCTCGCCCTTGACCTTTATTACGAGAATATATGTACATATATAAGATATTTGCTCGAATAAAAATCCTCAAATGAGAATGTGTATTTAACTATGCATGATCCTTATGCATGAATTATTATTCTGAAATAATAATCAGGGAATTTCTATTGTTAATCCAGGCTATCGGATTTAAACAAAAGCTAAGTCTCGTCTCATGAAGCCGGATAACTAATAAAAATTAATCCGTTCTCTTCAGGATGTTATACACTACTGATTAAATAATCCCGCTCTATGTGGTAGATAGAAAGGAACTAACTCGGCTTATTCATTACATAACCTTGTAGGAATTTATCGGGCTTATCAAATATGAATGGAAATAATAATATAATTTCAAATAATTAAAAGGCTCAACATAAGGCAGCCTAATAATTAATTAAATAGAAGTGAGCTTGAATAATTAACATGTGAGGCCCAATTGAAATAATTCATCGGCTCAAGTAATTAAATAAATCTTGGCCCAAATAAATAAATAATTTGATTAGCTGGGCTTAATTAAATAAATCAAACGAGGCCCAACGAAGATAATATAACAAAGGCCCAATGAATTAAACTAAAGTCCAATTAAAATAGATTGCAGTTGGGCTTTTATTAATAAACTCGGGCCAAAGAGAAATAATAAAGGCCCATATGAAAATAAATACAACTAGGCCCAAAGAAAATAAATAGGAGGCCCAATTTTCGGCCCAATTATTAAAATAAATAGAGTCCAACTCAATTAAATAAAGCCCATACAAATCAAAACAACAATTAACTCAAAGCCCTTATAAATAAAATCAGAGGTCCAATCAGTAATTAAAATTGGTCCATATAAATAAATTCTGAAGCCCAATTCCTAATTTAAAATCGGCCCAAAATTAATAAATAACTCAGCCCAACTCAAGCCCACTGAAAATAAATAACAAAGCCCAATAAATAAATAGGAGGCCCAAATTTTTCGGCCCAACTCAATTAAATTAAAGCCCAAAACAAATTGAAGAGCCCAACTCCAAATACACGGTTCTCTCTCTCAACAATAATACACTCATCTCTCTCTCTCTCGGTCACACTCCCACGCACCCATACGAAAGTAAATCTCTCTCTTCTTCTCAATTCTCGTTTCTCTCTCTCTCGCTAAGTTCCGCAGCTGCAGAAACTCGCCGGGAAGCAGCGGTGATAAGTCGCCGTCATCCGCTGCTCTCCCCTCTCCGTCCGTTTCCGGCGACATCATTGTCGAGCCGCCCTCTCTTTCGGCCCTCCGGCTCAACTCCGGCAAAGCAGCCCCCAACGTTGTATCCACTTCTCCCTTCTCCTCTTTCTCGTGCGACAGGTACCCCATGCGCCGGCCGGCCGCCACCGCTCCGATTTCGAACGGAGGCGCCGCCTGAGCCCTAGTTTCTTCCCCAAATCAGAGAGCGCCGCCGTCGCTGCAACTGGAAGGTCGGAAGATTCGCCGTGTCGCTGCTTCGATCCGCCACCGCCTTGAGCTATCGCCGTTGTCTGGAGCTGCTGCTGTTTCACCGAAGTCGCGGCTTGCTGGAGGAGCGCCGCCGCCGGCCGCTGCTGTTGGCCAGCCTTCTTCCTATCTCTCCCTCTCGATCCGGCCTCAGCCGAAGCGGGTGCCGCCGCCGCTGCCGTCTGTGGAAGACCGGCGAGCGCCTCCTCTTCCCTCCGCCGACCAGCTTCTCGTCCAGCCGCCATCGTCTCTGATCGGCTTCGGTTGCCGACGCGGGCTCCATCAACGCCGTTGATGCTGTCCTAATTCCAGAAAGAAGAGGTCGCCGCTGCCGGGCCAGCCGCTGTTCGGGGCTCGGTACCGGTGGTCAGCGCCGACTGTTGCTGCTCGTCCGCCGCTGCTCTTGAATCCAGCGAGGTCGAGAGCCATCGCCGAGGGTCGGGAGTCTTCTCCTTTCACCGCTCGACCGCCGTCAACGCTGCTGTCCTTGGAAACCGCCGCTGCTGCGCACGAGTCCGGCGTGCCTCTGCACGTCGCCGTGATTCACGGTTGGCGCTTGGATCCCCTTGAGCCGTCGCCCAATCATCGCTTCATGGCTCGACCGAACAGGCTGCGCCCTTTTCCATTCGAAGCCTAAGTTCATTCTTAATACTCTAATTGTGAACGAAACTCAAAGCTTGTTGTAACTCAGTTCATGATTCTATTGAGCTCTAGTATTTCTATAATTCGATTATGCAGTGGGTAAAACTAGCCATAGTGGTTTGTTTCTATTTCGAAAGTCCTCATTGTCTAACTCATGAATAACACATAAAAAAACTGACTTTAGTAGATTGCTATGTCCATTATGCAACAATGTTTTCTATCATTATATACTGATCATGCTTTGATATGCATACAACTGGATTGAATATTTGGTATTGAATTAATACCTTGAAAATGACTGTTGGTTGGCTGATTGTCGTTGGTTTAAATGCAGCAAAATGAACTGAAATAACCAAGTTGCTGTTCATAAATGTAGGTGGAATCCTGAGTGCATTAAAGAGAATTCAAAGAAGGCTTACCTCCTTGAAGTTTGGCAAGAAGAAGAGTACTTTACTCCCCTTGAAACTTGACGGACAGTGAATGAAGTAGGGAGTTTGTTGGCTGGGGTTGATACTAATAATTCATTGGTGAAGACTTGAGTGTAATGGTGGGGAAAAAGAAAGAAAAACATAATGATAGTGGTGTATAGAAGTTGGGGAACAAAGTTTAATGGAAAGAAAAAGAGAAGAAAAAGAAAGGAAAAAAAAATGTAGAGGAGAATTATTGATGTATTTTCTCTGACTCGGTGATTCTGTAACTGTAAAGTGAATCACGTGCTCATATTTGCTTGTACTGTTTATTTAAATAAATCCCGATTTCGACATGTGATATCTTACTAAAAACGATAAGTTATAAAATGAATCTAAATTAAATCCGTAGATTTAATTCGTTCATTGATCTGATATCTAAATTAAATCCGCAGATTTAATTAACTCACGAGTCTGAAATAATCCACAACTTGAGTAAGAATAAAATCTAATTCCATCTCGCTTAAATAAATAACGTGACTTTGCTAAGTCAGTTATAACTCTGAAATAATATCATTGACTGCTTTAACAATATAAATTCAGGATCATAAGCTGAATTCATATCAGAATAATATCCATTTTCATTCACTGATGAACAAAATACACACTCATTACTGGATTTAAAATATATAAAAGAGCGGGTCACTACATACTACCCCTCTTAACAAAAATTTCGTCCCGAAATTTGCATAATTCTTCTAAAACAGTTCGGGGTATTTATCCTTCATTTTGTCTTCAAGCTCCCACGTGGCTTCCTCTTGTCCGTGGTGTCTCCATAAGACTTTCACTGATGTGATTGCCTTATTCCTGAGTTGTTGTACTTTTCGATCTAGAATGGCCTCTGGTCTCTCTTCATAACTCAAGTCTGGGCAAAGGATCATCTCTTCTTGGTGGATTATGTGCTTTGGATCGAAAACGTATTTTCTGAGTTGTGATACGTGGAAAACATTGTGAACGTTTCCAAAACTTGGCGGTAATGCCAACCTATAGGCTACTGGGCCTATTCTTTCCAAAATCTCATAAGGTCCTACGAATCGGGGCCTAAGTTTTCCCTTGACACCAAACCTAGTTATCCCCTTGGTAGGAGATACCTTTAGGAAGACCTTGTCTCCTATTTCAAACTGTAATTCGGTTCGGCGTGCATCAGCGTAAGATTTCTGTCTATCTTGCGCCTCCTTTATTCGCCCTCTGATTTGGCGGACTATCTCAACCATCTCATTTACCATGTCTGGTCCTAAAACTTTTCTCTCACCCACTTCATCCCAATAAAGTGGTGATCTACATTTTCTTCCATACAATGCCTCATATGGTGCCATATCGATAGTCGCCTGGTAACTGTTATTATAGGCAAATTCAATCAACGGCAGCACTACTTCCCAACTTCCACCTCTATCTAACACCACTGTTCTCAACATATCTTCGAGGGTCTGAATTGTCCTTTCAGACTGCCCATCTGTCTGCGGGTGGAAGGCGGTGCTGAAATTTAACCTCGTGCCTAACTCCTTTTGTAAGCTCATCCAAAATCTAGAAGTAAATTTTGAGTCTCGGTCTGAAGTGATCGACACTGGTACACCGTGTAAGCGTACAATCTCTCGAACATACAACTGAGCTAGCTTGTCTGATCCATGTGTGATCGGTATTGGTATAAAATGAGCACATTTTGTGAGTCGATCCACTATTACCCAAATGGCAGTGTTTCCTCTCTTTGTTTTGGGCAAACTGGTCACAAAATCCATTGCGATGTGCTCCCACTTCCATTCTGGAATTTCCAACGGTTGTAGTTTTCCATATGGCCTTTGATGTAAGGCCTTCACCTGTTGGCATGCTAGGCATTTCTCCACAAATGACGCTATGTCTCTCTTCATTCCTTCCCACCAAAAGTGTTTCTTTAGGTCCTGATACATCTTAGTACTGCCTGGGTGGGCAGTATAAGGGGTATCGTGAGCCTCACTCATGATTTTATCCTTAAGCTCATCATCGTGGGGGATGCATATTCTTCCTTCAAAAAGGATAACATTATCCGATGCTTCTTGATAATTCTTGACGCCTCCTTTCCTTACTGCTTCCCGTAGTTTTTCCATTTTCCCGTCTTTTCTTTGTGCTTCTACGATCATCTTCCTCAAGTTAGGTACTGTTGCCACAACGCTTGCTATCGTCCCTGGTGGTTTAACCACTTCTATGCTCATTTTGCTAAATTCCCTTATGAGCACCGTCTCTCGAGTGATGAGAGCTCCCAATTTAGATTGGGTCTTACGACTCAATGCATCAGCCACTACGTTGGCCTTGCCTGGGTGGTAGTTAATACTGCAGTCATAGTCTTTCACTAGTTCGAGCCATCTCCTCTGTCTCATGTTGAGGTCCTTTTGCTCGAAAAAGTATTTCGGGCTTTTATGATCTGTGAATATTTCACACCTAACTCCATATAGGTGGTGCCTCCAAATCTTCAGCGCATGCACCACTGCAGCTAACTCCAGATCATGAGTCGGGTAATTCAGTTCATGTGGCCTAAGCTGTCGTGACGCATATGCTATCACTCTTCCTTCTTGCATCAGCACGCAACCAAGTCCATTTTTGGACGCGTCTGTGTAGATCATGTATTCCTTATCAGCTGTTGGGACGGCTAACACTGGTGCCGTAGTTAACTTCTCCTTAAGTTCTTGGAAGCTCTTCTCGCACTCCTCTGTCCAAGAAAATTTTATTCCCTTCCTGAGTAGTTGCGTCATTGGCCTTGCAATTTTGGAAAATCCTTCCATAAACCTCCGATAGTAACCTGCCAATCCTAAGAAACTTCTTATCTCATTAGGGTTAGTAGGCGATTTCCATTCGCGCACTGCTTGCACTTTTTCAGGGTCCACTTTAATCCCTTCTGATGATACAATATGTCCTAAAAACGTGACTTCGCTGAGCCAAAACTCACACTTGCTGAATTTGGCATAAAGACGCTCCGTCCTCAACGTTTCTAGGACAATTCTCAGATGTTCTTCATGGTCTTTCTCGTTCTTCGAGTAGATCAGGATGTCATCTATGAATACCAAGACAAATTTGTCTAAATACGGATGGAATACTCGATTCATGAGGTCCATGAACACGGCTGGCGCATTAGTTAGCCCGAATGGCACAACTACAAATTCGTAGTGGCCATACCTAGTTCGAAATGCCGTCTTAGGTACGTCTTCTGGTCGAATCTTCAGCTGGTGATAACCAGACCGCAAATCAATCTTCGAGAACACGCTTGCTCCCTTGAGCTGGTCGAAGAGGTCATCTATCCTTGGTAAAGGATATTTGTTCTTCAGTGTCACTTTGTTCAGTTCCCTATAGTCTATGCACATTCTCAATGTGCCATCCTTTTTCTTCACAAAAAGTACAGGTGCACCCCAAGGTGATACACTTGGCCTAATGAATCCAAGTTCCAAAAGTTCTTGCAGTTGTATTTTGAGTTCTTCCAACTCTTTAGGAGCCATCCGGTATGGTGCCTTCGAAATGGGAGCTGCCCCGGGCTCCAAATCAATGGTAAACTCAATTGGTCTGTCCGGTGGTGGCCCTGGCAGAATCTCTGGAAATACATCTGAAAAGTCCCGTACAATTGCTACATCTTCTATACTCTTTTCAGTACCCAGTTCTCCGTGCAAATATACGAGGTAAGCTGGGTATCCCTTCTTCATCATTTTCGTTGCTTGTAGGGCGGAGATGATCATCTTTCTTCTTCCCATACTAATTCCGTGGAAATGTGACGGCTCCCTTCCTGGGGGTCGAAACGATATCCGTCTTTCGTTACAAAGGATGGTGGCATAGTTCTCGGCTAGCCAGTCCATTCCTAGGATTATGTCCACATCTCCCATTGGAATAACATACGAGTTGTTCACTACAATCTTGTGTGACCCTATGTTCAGTTCTAGGTTCAAGCACACATGATCTACTGTCGTCATCCCTCCTATAGGTGATGATATACTCAACTCTTGGTCAGCTCTTTCCATTTTAAGTTTTAATGTGTCAACACATGTACTTGAAATGAAAGTATGTGATGCGCCCGTATCAAATAGAAGTACAACAGGAGTATTGAGTAGCATGCCCATACCTGCCAGGTTTCCCTGGTTGTTCTCGGGCTGCTTCTGCCTCATAGCATAGGCTCTAGCATGACGAGGTTTTTCATGTTGTTTCTGTTGTCGCTGCTGTTGTTGGCGGGCCTGTTGCTGATATGGTTGTTGAGGTTGGGGTTGGTACTGTAGCTGTTGGTGCTGTAGTGGCTGCTGATACTGTGGTTGCTGCCTTGGGTATGATTGGGGTAAAGCTTGAATTGCTCGCAGAGGTGGAGCCTGGATAGGTGGGTTTGGCCTTGAACTCGTTCCATGTTGCTTATTCGGGCACCGGTTTGCATAGTGCCCTTTCTGGTTACAGATATAGCAACTATCACTGCCGGCCTTACAGATTCCCACATGATTTTTGTTACATTTGGGGCAATGTGGGGCCCTCTGTTGGTCATTTCCCATCTGTTTCGGTGCACTCTGGCCTCCATAGCCCTGTGACTGGAAAACCCGTCCCTGCCATGGCCTCTTCTCACCTTGGTTCGGGTTACTGTTGTCCCATCTCCTCTTTCCTCTAAAATTTTGATTATGATTCTGATCATGTGAAGGTGCTGGCGTAGGTACAGTTGCAGGTCTTTCTCCTGGCATGGCTGCTTCAATGTCTAATGCTCGGCTGAGCGACTCAGTGTAAGACAATCCTCCGTGGCTTGCCAAAGCCATCCTAATTTCATGCCTCAGACCGGCACAAAACTTTTCAGCCATCTTCTCATCTGTGTCAACTTGTTCCGGTGCATATCTAGACATATCGCAGAACATCCTGTCGTATTGAGTTACCGACATCTTCCCTTGTTTCAGATTGTAAAATTCAGCTTCCTTTTTCTTGCGGTAGCTCTTGGGTATATACTTGTCATATATACCGGCTTTGAATTGTTCCCAGGTCAGATTTTCTAACTGCTCTGCTGTCATTGTTTTCATCCTTGCTTCCCACCAGAAATCAGCTGACCCAGTCAACTGAAAGGACATACAAGTCAGGCGTTCTTGGTCGGTGCAACGCAGGAAGTTGAAAATGCGTTCAATAGCGCGAACCCAAGTTTCAGCTTCTGCCGGGTCTCCTGTCCCGTTGAAAGTAGGTGGGTTCTGTCGCAAAAATAATTCTTCAATCCGTCGTTCTGGCTGAACAGGTGGTTGAACTATTTCGGGTTCTGGTTCTGGCACTGTTTCTGGGTCTCTTCTTTCATTTCGGGGAATCCTGCCCCCTCCTCTTGGTCGTCCTCGTTTTGGCGGCATTCTATTAGGTCAAAACATAAGTTGTCAACGCATTAAAATGTAATAAGGACATACTATCATTTCTATAGTTACTCTTTAACTCATCGAGTTCTGCTTCTGTTAAAACTTAAGCGAACATATAAATAAAACATAGCGGAATGACTTGCCACGAAAGACCAATAAGGTCACCATATATAACATAGGGAAAAATTGCCTCAATGAGGACTTTACATCATCATAAAAATCTAGGTTCAAAGATCTATGTAAGTACCACACATGATGAACTGGCTATCCAGCGAAGCCATTACAAAAAGTACTCAATCACAGAACGTCCCAAGGTTTCGCGTCTCCGTCCTAATATTAGTCAAAAGTCTATGCCGACACATGGCATACAAAAGCATCAGAACAATCTATGTTTCTGGAATATTTAAATATCATCCTATTAGATATATATATAAACCGGTCTAAGAAGATCGGGTACAAGATCCCTGGGTCGGGGCATGGCTGTCTTCCTCTGGATCCTCTTCCGGATCTTCCTCTGGATCCTCTTCCGGATCTTCCTCTGGGTCCTCATCTGTTTCTCCGCCAGATGGGTGCGACTCACCCCTTCCTTCACCTGCTGCCTGGCCAATGATGGCTGAGCGAATCATCTTCAAGGTCACTCGAAGAGTTGGGCGGTCGTCCATGGCCGGGGCTTTTCCCCTATTGAGGAAATCAATGGTATCGGCTAAGACTCTGTCAACGTCGGCCATAGCGGCTGCTATCTCTGCCTTGCTCAACTGCCTCGATGACAATGGTGGCTCACAGACTAATGGCACTGAACCCGTGCCAGGTGGAAAATCTCTGTAGGCTTGAGGCCTAGAGGGGCCTGCCTCAGCGTCGTGCCTCCTGGGTTGCCTTAAGATAGGGGCTGCTGGTGGAGTCGGCTCCGGAAGTGGGTCCAGTAGTTCGTCGGGCGAAGGTACTCCGACTCGAGCAAGGTCTCCCGGACGTATATACGGCCCTCGAGGAGCATTTCCCCAACGAGTGAATTGTGCCTGGATCTCAGCAGTAAATCCAGAGAAGTCATAATGCAAGTCATAGGACCTGCCAGAACGAGTGATGTAGTGAGCGGAAATCATCCTCGCCCATCCCTGCCATTCTGATGGCAGCAAATCCATTAGCCGCTCCATTCCGTCATAGTCCGATATTCCATGGTCTCTTGCAGCGACCCAGTGTCGATGGAAGCCGGCCAAGAATTGGCCTAAGTCATCACCGTGGCATCGGCGATAAGTAAAATATGAGTTCCTGATAGTATCCGGACTAGCATCTCGACGCAACGGCCGTCGTCTGGTAAAGCGCATCCTTGCCATCTATACATGAAGGTCGCATAATCAAACTCACGAATATCAAAATAGGTGGCAAAAACAATAGGGTTCAAACATATCTATAATAGTAAGGTAATAATTCTACTTGAGGTCTCGAAATTCAAACCACGGTATTATAATCATAATAGCCTAACACTAGACTCGAATATAATTCGTGAAGTCTTAAATATGCTGCAACTAGTACTAACTAGGTTTTTGAAAAGAGATAACTCCGCTATGTTGCAGTTTCCAAACTATGTAGGGTATTCTTATTACTATGAAAAGTGTTCCCACCATACTCTGATTAAGGCAATAGTTGATTCGGTATCCGCCTCGCGTGAATAATCCGAACGAAGATCTATGCCCGTGTCACTATCTCGTGTGTGACACTTTTCTTTACTCCCCATTGTATTTTGTTTGTTGATTTCTCGTCTGGTTCACTAACTTTGTAACTTACTCATCGCCTCAATTTACAGAGAAAAGCAAAAATGTTCTTGCTAAATTCCTTCTATTGTTGTGTTCATAACAGTGATCATGCATCCTTAGCGCATCTAAGTTCATTGAGTAACATCTCCATAAAAAGGCATAAGTAAAATCAACATCTGCATCAAGGCGAAATATAAACTTCAACATTCAAAACTTTCTGTTGCATTCCTTTCTGTTGAGCATAGCGATGTGATGAAGTGCTGAGCTTTTGCCGACTGACTCTTTCATACTAGTGATCATACTAGAAAAATTTATTAACTCTAGGGTTCAGAGCAAATGAACTGCTCTGATACCACTCTGTCACGACCGGTCCTAATTAAGGATAATTAAGCCGGGGAAACCGTGACTAATGGAGGGAGATTAGAAACGGGGTAGAAAGGGGATAATTAAACAAAGAAGAATCACATTTCATAATTTAACAAAAGGAATATTTATAATATAACAGAAGTTTAGTCGTATAGACTCAAATAACTAGTAAGTTCAGATATCTCTGACTTAGCCAAATAAACATAAAACTTCTGAGTACGCAGCGGAATAAGGTTCTGATTACATGTATGATGACATGTAACCCTAGAGTTCATTACTACATAATAAGACAAAAGAATCCCGCTCGTCACTTCATCACCATCGGCAGCTGCTCAACCTGCACATTTAGAAATATATGCAGGGCTTGAGTACAAAAGTACTCAGTGGGCACGTATGCCTAAGTATAAAATACATGCTTCAAAACTGTAAATTGTCATGCCATAATTAAACAGTACAGCAAGGGAGTTTTTCGCTAAAAGGCCCAAGCTTACTAAATTCATTTGTGATTCTTAAAGTTCGACTGCAGTCTAAGTTCTCTTGTAATCTATCATATCTGGAACTTTGTGCCGGAGAGGTGGCCACCTCTCACGGTCACTTGACCGGCCAACCCGCTAGATGACTCACGGTCACTGGTGTACACTAGCCCTGGCAGGATAGCTATCAACTGCTCAAGACACGAATTCGATTACATGATAAAAGTCACATCAGATAGATATCATACCGAAATTTAAATATTTTATGGCAAGACAATATTTGAAATAACTTCAATTAATTTAGTCATGAAATAACTTGCTTGAACGTAACATTTAAACTCATTTGATATATATGAAAGTAATGCCCACCTGATATAAACTTTCTGTGGTACAAAAGCTCCTCAACAGATTATCAATCTCGCCCTTGACCTTTATTACGAGAATATATGTACATATATAAGATATTTGCTCGAATAAAAATCCTCAAATGAGAATGTGTATTTAACTATGCATGATCCTTATGCATGAATTATTATTCTGAAATAATAATCAGGGAATTTCTATTGTTAATCCAGGCTATCGGATTTAAACAAAAGCTAAGTCTCGTCTCATGAAGCCGGATAACTAATAAAAATTAATCCGTTCTCTTCAGGATGTTATACACTACTGATTAAATAATCCCGCTCTATGTGGTAGATAGAAAGGAACTAACTCGGCTTATTCATTACATAACCTTGTAGGAATTTATCGGGCTTATCAAATATGAATGGAAATAATAATATAATTTCAAATAATTAAAAGGCTCAACATAAGGCAGCCTAATAATTAATTAAATAGAAGTGAGCTTGAATAATTAACATGTGAGGCCCAATTGAAATAATTCATCGGCTCAAGTAATTAAATAAATCTTGGCCCAAATAAATAAATAATTTGATTAGCTGGGCTTAATTAAATAAATCAAACGAGGCCCAACGAAGATAATATAACAAAGGCCCAATGAATTAAACTAAAGTCCAATTAAAATAGATTGCAGTTGGGCTTTTATTAATAAACTCGGGCCAAAGAGAAATAATAAAGGCCCATATGAAAATAAATACAACTAGGCCCAAAGAAAATAAATAGGAGGCCCAATTTTCGGCCCAATTATTAAAATAAATAGAGTCCAACTCAATTAAATAAAGCCCATACAAATCAAAACAACAATTAACTCAAAGCCCTTATAAATAAAATCAGAGGTCCAATCAGTAATTAAAATTGGTCCATATAAATAAATTCTGAAGCCCAATTCCTAATTTAAAATCGGCCCAAAATTAATAAATAACTCAGCCCAACTCAAGCCCACTGAAAATAAATAACAAAGCCCAATAAATAAATAGGAGGCCCAAATTTTTCGGCCCAACTCAATTAAATTAAAGCCCAAAACAAATTGAAGAGCCCAACTCCAAATACACGGTTCTCTCTCTCAACAATAATACACTCATCTCTCTCTCTCTCGGTCACACTCCCACGCACCCATACGAAAGTAAATCTCTCTCTTCTTCTCAATTCTCGTTTCTCTCTCTCTCGCTAAGTTCCGCAGCTGCAGAAACTCGCCGGGAAGCAGCGGTGATAAGTCGCCGTCATCCGCTGCTCTCCCCTCTCCGTCCGTTTCCGGCGACATCATTGTCGAGCCGCCCTCTCTTTCGGCCCTCCGGCTCAACTCCGGCAAAGCAGCCCCCAACGTTGTATCCACTTCTCCCTTCTCCTCTTTCTCGTGCGACAGGTACCCCATGCGCCGGCCGGCCGCCACCGCTCCGATTTCGAACGGAGGCGCCGCCTGAGCCCTAGTTTCTTCCCCAAATCAGAGAGCGCCGCCGTCGCTGCAACTGGAAGGTCGGAAGATTCGCCGTGTCGCTGCTTCGATCCGCCACCGCCTTGAGCTATCGCCGTTGTCTGGAGCTGCTGCTGTTTCACCGAAGTCGCGGCTTGCTGGAGGAGCGCCGCCGCCGGCCGCTGCTGTTGGCCAGCCTTCTTCCTATCTCTCCCTCTCGATCCGGCCTCAGCCGAAGCGGGTGCCGCCGCCGCTGCCGTCTGTGGAAGACCGGCGAGCGCCTCCTCTTCCCTCCGCCGACCAGCTTCTCGTCCAGCCGCCATCGTCTCTGATCGGCTTCGGTTGCCGACGCGGGCTCCATCAACGCCGTTGATGCTGTCCTAATTCCAGAAAGGAAGAGGTCGCCGCTGCCGGGCAGCCGCTGTTCGGGCTCGGTACCGGTGGTCAGCGCCGACTGTTGCTGCTCGTCCGCCGCTGCTCTTGAATCCAGCGAGGTCGAGAGCCATCGCCGAGGTCGGGAGTCTTCTACCTTTCACCGCTCGACGCCGTCAACGCTGCTGTCCTTGGAACCGCCGCTGCTGCGCACGAGTCCGGCGTGCCTCTGCACGTCGCCGTGATTCACGGTTGGCGCTTGGATCCCCTTGAGCCGTCGCCCAATCATCGCTTCATGGCTCGACCGAACAGGCTGCGCCCTTTTCCATTCGAAGCTAAGTTCATTCTTAATACTCTATTGTGAACGAAACTCAAAGCTTGTTGTAACTCAGTTCATGATTCTATTGAGCTCTAGTATTTCTATAATTCGATTATGCAGTGGGTAAAACTAGCCATAGTGGTTTGTTTCTATTTCGAAAGTCCTCATTGTCTAACTCATGAATAACACATAAAAAAACTGACTTTAGTAGATTGCTATGTCCATTATGCAACAATGTTTTCTATCATTATATACTGATCATGCTTTGATATGCATACAACTGGATTGAATATTTGGTATTGAATTAATACCTTGAAAATGACTGTTGGTTGGCTGATTGTCGTTGGTTTAAATGCAGCAAAATGAACTGAAATAACCAAGTTGCTGTTCATAAATGTAGGTGGAATCCTGAGTGCATTAAAGAGAATTCAAAGAAGGCTTACCTCCTTGAAGTTTGGCAAGAAGAAGAGTACTTTACTCCCCTTGAAACTTGACGGACAGTGAATGAAGTAGGGAGTTTGTTGGCTGGGGTTGATACTAATAATTCATTGGTGAAGACTTGAGTGTAATGGTGGGGAAAAAGAAAGAAAAACATAATGATAGTGGTGTATAGAAGTTGGGGAACAAAGTTTAATGGAAAGAAAAAGAGAAGAAAAAGAAAGGAAAAAAAAATGTAGAGGAGAATTATTGATGTATTTTCTCTGACTCGGTGATTCTGTAACTGTAAAGTGAATCACGTGCTCATATTTGCTTGTACTGTTTATTTAAATAAATCCCGATTTCGACATGTGATATCTTACTAAAAACGATAAGTTATAAAATGAATCTAAATTAAATCCGTAGATTTAATTCGTTCATTGATCTGATATCTAAATTAAATCCGCAGATTTAATTAACTCACGAGTCTGAAATAATCCACAACTTGAGTAAGAATAAAATCTAATTCCATCTCGCTTAAATAAATAACGTGACTTTGCTAAGTCAGTTATAACTCTGAAATAATATCATTGACTGCTTTAACAATATAAATTCAGGATCATAAGCTGAATTCATATCAGAATAATATCCATTTTCATTCACTGATGAACAAAATACACACTCATTACTGGATTTAAAATATATAAAAGAGCGGGTCACTACAGAACATTTCCTCAAAAATGCAAGGCGATAAGGAGAAGGAGAAAGATGTGTACAAGGCACCACCACCTTATTGCCCACCAATTCCATTCCCTCAAAGACTTCAAAAGAAAAATGTGGAGAGTGAGTTCTCTAAATTCCTTGAGATCTTTCGGAAGGTACACATCAACATCCCCCTTGTTGAAGCTTTGCAACAAATGCCCAAGTATGCAAAATTTCTCAAGAAAGTTCTATCCAAGAAGAAGAAATTAGAAGAATTTGAGACGGTCAACCTCACCGAAGAATGTTGTGCCATTCTTCAAAAGAAGCTACCCATCAAGATCAAGGATCCCGGGAGCTTTACTATCCCATGTGATGTTGGAAATGGTCGTTTTGGAAAGGCCTTGTGTGATTTGGGAGCAAGCATAAATTTGATGCCTCTCTCCATCTTCAACAAGCTTGAAATAGGAACCATTAAGCCAACCACGATTGCTTTGCAAATGGCGGACCGTTCCGTTTCATATCCAAAAGGGATAGTGGAGGATGTCTTGGTGAGGGTTGACAAATTCATTTTTCCGGTGGATTTTGTGGTGTTGGATATGGTTGAGGACAAGGATGTACCTTTGATCCTTGGACGTCCATTCTTGGCGACGGGGAGGGCCCTAATTGATGTTGCAAAGGGCAAGCTCACATTGAGAGTGAATGATGAGAGTGTTACCTTCTCAATCCACAAAGCTCCCAAGCACAAAGATGGGGAAGAAAGAATGAGAGTGGAGGAATGCAAATTGATGCAAGTGATTGAACCTTGCATCAACATGAAAGAAAAATTGAAGGGAGAAAGGAAAGAGGAGGAAGCCCAAGGCTTGGAGTTGAAGCTTCTCCCCACACACTTGAAGTATGCATTCTTTGGTGAGAATGAGATACATCCAATGGGGCAAGACCGTGTACTCCAACTCAAAGAGTTAGATGAGTATCACGCATTTGAGAAGTCAAGCCTCTACAAAGAGAGGACAACAAGTGCTAATGACGAGATGATGCACAAACGGGAGTTTGCACCCGATGATGAAGTCCTTCTCCTCACCTTTCGTCACTCGCTACCTTCGAAAAAGCCAAGGTCAAAATGGTCGGATCCTTTCAAAATCAACAAGGTTTTCGACAATGGAGCAATTGAATTGAGAAAGAAGGATGAAAGAACCTTTGTGGTTGAGAAGGAAAGAATCAAGGCATTTTTGCCCTTGAAACCAAAAGTTGAAGTGTTCGTTGGAACCACCCCCGAGCCATAACACCATCATGGAGACGTCTAGCTCATGACGTTAAACTAAGCGCTAGTTGGGAGGCACCCCAACAAGGTACCCTTTAATTTTTGTATGGTTTATTTTTTTTTTTTTTTTTTTATGTTAGTTTTTTTTGTGAGTCCGAGACAACTTCTCCTTCTCTTTTCTTCCAAACTCATTTTCACTTTGTGTGAAATAAGTTTGGGGGGAGGGGAGAGATGGATTAGTTGTCTCATCTATCTTAAGCTTTACTTGTTTTTGTTTGTTTTAGTATTGTTGTCTTGTTTTTGTTATTGTTGAATAAATGAAAGCTTGAGAGTTAGTTGGGTTGATATTTTTGTTTTTGTTTTGCTTGGGATAATTGTATCAAACTTTGTGATGTTGATTGAATGTCATTGGGATTATGATATGAATTGTTTCTTGGAAAAATTGTGTGTATCACTTGTGGATTATGCATGAAAAGTTTGAACTTGTGACAAGTGAGTTAAATGTTTTGCCTCCAAGAACTTGATAATGAGCTTGTAAGATTTGAGCCATTGATTGTCATATTATCACAATCTCATTTTGTTCTTGAGTGTAAATCGATTGAGCATGTATGTTGGTCTCTAGAACTTGCCATGAGTCCTCTCTTGAAAATAAAAGTAGATGTGTTGTTAATATTGAAGTGATTTAAGGCCATCTTTGTTAGCCACTTGACCCCAATTGTGCCAAATTCTCATATGATCCTAGTTTACCCCTTTTGTGCCTTGTAGCCTTTCTTTGAATGAACCAATGATAAAGGGGTAGAACTTAGAGTGTTAGTGGTTGCTTTGATGAAGAAAAAAGTTTGGGAAATGATTGAAATTGCTTATCAAGCTTTGATTGTGTGAAAATCACTAATCCCCTATGAGCTCAAAAAGAAAAAGAAATGAAAATGAATGTGAATAAAAGAGCATAAAGGGGAGTGATTTGCCTTTTGAATCATAGCCATGATAGATATCACTAAGGATGAAAAGATGAAATGTAGGGATTTTGGTTTTTGATTGATAAGAGAAATAGTGAAGTCGATTTGTTCATTATGATTATTTGATCGTGGGATGAGTCACTTTGCCTAAAAACTACTCACCTTACCAAAGAACCCTCATTACAACCCAAAGAAAGCCCTTTTTGATCTTTATTTATAACACATTGAAGTATAAAGAGTTAGGATAAATGGCAAGCTTATGGTAGATTGCATGCATTGTTTCAAGTTGAGTGCAAACACGTCCATTCTAAACACTTGAGAGTTGAGTGCACCATTGAAACATCCACCTTGTGAGGATTCAAGCTTGGAGGCTATAATGTTGAACTTACTATCACTTGTGACTTCTTGAAATGCATATCTACTTGTGATACACTAGTGAAATATTTTGAAAAAATTTGAAGCCCTTGAAATGACACCAATTCATGCTCACATGTTTGTTTACTTTTATTTCTCTTCTCTTCGTCGTTTGGGGACAAACAACACTTTAAGTTTGGGGGGTTGACAAACATGGTTTTCGTACCTCAATTCCACATGTTTTGTTGTCATTTCCCTTCATGTTTTGCTTGTGAATGCTTGTTTGTGCCCGAATATTTAGTTTTATAAAGATTTGATATCTTGGTGTAGTTTTGGAGCAATTTCAGGAAACCTCAATGATTAATTGGAGGATTTTGAAGATATGAGATTGAAGTACGTCTCGAGAGGAATCCGTGAGCGCAAACGGCGACCAAATCCGAGTCCGGACGAGGGAGAACGGAGCAAAACGAGCGGACTGCGCAATACGCCCAGTACCCCGCGGTCACCACCCGCGGCCGCGGGGTGGGACCGCGGGTCAGCTGTTCCCAATTCCAGGGGTGTACCGCGGTCACCACCCGCGGCCGCGGGGCGGGACCGCGGGTTCCCTGAGTTTTGCCCACGTTTGAGCACCACGGGCGCGGGCCATGACCGCGGGAAAAGAGCGGAGTCGCGTTTTTCAGCCCTTAAACCCCTTTCTCCCCCTTTTCCTCACATTATTCATCATCCCCAACATTCCTACCTCCATATCCAAACCCTAACCCCCATTAATACTCATTCCTACCCATTTGAAGAAGGCATTGAAGAGGAGAGAGGATTGAAGCAAGCTTCTCAATAGGATTTGTTCATTCTTTCTCTCTCTTTCATTTATGTTTCTCTTTTCATTGGGTATGTTATTGTTGAACATGATAGGCTAAATTTCTCTTTGATTTGGGGATTAGGCTAGATGATTATTGTAATGGATTGATTATTTATGCTCAATATAAATCTTGTTTGTTCATTTGCACATTATCTTTTCAAACCCTTGATTTATTTCTTGTATGGATTGTTGGCCACATTCTATGCATTTCTAATTTGCACTTTGAATCGGGAGAGGATAATTGCAATAGATAAGGTGTTTGAAACATATCAATTCGATAACCGGGAGGTTGAGAGTTGGGTGAGAGTATGTCGATCTTTGTGTGCTTTTGGGAGTTATAGGTTAGAAGTTGACCGGGGACGACAACTATGACCCGTAATCTACCGTTTTAGTCGTCCGGGAGGGGGCTAGAACTAGTTGGGAGATCACTCTAGATAATTAGGTTCGTCAAGATTAGTATTGAGTTATAATTGAAGTCCTTTGCTTAATCATCGATGCCTAGTCCCTAAATCGCCTTAATCATCTTTTTAATCCACTTTGCTTGCTTGTTTTTATTCGTCTTTACACTTGTTAAGTATTTAGTTAGATAATCAAACCACTCACCTCCTTGTTTAGTCTAAATAGCTCTAGCATAATGAATTAGGATAATCACTAGATTGAACTACTAATCCTTGTGGGATACGACCTTGCTTCCATATATTACAACTACCCGTATACTTGCGGCGTGGTGAAAATATTAGCGAACAGTTTGTAAAGTGAAGTATAAACAGAAGCAATAATTCTTGTCTTGGAATTTCTATATCTGTAATATTGTATTGCATCTTTTTTTTTAAATAAAATCCAACTACCGGTTTTGTTAATATCGCGTGTTTATAAAACTACTCGATATCTGCTTCTTTTCTTAGCTAGAATAAATTCTAAATTAAATCCGTAGATTTAATTCTTCATAACCCGGAATCAATTCACGACTCAAGAAATAATAATAAAAATAGAAAAATAATTCTATTGTGATTAATAAATAACATGACTTCGCTAAGTCAGTTATGAATCTGAAATAATTATTGGCTTACTCAATAATTCTCATCGCGGTTTTATTTACGCGAAGCTACTGACTTGGTAATAAAATAATAATCCTGCTTAATTGAATATAATCCAAGGTCATAAGCTGAATTTAAATCATAAATAATTACTGGGCTTGATTTACTGAAAGATGAAATAATAATATCATATTACATGAATTCAAGGAACGCAACAAATTCAGCAAATTCATAGCTTAACCTCTTCCTAATTCGTGTGTTGAGAAACATGAATTCAACAAAAAATATATTCAAGAAACGCAACAAATTCAACAAATTCAGCAGCAGGATTTTTTATTTCCGGCGAGAAACATGAATTCAACAAAAATAAATTCAAGGAGAACTAATCAACACTCTGCAAATTCAGTAAACAAGAAAAAGAAAACCAATTCAAGAAATGCAGCAAATTCAAGAACAGAAAAACAAAATCCCTAATTTATATCCCCTTCTATCCCTCTTCTTTAGTTCCTAAATTCCAGACAAGATTCGCCACTCACCACCACTTCTGAGAAAAATAGAGTAGGAGAGGCGAAGCACCATGAATGGTGGAGGAGAGAAGAGGCGACTTGACGGCGAGAGGCAGCGTGAGAAGAGGGGCAAGAGGCGGAGGGCGCTCTCCGCTGTCACTACAACGAGTCCGACAAGCCCTAATTTCTGGGGGAGCGGATTTACAGAGGGGGAAGGGGGGAGGCGGCGGCCGCGGAACAGATGGGGAAGAGGGAGGCGGCGCCCGCGGAACAGAGGGGAAGCGGATTTACAGATGGGGAAAGTGGGAGGCGGCGCCGGTGGAACAGAGGGGAAGCAGATTTACAGATGGGAAAGGGGGGAGGCGGCGCCGGCGGAACAGAGGGGCAGCGGCGCCGGTGGATTTGCAGAGGGAGCTGGTGGAGTGAATTTAGAGAGGGAGAATGGGGGAGATGGTAGGGAGAGAGAAAGAGCGAGTAGATGTGATTTAGAGGGGGGAAGTTTAATTAGAATCATGTTTAAGTGAGAGTTAATTAGTCTTAAAATTTACCTAAAAATGAAATGGGACAAGATTATTGGGACAACCCAAAAATAAAAGTGGGACAAGATTATTGGGACGGAGGGAGTACTAAACAACAACTTCTTAAATCTCGTGCTCAAAAGAACTGTCTCACTTATGGTGGGACAGATGGAGCATTATTTTTCTTTTGTATTAGCTCTAAGATTATTTGGCTGTTTATAACTAATTGAATATAGCTACAAAAGATAATAGTTTCTCTAGCTACTAGGAAAAAAAAAATAGTGTTGTGTTTCATTTATATAAATGTTTTTCAGAAAAAATAAATAAAAGATGTTTACCAACCAACAAGACATCGTTCTCCATTTTCATACATCATTAAAACCTTACCGCGCGTTGTAATAGTAAACATGTTAATTAGTTCTATCATAAGTTCATAAATAAGAACTGTTGTTTAAATAAATAACTAGCATTTGCACTCGTGCAACGCACGAAAAATATTTTTATATTTTATTATATATAAAATTGATTATCATTTGATTATTATTTAAAAATTTCTAAATATAATTAAAAATATTGTGATTTAAGATAAATATATTTTAGTTTAATATAAAGACAATAAAGAATAATTCATATTAATAAAAAATGATATTGTGAAAAAAGAAAATAATACTATAAGAAAACAATACTATAAGAACATCTGCAACGGTTACACAATAGCAGCCTACTCATGTAAGGCTGCTATCGTGTAACCGATGCAGCAAACACTTACATGAGGGCTACACGTTCTATCGTATAGCCCTCACAACCGTTGAAATAAAACACGCGCCTTTAAAAAAAATACTCCAATGAAATTAAACTTAAATGAAAATTTTGAAAAATCAAAATTAATGCAATTTAAATTTGAAGTAAATTGTGTAATTTAAATTTATGAAATTAAACTTAAATGAAAAATAGAAAAATCAAAACTAAAACTATCATGTAAGCTATCATGTAACCCCAATGCAGCCTCTTTACACCATGTGGCCCTCCCTCATAAAGTAAGCTATCATGTAACACCAATGCGGATGCTCTAAGTTAAAAGATAATTGAAAAAAAAATCATTTATTTAAAAAAAAGAGGAGAGAGGAGAGAGAATTTTCTTAAGTTTTAATCTTTAAATAAATATAATTTTTATATTTTAAATCCAATATTTACATAACATATATCAAATTAATTAAAGCTCTTGTCATGATCTTTAACTTGATATGCATATCGTATTTTATAATTAGTCGAATTTCATAATTTTAAAAAAGAAATAAAATAGAAAAATAAGAAGTTAATGAAAAAGAAAAAGAAAAAGATGTATAGCTTATAAATAAACCTTCAATTTTATTATAGCTACAAAATTGCCACTCAATTTTGAAATCAATTTAAAATTAAAAACTCCCTTTTTAATATAGTATAGATTCCACCGGTTCTATACGAATGACCAATCGTTGGCAGGAACAAAAATATACAACGGCTTTAAGCCGTTACGAACTTACGTTGCCCTAATAAACTAATATTCCAATTTGTGATCAATTTAATATCAATAAGATTATAAATGAGCCATACTACTTATAGTTATTCGAATTTTGACTTCATAAAAGATTGTTGAGATTTGGTAAAGTTCGTTAACTAACAAATGAAGCTTAAATTTAATAATATTCGACTCGTTAATTCGTGGACAAATTCGTTAAGTGATTTAGTTTAAAATATAAAATTATTAATTATTAGATACAAGTATTTATATATTATAGTACTAGTAATGATTTTTTTTTTTTTTTAGGAATGAGCAATGGGATTTGAAGTCCAGACCCTATTGTTAATAAAAGAGGTCATCACTGTTTAACTCGAAACATTCCAAAAAAAAAAAAAACCTCAAGATATCAAAGTGAAATCTTAAATTATGCCTCTTCATGCATGTCAATTAATGTTTTAACAATAATTATAGATTTATAGGCTACCCACTCTTAGACTAAAAAAAGAGGCAAATCGAACGGTCAACGCCATACCTAACAAAATCGAGTGGCCGAAGTGACAAGTCTCCTAACTAGCGCTTTCCTAATCCTAACACGATAATTAAATTAAGCAACTTCATAATTAGTACCTCCATGATCCATCTATGAAACATCTCCCTAATGAAAGATGATACGAATTTTAAGAAAAATTAATTATTTATTTAATAAATGAAAAAAGATTTCACAAATTAATAAAATTAGTGATAGTTAATAAAATTATTTTTAATGACAAATTTATATAAATATATGAGAATTGTAAAGTAATAGGAGTAGTTTTTTTTTTTTGGATGAGTAAAGTGATAGTTAGTGAAATTATTTTTTTATAATTGACTAGGAAGATATTTCTTGAGTGAATGAAAATAGAAAAATGAAAATATATTTCGTGGACGACATAGTGAGTAATACATTATGCAAAATAAAGATCATTCACATACTATAATATGATACTTTAAAAGAGTAAAATTTTGGAATAGCCAAAATGGATCATAAAACACAAATTATGGCCACTCATTGAAAAAACATAAATTTTGGCCATTTTTATAGCTTTGGGACGTTTTTGCCCTTAATTGGGCGGACTGGGTAGGGTCAGGAGCGCGGGTCGCGTGCCGGGTAGGATCAGGCACGCGGGTCGGGTTAGGCACTTATGGCACTATTAGTGCCATAAGTGCCAACGAAATTTTTTTTTTTACTCCCCCTGCCCTGTCTACCCCCCCAGACCCCCGACCCCACCCACCCCCAAGCCAAAAACAAAAAAAAAAAATTACTCCCCCTAGATAAAAATAAATCAAATTTTACTTTTGTTATTTTATTTTATGGCACTAATAGTGCCATAAGTGCCAACGAAAATCCAAAATAAAATAAAGCAAAATGGTCTTTTTAGCACTTATGGCACTATTAGTGCCATAAGTGCCAAACATGCAGAACAAATATAGAAACAACAGCATCATCTAAACCTTAAATGGAACATTTAAACCCTAAATGGATAATCTAAACCCTAAATGAAATATCTAAACCCTAGGGGAAGTGTTTAAAAAGTTCATTTTGGCTTGGGGGTGGGTGGGGTCGGGGGTCTGGGGGGTAGACATGGCAGGGGGAGTAAAAAAAAATTTTGTTGGCACTTATGGCACTAATAGTGCCATAAGTGCTTAACCCGACCCGCGTGCCTGATCCTACCCGACACGCGACCCGTGCTCCTGACCCTACCCAGTCCGCCCAATTAGGGGTATATTAGGCATATTGCCTAATTAATGGCCATAATTTGTGTTTTTTCAATTAGTGGCCAAATATTGTGTTTGCATGTTCAATGTGGTCATTTGACACCATTGTTTCTACTTTAAAATGTAATATTAGCGTATGTGAGTGTAGGCACTGTGGGGACATCCACACATGCAAAGTTGTACATTATACAATTATTACTACAAAATAATGTTCAAATAGTGATATATATAATTTTGAAGAATTGTCCCTAAATAAAATTGTGGCCTTTTATGATAGCTAGATAGCTATTATGTATTTCACAAAAATAAAATCACGTCACAAAATATAATGATATTTGATGGTGTATCAATTCATGTAAGTAACAAATTAAATTTTATTTATATTTTTATATGTAATAAAAGTATATAGATGTATGCACGAATATAACTAAATTTTGATACACAAAAGATGTACCAATTTTGTGACACATATTTTGATGTCATTAAAATTATTTCTTTTTCTTGAAGCTCCAGAACGAAATGGTACGAATGTGTACCATGCAATCCAAGATCTGTCCTGTTACCCGGATGAATGAATGGTCCAAACGGATCCATTGACACCATCCATTCCGATCGTTCAAACATCTGTCGCACATATGTGCGGCACGGATGGTACGAAATATGTCATTTCTCACCGTTTGAGGATGTTTACATTGATAGATACTATCCAACCTTGCCTATAATATATGCCAAGAAGAAAGGTCACCGATGCAGCCGATAGTACGCATTTAAAATTATTGTAGATTTAGTTCAGGCAATTAGGGGTTGTTTTTGTAAGATTGTACTTGTATCTGTTGTAAAATGAAGAAGATGAATAAAATATTGTTTGAATTTGTGTTGTTTTATGTTGATTCATACTATTCGTTCTAACAATTGTCTCGACATCACATGGGATGAATGGTACTTAATAGCATGTGCGTGTCATTTGTTCCAATATTTATCGTGTCAAATGTTGGGACAAATGTTATGAACAAGTCATTTCATACCTTTCGTCCCAAAATCTATCGTGCAAGTGTTGGCACGATACACTATTTCGTATCATTCGTCCCACAAAAATGGCGTAATTTTTTTTTCAATTAAAAGCTATAACCTTGTAGTTTGTACCAGCAATTGGCACAAATGATACGAGAATATGTCATTTCGCATCATTCGTCCCAATGTCTGTTGTGCCATCACCTGAGACGAATGCTTCGAAATGGTATATTCGTATCATTCATCCCAATGTCTGTCACTCCAAGTGTTTGGCACATCGTGTCAAGGTCAGTCGTGCCAGAACTTGGAACGAATAATACGAATATGTCATTTCGTATAATTCATCCCACAAAAATGGCGCCATAAAAATAGAAGAACAAAACTCGAATCAACATTTTATTCATTTTCTTTATCTTTCAAACAATACAATTTATAAATCATATGATCAAATCAACACGAAACATTACAACTAACACAAAATGATACTAAATTCATAAACTAAATCTTTATTTTTCATCATTTTCATTCACTTTGTTGCACTGGAGAAAAGCCTCATGCGGGAGATGGGTGATGATGAATTGAGAAGGCTGGAGATTGTTGTCATCATTCCTAATACGTCTCCGATTGTGCAATCTTCACGGTTTGGAACGAATTGTGTTAATGGCTCCATTATCCCTACTCGTACCAGCCCTTGTCCCGACAGGTCTTGGTACGAACGACATGGATTAGACTAATGGAGGCATTGACCTCTTCCATTCCTGCGGGTGACACGACAAATCTTGAAACGAATGGTATAAGTTCCAGATCTTCTTAGATATGGATTTGTATCTCATAATTCTCGTAGATCTAAAACTCTTTGAAATTTTAGAACTCATGTTTTCGTCGTGTTATGAAGGAGATGATGTTGATGACGACAACGAAAAAAATCGAAGAAAGAGAAAGAGATACTTCAGAGCGGTGGAGGTACAACAGAGAAACTGGGGTTTGAGAGTGAGGGGAGGTGCAAGAGTAAGGAAGAGATAGAAAGACTGTGCTTTTTTTTTTTTTTTTTGAGAAGGAAAGAGAGAGATTTTATTAAGCACACGTACATGGAGCATGGAGATGACCCTCCACAAACAAAGGGGGTTCATTCCAAACATGCGACGTAGAAACATCTCTCGCAGCTTTAGCTAAGCAATGTGCTATAGCGTTTTGAGAACGACGAACATTACACACATGAATACCGGGCATGGAAGATAACTCTCTACGGCACAAACCCACAAGGACGCCTTTTTCATTGATGAACTCCATCTTCTTCACAATAGCGTCACATGCAATCCTACTATCACAATCCACATAGCCATGCAAATAACCCATGCTCTTCAGCCAGGAAAGAGCCTCCTTCACGCCCATAAGCTCGCCTTCTACCACATCACTACGACCAGGAAATTTCAAAGTTTTTCCGACCAGAAACTCCCCTGCATTGTTCCTCACCACCATACCAATACCCATAGAATTGTCATGCGCGAAGAATGCCGCATCCACACCACATCTCACCCAGCCATCTTGGATAGTATGCCATCCAACACACCCCTCAGAATTCACAGGAAGGGCCATCTCCCCAGCAGTCGTCAAGGAGGTGCCCCGAGCAAGCACCCACTCCTCTCTACAGATAGTGGCCAGAACCACCGTACTGCTTGGAATAGGAATAAACTCCTCCCACACGGCCTTATTCCTATCTTTCCAAATATTCCAAAGTAACATCGCAATCTTAGCTGCCAAACCCCGCTCGCCATTCAACAAATACGAGATAGCCTCCTTAAAAGACTCACAGTGCGCTCGGATTGAAGTTAACTGCAGCGAGAAGCCTCCCAGCTCCCAACATTGTTCCGCAAAAGGACAAGCAATAAAGACATGCCATAAGTTTTCGTAACCAATTTTGCAAATCCCACACTCGCCGCCCACTTGGATTCCCCGCGACAGAAGCTTTGCTTTGGTAGGGAGGTTGTCTTTTGTCGCCCTCCACAAAAAAGATTTCACTTTCGGGGAAACATCAAGCTTCCAAATATGAGGCCAAGGTCCCTCTTCACCAAGCTGCGAATCCAAAGTAAGCTCACTAGCAAGATTATAGGCTGTCTTAACAGTGTAACAACCACTAGATGAAAAGTGCCAGATGGGTAAATCAGCGCCAGAGTTCGGACAGAGAGGGATGCCAATAACAGCAGCTACATCCTCAATAGGCAATAACTGCTCAATGAGTTCAATATTCCAATCACCCGTAGTTGCATCAATAAGATCAGAAACACGCAGATCCTCCAAACCCGGCGGAGGCGGGATAGAAACTCTGAAGTTATTGTCCCGGCGAATCCATGGATCTTGGAAGACCTTGACAGTCGAGCCATCCCCAATTCTCCAACGCACTCCTTTTCTGACAAGCTCTTGCGCCGAATGGATGCTACGCCATGTAAAACTAGGATTATGGCCAAGTCTTGCAGTAAGAAAGTTGCCATGAGGGAAATACTTAGCCTTCAAAACCCGGGTAACAAGCGCGTCCTGGTCATGGAGCAACCTCCAGGCCGTTTTCCCCAACATCGCAACATTGAAAAGCTGAAAACTCCTGAAACCCATCCCGCCAACTTTCTTATCAACACACAACTTCTGCCAGCTTGACCAATTAACACCACGACCTGTTCCCGCCTTGTTGCCCCACCAGAATTTATTCAAAAGCTTCTCCATATCATCCGTGAGACCCAACGGCAAAGAAAAGATTGCCATGCAGAACGTCGGGACAGCCTGAGCAACAGACTTAATGAGTACCTCCTTTCCTGCCTTCGAGAGTTTTTTTCCATTCCAGCCTTGGATTCTACTCCATAGTCTATCCCTCAGATATTGAAAGATTTCCTTTTTCTGTCGACCAATAAGCGAAGGGAGGCCAAGGTACCTACCCGTATTGAGCGGCGACCACACACCCAAGATCTGCGACAGACGTTAGCACTATAAAGAATACCAGATTTCTGAAAGTTAATACCTTGGCCCGAAGCAAGTTCATAATCACCAAGGATTCTCTTCAACGTTGAGCACTCAGCAACCGACGCCCTGCAAAAGAAAATGCAGTCATCTGCAAACATCAAGTGGGAAACCGCCGGTCCCCCGCGACTTATTTGAATGCCATGCAAACTTCCTCTTGCCATTTCATAGTTTATCATAGCCGACAATCCCTCCGCACACAGAATAAATAAATAAGGAGACAGTGGGTCTCCCTGCCTTAACCCTCGACCTGGCAAAATAGGGCCAACTAACTCTCCATTAACCAGAACATCATACGAGACGGACCTGATACACATAGAAATCCACCTTCGCCATTTGCTACAAAAACCCAGCCGCTCAAGAACGACCTCAAGATAATCCCAATTGACACGGTCATACGCCTTGCTAATGTCAATTTTCAAAGCAACCGATCCGAACTTCCCGCGAGTCTTCTTCTTCATAGAATGAATAGCCTCGAAAGCAATAAGAATGTTATCATGAATGAGCCTACCCTCCACAAACGCTGATTGTGCGCGATCAATAAGGTCAGGAAGAATACTCTTCAACCTATTACACAAAACCTTGGAGATCAATTTATATACCACATTACACAAGGAGATGGGCCGGAGGTCCTTCATCGTCGAAGGGTTAGTCACCTTGGGAATAAGAGAAATGATTGTTCTATTGAGCTGAAAAGGAACAACAGCATCATTCAACCAATCACAGCATCGTCGGAAAATATCGTCCCCAATAATGCCCCAAAAACGTTGGTAGAACTTAGGGTTAAAGCCATCCGGACCAGGGGCTTTATCCGGGTACATTTGAGCTTCAGCGAATTCCTTGGACGTGAACGACCGGGTGAGCTCATTATTCTTACTATCATCAATGCAAGGTCGGATCCTCTCCAAAACATGCATGAAGTCACCTCTTGCATTTGGACTAGCAAAGAGGTTTGTGAAATACTCTTTGGCAGTACATCTCAAATCAGCTTGGGAGGTAGCCCAACTCCCATCATCGCGTTGGAGACGATTTATGGTATTCACTTTACGACGCGCCGAAGCCATAGAATGAAAGAATTTTGTATTTTGATCTCCATCTTTGAGCCAAAACTGCTTCGCTCTTTGTCTCCAATACTCCTCCTCCTTGGCTAAGATAGCCGCCAACTCTTTCTTTGCCTGCAAAAAGCTATTAATAGAAAATAAATCATGCCTTCCTTGCAGCCGAGTGATTTTGTTCTCCAGACGCCTTTTGAGAAGCCTCTCATGCCGATGACGATTCGAAGCCCAAGTAGTGAGAGATTCCGACACAGCCGACAAACGATCAATGACATCAATACCACGAAGATTTATCCAGCAGTCCCGAACGATCTGTGGTAAGTCGGTTTCCATGCACCATCTGTTCTCAAAATAAAACCGACGTCGCGGGGGAGGAATAGAAACACCACCACAGTTAAGGAGAAAGGGAGTATGATCCGAAATAGTAGCCGTGACAGGAGTGAGCAACGCATTTGGGAAACGAGATTTCCAAGCCTCCGTCGCCATTGCTCTATCCAGGCGCTCTTCAACAAAATTGTAGGTACCAATACCTCGGGACCAAGTAAAGGGATATCCAACAAGAGAGATATCTGAAAGCCCACTATCCAAAATAGCAGTGCGAAAACCGGTAAAAAGCCAAGTAGGATGCGGCGCAGTACCCCGTTTATCTCCGGGGTCTAACAGATCATTGAAATCCCCCATGATGACCCATGGGAGGTTATTAACACCAGCAAGTCGCCTGAGGAGATTCCAAGACTCCCTACGCCTCCCTCTGTCAGGATAGCCGTAGAATCCCGTTAACCGCCAATCGCCATTATTATCAAAGACCTGCATATCAATATGATTCGAGGAAAAACTCAGCAACTTACACGACGAAGAAGACTTCCATAACAAGCAAAGACCTCCAGAACGTCCAACACTATCCACCACAAAACACCCTTCAAAGTTAAGGTGAGAACGAATCGCCTCCACACGCTGCCGTTTGGCAAGAGTTTCACATAAGAAAATAAAATTAGGCTTGTGAGCACGAACAAGCTCACGTAAAGTGGGAATCGCAAGGGGATGGCCCAACCCCCTGCAATTCCAACTTAAGGAAATCATTGCGACCGGCCGGCCCCATCCTCGGAGCCTGCCGATAAAAAAGAAGAAACATCCAAGCCATCTCCGGGAAGCCCAGCGAGAACAAGCTCCGATGTAGAAGAAGTACCAGTAGAATCAGATATACCACCACGCCTCCGTTTCCGGTCATCCGACATTACCACACTGGAATCCGCAAGTTGCATGAATTCCGGGCGGTTATTTTTGTAACTGATGTCCCGCAATATTTGGCGAGGCATATCTCGCGGGATCGATATACGCGTATCTTTGGACGAGATAACAAAGCAAGATTCGTCCCTTGATTCTAGCCCTTTCCGTTTTGGATCATCTTGGTGCAGCTCCTTCGTAGCCCTAGTAGGCGCTGCCACCCCACTAGGGTTTCCTTCTACTCCGTCAGTTCGTATCCACCTATCGCCGGCAAGATTTTGTCCCCTCCGATCCATCGCTTTCAGCCCCACTCCCCACAGTCTCTCTTTATTCTTCACCTCCTTGTCAAACATCAACTCACAGAAATTCTCCGAATGCCGAGCCTTCCGCATAAGAAACAAAAGACATTGAGCCTTTCATATTTGAAATTGACAACAAAAACAGATCAATCTCTACTCTTGATCTTCTTGAACCGTTTGAGAGGTTCCTCAACACGAATACCTACTCGCACTCTCATATACTGCCGCCAAACACCGGTAGAATTGGAGCTATCATACTCCATAAAAGTACCAATAAAATTCCCAAGAAGCTTACCTATCCCCTCTGTAAAAAATCCCGCCGGAAGGTCATGTATTTGTACCCAACACAGTGAGCGGTAATTCCCCACATTTCAAACGGTGGAGGATAAGGGGGAAATTTCCAAACGCCCATGGGCCTCCTTCAAACACACGAACAAGATCAACTTCATGGAAAAATTGAAAAATAAATCGGCCTCCTCCAATATCCTTCATGAAAACCCCTTTTCCAGGACGCCATATACTAGCCAATCTGCTCCGCATCAAATTGAAATTGATTGGTTGCTCCGTCAGAAATCTCCCAACAAGACAGAGATCCGCTGCAACAGCCGAGTCACCCACCACTTCATCATCAAGGAGAAGTTCCTCATCCTCTCCTTGTAAATTTAAGCCAGCCATACGTGCCTCCATTCACACTCGAAGAACAGAAAAGCAAGATTCGCAAAAAACAAAAGCTCTCAACAGCGGAGAGAAGGACGAAGGCTCTCGACTAAGGAGAGAGAAAAATAGTGGTATGAGATTTTAGTGGAATAAAGACTGTGCTTTTTACGTAGAAGAAAAAATGAACAGAGATAATTCCGTCTAAAAGACTTGATTTTAACTTGAATTTATTAAATTATATTTGAAGGATAATTATCAATTTTCACTATTTTATATAGCCTGCACGAAAATCGCCTCTTAATTACTTGGATCCCAAAAGGTAACTAAGTTTCTTTTATTCCTTCTCTTTTTTTTTTTTTTCCAAAAAGTTTAGCCAACTCATCTTGGTTCACTGATCTTGTCCACCAAATTAATAATATTTGAATAATAATCAAAATATAAGATAAATTATGAAAAAAAAAGGTCTACATGATTATTATTCAAGTGCTCTATAAATTATTAATTTTTGTTGTCATATTCGATCCATTTAACTTTTAATTTCATGCATGGTTCCAAAACTAATATACGTTGGTTCAATTTGTGAGGCTAATTCGACTTGATTAGATTCGCACAAACAGAAGAAAAAATTGACTTTGGAAATTGATTCGGCGCTTAAATACTCACCTATGTCGACATGATTCCACCAAATTATTAAAAAATTTGAACTTCGAAAAAAAGTCATGGTAATTTTTTTTATTTTTTATTTTTTGAGAAAAGTGATGGTATTATTATTCAAGCGCTTTGTAAATTACCACAAAACAAGGTAAGATTGCCCTTGAACTAAACACATACAATTCCTCCATATTCGAGTAAGCACCATCGCAGCCGGCTAAAGAATCATATGAGCCAGCCGCGCTCCCCTCCCCATTAGCCGCCAGGTCTTCCGCCACGCGCGGCTTCACCCTCCCCGCAATCACGCGGCACACCAGCATCGCCCTGCGGGGTGCCGAGCCGACCAGGCGGTCGTCGGCGCGACCGCTGCTGGCGGTGGTGCAGACGCCGCTCGTCCTGCAGCATCTGAACCCGTGCCGGATGATCGCGCAGATGCCGCAAGCCGGCGCGGAGCCGCACAAGCTGGACGAGCCGCGCGCGCCGAGGGCGCACGTGATGGCGGCGGCGTGGAACCTCAGCAGCTCGTTCCCGTCGGCGGCGCACCTGGCGCTCCGCTTGGCGCGTAGCTTCACGGCGTCGCGGTAACCCTCGAACCGTTGGATGGTGCGTTGGGTGTTGTGGACCTTTAATACCCGTTCGATCTCGCAGATTGGATTTTCCGTTTTCAGCCAGCTTGATTTGAAAATTATTTCCACTATGTTGCGGCTTGAGTTGTCTGGGCCCAGCTCAGAAACTGTAACCATAAAATGGAGAGAAAAATTAATTATGAGATAGAACGTAACACTATCACATAGAGTTTTTTTTTTTTTTTTTTTGAGGGAACACTATCACATAGAGTTAAACTCTTAAATATTGAAGATGATATATATGGCGTATTATAGTATTGATTCAACTCTGATTAATAAGAAGATAAAGAAACCGTAAACTTAAAATTGAGACACTAATTTTTGTGTATTACCTATGACAAAATCTGAAACTTCAATTGCGAATCCTAAAAAGTTTTATCTTATATACAAATTCAAACATGTTAATGTGGTAGTATCACATGATCGATAACTATAAATAAACGTTTTAGATGGAACTTTTTGATGTTTTAATAAATCGTTTTCTAGATTTGAATTGTTTTAAAGGTTTTTTAAAAATTTGGAAAAAGTTAAACTTATAATAAATAAAAACTTTTAATATTCAAAGATATTCTTAAAAGAAATAAAGTAAGGAAGCAAGTACATAATTGTGGGGGTCCATGATAAAACCGATCGAAATGGTTTGGGTCGAAATAAGGCTTTTTTTCTACACAAAAACATAACTATGCAAGACCAATGAGCAATGGCCACGTGTAGCCATGTTGTACTTTTTGCATTATATGTAGTGACAGCTGCAAATTTTAGTAACAATAAGCTGGTCCATTAGAAAATGAAATGGCAGAGCAACAGTCTCCATTGCTTTGGAAAAGAAAGGCAAGATTTGATGCTGATGCATTGGAGTTTATTTATTTATCAATTAATATTATATTTAACAGTTATTACTACTTTATGCACTAGCAAGTTCAAATTTAAATTTTCCAACAATCGAAATACAAACATATTGATGGGGATGAGAGCTTCCACTTTTCACATAGTTAATTAAATTAATAAATTAAAGGCAACCAAACATTTGCACACCTTTAATGCTACATATTGTACGTGGACAAAATTAGATGGTGAGCAAATATAGTTAGAAAATTAAAGGACTAGATGGGATTAATTATCAAATCTTGTTCCAGCTTTAGAAATATACATATACATATATATACTATGAGAGAGAGAGAGAGAGAGGTACCTGCATGCCTAAGTGCTTGATGAAGGTCCAAGCTCTCAATTTTTGGGAAAATCTCTCCACATTGAGAGCATGGGAAGACGTTGCTTCTGGGCATGGGATTCGTGCTGACGGCGTGGCACTCGTAGCAACCCGACAGCTTCCTCAGCTGCATGGCGCCGCCGTGAGGTGGTCCGCAGCCGATTCTCTTCACCATCTCCGGCGATTTATCGGCTCGGTCTATGATTCTGGTGTTGCCATGGATGACGTCCCTCAAGTTGCAAATCTTGGCGCAGGGGTGATGGATCTTCGAAATCTCCATTGCTTTGCAAGTTACGAGGTTTTTGATTTGATCCCATGAAGAAGAAGAAGGCTGTTTGGATTGCGGCGGCTGCCTCTTTTTCAGCTTGGAGTCGCAAGAAGCGTGCTTTTTGGGTGTGGGAGTGAGGACCGCCATGAGAGAGAGAGAGAGAGATTTGGAAGGGTTTGGGGATATGTTTTCTATAAAAGGGGTGAAGAGAGAGGTTGGAGTTGGTTAGACAACAATCTGTCTGTATTAGTTTTAATTTAAGATTTTTCTATATCTGCACTACAATACTACTCTATTCATTTTGTATTTATTACAAAGACTATACATTGAAGGAAATCCTCACCAGCATAATAAAAAGCAATCACGAGTGGGCAAGAAATGCAGTACTGATGCAATTTGGCCGGTCACGAAATCAAATTACAGGACTACTAGGGCTTAATTATTACATTTAGAATCTTTCACGATTTAATTTGACCTAATTAATTAGTTTCAATATGTTAAATAAAAGTTTTGCAGGAGTAGCACTGCTTTTTAATTCTTATCAAAATAGGCACACTCATATTTTTAGGTATTTAGGTAGAAATGATATCGTTGAGAATGACAATATTTTTAGGTATTTTTAGTGCTCATATATTTACTGGTTTAAACATAGTCATTTCGACCTCTATATAACATGCATCATTCTGTGGATGGTATATATGTGGAGAGTACAGAGCGTATAGAATTAAAAATTTATCAGGCCGCGTCTCATTTTTTCGATCTTTGGAAATTTGAACATGTCTTTTTAATAAATACTCTCTCCCTCTGTTCTTATAAAATGTATCCACTTTTAAATGACACGGGTTTTAATAAAGTGATTGAATGTGTTGTGAGTAGAATAAGAGTCACACTTTATTGTGAGTGGAAAACTTACAAAAAATAGATTAGATACATTTTATGAGAACTGACAAAAATGACAAATTTGATAATTTTTATGAGGACGGAGGAAGTATCAAACATTAAAATTACGCTCCCCAGTTTTAGATTTTATGTTCTCAAGATTCAACACCAAAAATCCTCCCAAAAAAAGAAAAAGGATTTAACACCAAAAACTTAGGCCATTCATTTACTTGAAGTTTTGATTGGAGTTGAGCTGTTTGAAGGCAATATTTTAGAGCATAGCTTTTTTATACTGTTCAATTTCATGTTCATATTTGCGAAAACTTCAAAGTTGATGCGATTAGGCGAAATCGATTTTGCGCGAACAAAAGGGTTCATGCAAGCTTCTGATTCATGTGAAGTTCGCACATTTACATGAACACGAGAACTTAATTCGTGTTTTACATGGTTGCACGATTCGTACTTTTTCTTTCTTGAGCATCCATTCACATATGGCATAACAGTCCTATATTTGTTTATAACTAACATTCTACTAATAAAGTTATAGTATGAATTATGTAATGCAGGAGACCTCAAAATTTATGATATTAACACACGTACGTGCATGGAAAATGGGTAGGCGACGAGAATTTTGTTGTATGTCATCTAATGGGTTTGACATATTTGGTGTTAATTACAAAAGTTGGAGGTGTTGCGCAAGACACCTTCGTTATAGATTCAATTATGCACTCCTCTGTAGGTGAAGTATTAAGAATGAAGATGACAAAGTATGGTAATGATTTAGATGATGATCAAACTAACTATACTGGAGATATCTCATTGGCACAAGAAGAAGATGTTAATAGCAACCATCAACATATACTAGACACATTTATGAGGTTTTACGCAAACATTAGAAAATTACTCTATAAAAAATTAATAATTAATATTAAAAAATAAACTTTTGATTTTTTAGCAATAGGTGTTGATTAATTCGAAAATAAAATAAAAAAATTAAATCTATTATTATTATAAAATAAAATTTGGACTAATTAATTATAATGTGACAAAATATAGGCTTGAATTGAAGGTTGGGGCCGGTCTTCTTTGAACCATGAACCGGCCTGCCTATGTGGTCTTAAATGAAGTAAAAATATTTTGTCAAATTCCAAATTCAAACTTTTGTTTAGGAATCATGACCCTCGAATCCCCGAGCATTTTTAATTCCGAGTTACTGAATGGGATTATGGAATATCATCAATCAATCCTCTTCGTGTTGGTAATTAAAGAATTTAAAGTACTAGGGTCAAACCCGTCGAAATTCGACGGGAATAATTTTATGTCATCATTTATAATTATTTTATGTTATTTTTATTACTATACCATATGAAATAGTTTATATATAAATTATTTCTTTAATTAATTTGATATGATCAAATTAAATTAGTAATACAATATTAAAATAATATTAATCTTAATCACTTTCGCCAATTAAGTGTAGGTTGTGATAATAAAAATACATTTTTATATAAATATTCATTTGATGAAGTTTATAAAAAGTTGATGTGGGATCGAAGATTTTAGAAGAAAAAAATATTTAAATTTAAAGTATGATATAATGTACGATATGTAAATTTAATCGTATATCGATAATATTTACTCTCTTTGTCCCTCAATCTTTTTTTTTTTTTTTTTTTCTATTTTGGTTCGTCCCCAAAACATCTTCCTAACCTATTTTTGAAAACAATTTCACTAATTATTATTTTTACAATTTCACTTTTTGGGGGACTCGTTCTCCACTTTCACTAATTATCACTCTTATAATTTTACTTTTTGTGGGACTCATTCTCAACTTATCAAATACATAACTAACTTTTATTAAAACATGCGTCATCATCTCTTAGGAAGATGTTTGGGGGACGGAGGAAGTATTAAGTTTGTTCAAATTCTTTAATTTTGACAGATAAGAAATAATTTAACTAAACATATGTCATCTGAGTATCATCTCATATGGACTTAATAAGACCGGATAATCATATGAAACTCTAAAGACCACATATGACATTTGAACGTCAAAATTTTGAAAACCATATTCTTTGGAGTTTGAAATACCACATCTGAATTTGAACATCATCTTATAACTTACTTGTTAGTATCATTTTATCTAGAATTTGTGAAACTATAATTAAGTTATGAGAATAATCTCGTCTCAAACTTTAAACAACATCGTCAAATTTGAATTCATATTCAATCATATATATATATATATATATATATATATATATATAGTTAATTATTTAAGTAAATACATCTATATATAAACGTATTATATATATATATATACACATATTAATTTGTGAGTATGATGTGATAAACTTAAACTAATATTATATAATAAAATAAAATACAAATATAAATCTTTTTTAGATATGAAAATTGATTAAAAATTTAGAAAAAAAAAATAAGAATGAATGAAAATTGAAGAAAATTAAAATAAAGTGATTATACGGCGCCACGTAGGACAGGATTTATTTTGCTATATATTATAATTTATATATATATATATATATATATATATATATATATATAGATTGGGCATAGACATGTATTTTATTTATATATTTTCTAAAAAATGAATTGACATTTGAATTGATTGCTTTTCGTGGATTAATTTATTGGTATACTTTATTTAAATTTTAGTCACACTTGGAACAATCTCAATTAAGTGGGTATAAGGATTCCTATTCTGGATGTCATCATTTTATTAAGTTAAATTTTTCGGGTGAAAAAAATGTGATTGTGAGGCATGATGAGTTCTTGTTGGTCATTGAATTAATTTATATATTAATATATAAGAAAAGTTGGTATGAGGTTGGGAGGGATTTCAGGCGTTTGAAAACAGACCAATGAACCCTCGAAATGCTAATGTGTTTTAATTTGGCTGGGTTCCGATAATCAAATGGATATATATGATTTATAATTAAATTGATATGTTGGATTTATCTAATAGTTTTATACAATTATTTAATAGTACAGACTTTATCTAATAGTTTTATACGATTATTTAATAGTATAAAATTTATCTATAATTTTATATGATTATTTAATAGTTTTTAAATGTAAAAATTGATTAGAAATGTATAAATAAATAATAATGAATGAGAATTGAGGAAAATTATAATGAAGTGATTATAGGATGCCACGTAGGATATGATTTATTTTGCTATAATGTAAAAATTGATTAGAAATATATAAATAAATAAGAATGAATGAGAATTGAGGAAAATTAGAATGAAGTGATTACACGATGCCATGTAGGATAAGATTTATTTTGCTATAATATTAGGATTTATTATTTTGCTATAATGTAAAAATTGATTAGAAATATATAAATAAATAAGAATGAATGTGAATTAAGAAAAATTAGAATAAAGTGATTATACGATGCCATGTAGGATAAGATTTATTTTGCTATAATATATGGATTATTTTATACTATGAATGATGCGTTAATTAAATTATTTTGAGCACAAAAATTTGAAAATACAGCTTTATAAAGACAGAAATAAATTCTCTAACCTTTATGCCAATAATCAAAAGATGGTGCAGAATCTTCATGTAGAGAGAAAAACGAAGATGCCTGCAGACACTAAAGAGAATCAAGCATATGCTTACATTCTTAATAATTCAAGTCTAATTAATATGATCAAAACAGAAACTCATAAGAAACTAACCTTAAACCCAACATAAGCAATAAATTATGATGTCCATAGGATAAAAAATGCAATTACTTAATAAAAATTTCAAGTTAAAATCCATATGAATAAGAATTTCTGAGAGTAGAGATGAATAATGGCAACATAAAAATATATGGTATAAGAAACACTTGGGCAAGTGACCAATTTTCCGGCCACTCAACACTTGATTTCCTTCAAACTATGGATCAGTTGCACCTTCCTTGTAGTATAAGCAAACACCAATGAGCTATCGCTCTCTCCGACAAAACTAAGACCACAGAAAAAACACACACGGTCATCATTCTAGCAACAATACTCGTGGACATAACATGCACAACTACTGCAATTATAGCATGATTCTAGATATATAAGTTAACATCATAGAAAGTAGGCGTTTTGCTTCTTAGAAATCAAGCCTTTATAATTGGAGATCTTTGATTCTAGACATATAAGTCAACATAAATGTGTGAGATCTATGCGTATAAGGAAAGAGGAAACAAAGAGCTAGGATTTTTACAATTGGAGATCTTTGATTTTAGAGACGATCCTATAAACAAATATGGTCAGACCATGAAATCCAAAAATCATTATTGGCGTGAATAACACATAAACTCAAAAGAACAAACTGCATGAATGTGTCAACAATGTCGACCACTTTGACAGCTTGCTCATCAACTCCTTCATCCTACTAGTAAAAAGATACAACTCACAAATAGATCTACGCACAAACATGAAAATCCATGTAATAAAAGAATTAAGAAAACCCACAAATTCAAGTTCAACTTGAAATAAAGAATAAAAAGATAAAAGAGTAATTTACGGGTGAGCAAATCTTGATAAACCAACATGATTACAGAATTTTCAGTTCTCAATCAAAAGAGTCTAGAAAGAGAGACTGAAACGGAAGAATTTTAGAAGAGAGAGTTTACGTAGCAGGAGGGTTTTCGTCCTTTTAGATTAGACTTTTTTTTTTGGACTCTTTTAGATTTGACACACCCCAGTTCTTGAAGGAATAAATACAATTGAGGCACAACCAATTCATATAAATAACACAGGGAGAAATCCTTGTTGATACCAGAATAAAAAGGTAGCAAGTCGGGCTAGACCCCTTTAAATCACAAGTTTTGTTTCATGCTTCTGATAACCAACATTCATTAGCATATAACTAGGAGTTTATAATCTAAGCTCGAATAGATGTCATTTGAAAGTCTAAATAAAAAGTTTGAAACCTAGCCTCAGCTCTGCCCCGTCAGCACCAGCCAGTGAACCTGAAAAATATTTGAAAGTATTTGGACTAAGTACTAATGTACTCATACTTGGCATAATTTATAAGGTTTTAAATTAAAAGAACTTGTAAGCATGTTAAAATATTTCTTTCATTTGTGCGCACATGTCACACTCCCTTTCTATTACTCGCTGTGATCCCGGACCTTTTAGCCACCGACAGACCCATTTCTCCCATTTATTTGAACTGAGGGCGTAACCCAGACAAGCTTCATTTGATCTCGGGACGCTACCCAGACAAGCCTTACATTATATGCTTCGGAACACATCCAGCAAGCACCATGTCCAATGGAGATCAACCCACCGAGTCAGCTAAAGAGTGTAGACAATTCTCCAATAACATGTTAGGCCCTAATAGAACCTCGAACGATTTGTTGTAGCAAGCCTTAAATAGAGCAGAGTGCACATAAACATTTTATTGGATAAACAGTTTACATTTCTTTTGAACTTATAAACAATTTGCATTTCATTATAACATTTAGAGCTCAATAACTCAATCATATTTTATACATTTGGAAAGTAAGCTCACCTGCTTAGGCAAAGCCTGGAGATCATAATCACATAAACTTGTCTTGGGAAAGCATCGCTAATCTCTTGGTGCTCAAAAGCCTACAAAGAATTCTATCATTAATAGGCCTCGTGAAGCTAACTTAATGTTTCAGTGGATACACTAAACATACTTGATTCATCATGCCGGATTTTCAAAATTTAATAAATATTCGAAAACTAAATTTCTTGAGTCAAGAACACCAACAATGTCCTTACTCGATTTTCTTTACTAATTGAATTTATAAATAGAACCAATTAAATCATGAATACTTTTTATTGCATGATGCAAATGAGATCTCATGCCATGCTTAAACATATGATAAGTATTTACTTATTATAATAATAATAATAATATAATTATTATTATTCCTCAGGTTCCTCAACGCTCCACGAACTCCGCCCCCTCTCCTCTCTTCCATCAGTGGTTCCGACTAGGGGTGGAAAATCGGGTACCCGCGGGTACCCTACCCGCGGGACGAAAACCGCCGAAAACTGCACCCTCATCCGACCCTCTTCCCCGATGCGGGTACCCGAATACCCGCAGCGGATACCCGCTGCGGGTATGAGGGTACCCTCACAGTCCCGCGATTTTTTTTTTTAATTGTAATTTTGCGGGTTTTTGGTCCCGCTGGAGGGTATTTCGTCCCGCGAGAGGGTATTTTGTCCCGCATTTCACAAAAAAAATTGAAAATATCCTTTCTATTTCATCGATTATCCATAAAACCTGTGACGAATAAATAATAAATAAACAACTAACAAACAAGCACAATGAATTATAGACGAAAAGAAATAGGGCTAGGAGGAGTTTTGGGGGTTAATTCCTAAAATCCTAAATAAAATTATTAATTTTAATTTTATAATGTTAAATCTGCGGGTAATGCGGGTATCCGCGGGTATACCCGAGGGTACCCTCTACCCGCAATTTTTGAGGATGCGATACCCGCACCCGACCCTCCACCCGAATTTTGCGGGTATCGGGTACCCGATACCCGCGCGGGTATCGGGACGGGTGAGGGTATACCCGATACCCGCAACCCGATTTTCCACCCCTAGTTCCGACGACCACGGCACCGCCGTCCCTCAACACCCCTCTCAAGTCCGCTCGTCCCATAAAAAAACGGCACAACAGTCTCATCCCCATGTTTCACCGAACCCGACACAGACAGCCTCCACGCCGCCTCCGCTTTCCTCCTTGGCGATGGCGAGGCGCCGCCGCCTCCCTCTATCTCCGATTGACAGACCGGAGCCCTAGTTCCCGTCCCCGACTCAAAACAACCTCCAATGCTGCCTCCGCCCCTCCCTCTCCTATCCCGGCGACCAGAGGACAGCCGTGGCCGCCGCCGTTCTCTCCTTCCCCTGCAGCCTCCACTCTCTCCCCTAACCTCCGCAAAACCCGATCAGACAACCCAAACACCCAGACTCGACAAGCAAAATCAAAGCTCAAGACTCCTTTCTTCTCTTTCTTTTAAAAACAGACATGCTTTATATATAAATATATGTGAATAGAGTGTACGCATATGTAATGTAATTGTCATTTTGTTCATTCGTGATTTATGAAATCAGTAGTTTCCACGGAATGAGCTGTCTAGGTTGAAATCAGAAGAAGGTTTCATGAACTGAAATCAAAGTTCTTTAGCAGTGAGTAAGAATAAAATGGCAATAGATGAAACCTTTGGTTTGAATTGCTGAATTCTGAGATGCGTGGCTGCTAGATTTGCTACTGTTTACTAAGCTTTTGTGAATGGAGCTATAAAGGACATCAAGTGTTGTTTTCTTCAAATTTTTACGAGGTCAAAATAAGAAGGATTTGAAGAAATTTTCAAGTTTAAGGTTACATCTGCTTCTTGTGTTTTTCTTGCGTGGAGAAGATGGTGGATGATAGTGAAAGACTAACTAATAATTTGAAATGAAATTGGGAGAGGAGTTGGGGAAGTTCAAGTTGATTTTTGGGGTTACTGCGGTGATGAGAGAGGACATGGTAGGGTGGCTCATAGGAAAGTAGGGTATGGGTGTTGAGTCTTGACTGGACAAATAAATTTTTATGGTTGAATTATCACGGCTGTAATAATTCCTCACGTTCGCTAATTAAAAGCTTGTGTAAATATTTGAATGTTTAATTAAATAAATATACAATGCATATAAATTTAAATAAATAAATCTTTTATTTCTTATTTTTACAAAAGATTTTGCAAATCATTTGTTGGAATTAAAAATAAATGATTTTCTTTTATTCGGTGTGAATCATCTTAAATCTAAGTTCAAAATTACTCTAAATTTAGCTACAAGGAAACATGGTATTACAAAATTAGACTTAACTAGTGCCGCACCCGTGCTACGCACGGGTTATGAATCCGAAATTTTTTGTTAGATAAAATACTTAATATATTTTTGGGTTATGTACGTAAAAAATCATGAACTTTGGGTCGATTTTGAAGTTTGCCATGAACTTTTTTTTTATCAACTTTTTTATGAACTTAACCAACTGATCAATTTTGAATGGTTTTCAAAAATCTCCAAATTGAGTGCTGACATAGCACTTTTCAGTGACCTGAAATATGACATGGCGCCGCCGGACGGGAACCAAAACGACGTCGTTTAGTTGGGCGTAAAACGACATCGTTTTACCTCAAATTCTAGCCCCCGTCTTCTCCTCTATGCTACTCAACCAACATTGTATAAAATTACACAAGTTATAAGCTCTAAAAAAATTAACTTCCTCTATAGTACTTTTTTTTTCTTATTAAAAAAGAAATTTAACTTCCATTAATTTTGTTATATTTTCATTGCATTTCATTCTCACTTCACACATATAACTTTCTGTTTAATATGTCAGCTGCATTCTAAATGCTAAATCCAAAACTCGAGCCCATATATATTATATTTATGTCACATTAATATTTGTACGAAGCTAAAATATCTAAAGTATGCATTATTTTGCTATAGGTTTCAGAAATAAAACATACATTTTAAAAACAAAATTAATTGCTTAATGCAAAGTGTAGAAACTTAGCAACTTAATTTATCTATATCTATTTATATCTACGAAAAAAAATACACAGCAAAAAAGATATGGAATCCCTCTTTTTTCATCTCTCTTTCATTTTTTTCAGCTGTTTCACAACTTTGATTTAAATCATATTTACTCTTTTATGTGAATGATTGTTTTAATATATTTTCTAAAAAATACAAATATATCTGCATTGAGCTGCTGGAAGAGCCGAGCCTACTGTGGGAAAATCTGAGCCAAAGTGTCCCGAGGACACATTTTCCCACTGCGAATCTACTCTGAACTTTCCTGCTTTCATTATTTTCTTCATTTTGTATCCATTTACTTGTTGCTTTTCTTGGTGTTCTGCAGGGACAGAGCAGAGAAGCCGAGTCCGACAGAGCAGAGAATTGAAGAATATGCCGAGCAGCGAAGTCGTGGATTCTCTGACGCCAGTGGAATTGAGGCGCCAGCGGAATCGAAGCGACAGTGAAATCGGAGGCCAGCGGAATCGGAGGCCAGCGGGATCGAAGGCCAGCGGAGTCGAAGGCCAGCGGAGTCGAGTGCCAGCCAGATCGAGTCTCCCGAGCAGCGAGATCGAGTCTCCCGAGCAGCGAGATCGAAGTTCCAGTGCAGCGGAGTCGAAGGCCGAGCAGAGGGATCGAGTCTCCCGATCAGAGAAGTCGCTTCCCCGCTGCCAGAGAAGTCGCCTCCCCGCTGCCAGAGAAGTCGCGTCCCCGCTGCCAGAGAAGTCGCTTCCCCACTGCCAGAGGAATCTTTTTATGCTTGCCTGCCGAAGCCTTTTGGTTTCTTTCCAAAGGAATTTACTTCGAAAATCTGCATAACTCATCTCTATAAATACAACATTACATATATCTTTCACTCTTACTGAATTATAGTTCTATCTATAAATTGAAACTGAAAGTGAAACTTCATTACAGCAAAGAATGGGTTGTGGATGTGAAAGAAATTCTATATCAGTCAAAAAGAAGTTGTAACAAACACTGCAATATGACTTTCGAAAGAAACTATATCATTAAACTGAGCTGTCATTACATAATAACTTCTAATAAATACAAAAAACTGAGTTTATTCTCCTCATATTTTAAACTGGCAGTCTTCATGGAATCTAATTTTTCACCATCTTACTGACTTGACTACAATTTAATGATGCTAATATAATAATGCATCAACTATAACAGTCAAGTACTCAAAACAACAAAACACTAAACAAAAGTGATATAGGATTAAACAATAAGATGGTCATCTTCACTTTACTTTCAAAAACAAAGACTGCCTTCCAACTTCCAGATCACTCCTTCTCTACTTTGACGTTCAACTTCCCCTTCTTCACGTTCACACTTTCCTCAAATAAATTTTCAATCTTCCTTTTTCCTGTCTCAATTAACTCATTCCCCTCCTTCACTATTTTTTCAAAATCACCACCATATGCTTCATCAGTTTCAGAAACAGGAATCTGCATCTGCAACATTCGACAGTACATAATGTGTTTCTGCATAATAATAATAACCATACATTAAATATAAAAAGATGTATCATACTTAATAAATACCTCAGTGACAACATCATCAACAAATGAAATATCAGAGAATGATTTGGCAGAATCATTTTGACTTTTAACATCATTCAAACTGTAAAGAAACTCAGCAGCATGTTTCTCAACAATTTCAGGTGTTATGCAAATCTTCTTCACAGTATATGGTTCATCAAACCGAAAATCTCCATCATTCCTCAATTGCACCTTGAATAAAATCACCCTGTGAAGAAACTTCTCCTTAATTTCTTTGGGAATGTTGCATGAATCTCTTGGCTAGATCATACAATACAATAAAAATACATTTCAGCTTTGATCCTATTAACATAAAAACCAAAAAACACAAAACAATGTATTTCCTAATACTGTAATACCTCAACACCTTCAACATCAATTTCTCAAGCTCTTTTACCCAAAAGCTTAACACATTCACGATCCCACAGTAACAGAGTAGCATCACTACTGGCATCAACGACATTGACCTTCACCATGAATCTATTAAATAAAAAAAAATGAAATCTATAAAATATCTCATTTCTCATATAATAATAAGAATTATTCAAAAATTTACCTCTTGTTGGCCACCCCATCATATTTCTTGCAAGCATCACAATAGAACTTATTGTCAACTGGTGTTACTTTTTTCCCACAACGCGTGCAACCCATGTACCACCATTCATGAATCGCTTCGACATTATCCACTTTCCCACATATCCAGTAAGAGCTATCCAAAGTATCACAAAAATCTAGAAACTGTAGGCTGCTTAATTCTTATTTCATACATATGCACATTCAACACATGCTATATACTTAGATTTTAAGAATGAATACCTCCAAGCAAAACACATCTTCAATTGACTTCACCTCCAAATTTTCTGTCTCATCAACCATCCTTCTCGATACATGGTTGAATGTTAGGTTTGCAGTTTCGAAGAATCGAATGTTGCCAAAAATTCTAACACATACAACAACAACAACAATATGTTTCTGCACAATTAAATAAACTGTTACATAAAAACAAAAAGTACTTTTGTTTACCTCTGTCTGAACTCATTCATTATCGGAGTGTCTCTATTTAGTAGTACCCTTGAAACATTGAAAGAAGTAGAGATTCTTATCTCCCCTACATAAACAAAAAACAATCTTACACTATGCAAATCCAAATTAATAACTTATAAGATATGAACTATTACCCTCGTATGAGATTGGCCTGCAGTATTGAATCAGCACTATCGGAATTTGTTTCACATTTGGATCAATTTGACTTAAAAATTCATCAACATATTCTTCCCACAAAGTACAAACAACAGAATCATGGCTGCATAAAGTATATAACACGTAAATGAAACTTTTTGCAATTCAGCAGCAACAACAAAACAGAACAAACTTTTTAAAAACAGAAATTTTACTTTTCATCCTCAATTTTTATCTCCAGCATCTTTCGATTAGGTTGATTGATCACACCTCCACTTTCTACAATAACCCCAATGACATCTGCAACATATAAAGTAAAATAAATGCATTTCACAAATGAACAAATATTTAGCAAAACAACAAATAATTACCAAATAGTGCAGCATCCCCAACACTTTCTATTCCTGCAATTTCTGCAAATGTCCTAAATGAAAACATCTCATTAGGAAAATCATCAGCCGTAATCTCAAAGATCTGGCTCTTTTGTGTCATTACAATACGAAATTCATGATCTGTGGTTTTGAAACGCATGTGGTTGGGCCGCATGTAGAATTTGTAGAAAACGTAACAACAACCCTCCTTGATTTTCGATGCAGCACTACCATCCAAGTTATGTGCGAACGAAGCATGAATCTTCACACCCTGAAAAGTATACACACATCAGATTAAGCTATCAATTTAGCTACAAAAAAAGGTATGTCTATAGTTTATTTGTGTACAAACCTCTTCGTCTTGAAGAATGCATTCAAAGCTCATCATATGCTGTGAATCACCATTAAAAAGAAGACCGTATGCACGTACCACCCTGATTTTGATTGCTGATGTTATCAAAGAAGGATACAGATCATTTACTGAACAGAGCAAAGGCGCCATCTTTAACAATTGCTGAAGATCACAATCGCTGCAAAAAACAAAACAGTAAGCATTACTTCACAGAGACATAAGCTTCAGAAAAGAAGTCAAGAGAGCAAACCTTGATTTGGGTGAGTATAAAATCGATGAAATGGCCATGTATTTATAGAAGAATTCTCGGGATTATGCTTCCAATGCAATCCGTGAAACCTCTTTCATAGAACGCCTCAAATCTAAGTTTGCTCATCCACAATCTCTTTGATGTAATGCTTCAAATCTCATCATTCCTCTTCGTACCATTTGTGGGGCTCAAGAACACCCAAATATCATTGATTTATTCATCTTCCATCTCGCTATATTTCTCTGCTGTATTATATTGTATCTACGCTAGAAACCATGAGTCGCTGAACAGTAATTTGAAGACTATTGTTTTATTTTGACGGCAAAAATACATAACCTATGTAATCATATATATATAACGTTACTGTACCTTACGTCAATTGCAGATTTTATGGATTTCCAAAATCTCCAACATTAAATGATTTGTAACAATCACTATTAAATCTTCACCATTTACTTATTTGTTATTTAGAGTTATGTTTTCTAGAATTATTATTGTAATTTACAATTATAATTTATAATTCTAATTTATTTGGGCTAATTATTCTTAATCTAAACCACTTTCTATTTATTAAGTATCCAAATATTTATGTTTATGTTTAATTCACCTCAACCAATATCTTCCTTTTTCTTTATCTTTGCAATGGCTCGAATTTCATCATTGATCACAGTACAATTTGCGAGGCTCAAAATGCAGACATCAAATTTAAATTAATCTTTCATCTATCTTTATTTTTTAGGTTAAATTAAATAAATAGATTGCATAAATAATAAAAATAATAATAACCATCAAAATATATAATCAAAGTTCTATTATTGACTTTATTTCAGACAAATGTAAAACTTAATTCTTTGTAGTCATTCTTTTTTCACGAAAATTAAATTGATAAGCACAATTAAAATTAATGCTTTGCAGTTCAATCTCCACTTTAATTTATTTTTTCAACCAAAGTAACATAAATTAAATTTACAGTCAAATAAAAAAATTAATACTATCAAAGTACATTAAATGAAACCACCGGCCCACCATCTAAAGGAAGATGAAAAGACATGTTGTATTTGCAAAAAACCCTTCGTAAACTTTGATAGAAATCTGCAATTTCTTCTTCCCTCACTTCTCCATCACGACACTCAGGCCCAAACTGTTCCGCTCCAGAAACTTCGATCGGCTTGAACAATCGGTCAGTCTGACTCCTTCCCTCACTTCAATCTGCTTTTTTTTTAAGCACACTTTAATCTCTTAATACATTGTCTGATTCATGTTCTTAAAATTAGAAGAACACAATTTGTTAGTTAGTTCACAACACAGACAGTAATGAAAACCTAAAAAAAACATCACACTTAACTTTTACCAATGGGTAAGTAATTAATCAAAGTTCTATCAGTCCTGTTGAAGTCCTCGCATCCAGATTCATAATTTTTTTGAAAAGATCTGAAGTGTTATATTCAACAGTTTCGTTACATCAACTTCCACTTTGCTCATTAACAGAACCACACTTAAAAGAGTTCTTCTTTGAGTCTTACTTAAAGTTATGAAAGGGAATACTCGAGTTTGAACAGAGCAAGCACATAATCCTTAAAACATATAGAGAAAACTCATTATATAGTGTTTCTGCAATCAATTTCTTTATTATGTAGGTTATATTTACATATTTGTGTGCAGTCAACATAATTAGATAACACATTTGATATGAGAACACTTGTTAAGCACCTTTTTCAAATAACCGTATCAATGTTTTGATGTATTATTCATCCTGTTTTCTCTAGAGATAGCTGAACAATGAATTCGCCATCTATCCTCATCAAACTCAACTTCAATTATCTGTTGGAAATATGGTTTTAAGCCATATCTGAAAATTATTATGTAATTAAATATTTATTATTTAATTAAAATAATTATTGGATGTTAATCTACATCTCGAGTAGATCAACGTGATATACTTGAAGTCTCAAAACCGATTTCCGATGAGTGAGATATTGTATGTCAAAGTTTGGATGTTGAAGAGGGAAAATAAATGCTATCCCACATTGGAAAACATAGAGATGTTTTTCATGTATAAGAATAGCAAAGCACATGGAGTTGATAAATTGACTTGTGGGCTTGCTAGTGGGCTTGATCTAAGTACTAGCCTCACGCGCGCCGCCGCCGACGATCGATCGATCGATCGGTCGGACGGACGGACGACGACGTCGCCGCCGCCGCCGCCGCCGGGCGGGCCGCGGCCAAGGACTTGGATCTTGGCAATTGGTGCTTTGGGGTGGTGTTTGGGGCCCAAACTATTTTTTGGACCAACTCCACTGGGCTTTTTCTCGTTTGCATCAATGGGCGCTTCAACGTCACAACCGTGGGGTTTGCCGGATTCTTGATGGAGGATAAACCTCCAACCCCGAGTGAAGGGGAGACGAGCCAAGAAATTCGTGCCGGATATTTGAACTGGTGCCGCGGCGACTACTTGTGCCGTAACACCGTTCTCATGTCTCTGGACGAACGGCTCTACCGTGTTTTCAAGGTTCATGAAACCGCGAAACAATTGTGGGAGGCCCTTGATTTGAAATATCAAGTGGACAAGGCAAATACTACCAAGTATATTGTCGCCAAATGGTTGGAATACAAAATGGTCGACTCCCGGCCATTGATGGACCAAGTGGAAGAATTCCAAAATCTTTCACATGAGGTTCAAGCCGAAGGGATGCCCTTGGCGGATGCATTGCTCGTTGCAATCATCATAAAGAAATTACCTCCTAGTTGGAGGAAATTTCAAAACCTTTTGAAGCATGAGCGCTCGGAGATGTCCATGCCGATATTAATATCCAAGCTTCAAATGGAGGATCACGTGAGAAGTCGTGATCAAAAGGGAAAAGCTCCGATGGAGGCAAAGGCCAATCTCACCGAGAAAGGCGGTCCCTCCAATAAACGTGGTCGCCCTAACCCTAATAATAAGGGTAAAGGGAAACAAGGCGGTAGTCAACCATCAAAGTTTGATGGTGTATGTTTTAATTGTGACAAACAAGGTCACATGGCTAAAGATTGCCGCAAGCCAAAGCGGAAGAAGGCAAAGAGCAACGTGAACAACGTCGAGAAGGACTTCGACGATTGGAACCACGATGACTTTGCTGCCATGATCTCCGAGGTGAATCATGTGGACAACCCGAACGCTTGGTTCGTGGATACCGGCGCTACCGTCCATATATGCATAAATCGTGAGTTGTTCCACAACTACAAGGAAGTGGAAAACAAAACGATAATGGAGGCTAGCGAGCGGACATCCCAAGTCCTTGGCATGGGAGATGTGATTCTTCAACTCACGTCGGGCGTGGAGATCACATTAAAAGACGTATTACACGTTTCAACTGTCCGAAAGAGTTTAATTTCGGGCTTTAGGCTTACGAATAAGGATTTTGAATTGTTTTTCAAATCTGACTATGTTGTAATACGCAAGTGGGGAAAGTTCCTAGGGAAAGGCTATGCCTCCGAAGGACTTTTCAAACTTGGTGTAAGAGCTTGTAAGCCTGCCAAGGCTAAAATCAATAAAGATGCATCAACTTCTTCTGCTTACTTGATTGAGTGTTCTGATTTATGGCATTGTAGACTTGGACATGTTAATCTAAATGCTATAAAGAGATTAGTAAAAATGAATTTACTAAAAGTTGATGAATACAACTCACAAGAAAAATGTGAAGTTTGTGTTGAAGCCAAAATGGCTAAGTTACCGTTTAAATCGGTAAAAAGGAGCACTCAACCTTTGGAACTTATTCACACCGATGTTTGTGATTTAAAGTTCGTGCAAACTAGAGGTGGCAAGAAGTACTTTATCACCTTTATAGACGATTGCACAAAGTATTGTTACCTTTACTTATTGAAAAGTAAAGATGAGGCTATTGAAGCTTTTAGAAACTTCAAAAATGAAGCCGAGAATCAACTTGGATGTCGAATTAAGATGGTTCGAAGTGATAGAGGTGGAGAATATGTAGCTCCGTTTGCTGAATTATGCAACGAAAGTGGTATAATCCATCAAACGACGGCTCCTTATTCACCACAATCTAACGGCGTTGCTGAACGCAAGAATCGAACTCTTAAGGAGATGATGAATGCCTTGTTGATTAGTTCGGGATTACCCCAGAACATGTGGGGGGAAGCTGTCTTAACGGCCAACTATATCTTGAACAAGATTCCACTCAAAGGGAAAGATGTAACTCCCTATGAGCTATGGAAAGGAAGGAAACCTTCGTATAAATACCTCAAAGTGTGGGGGTGTTTAGCCAAGGTAGAAGTGCCTTTACCAAAGCAAGTTACAATAGGACCTAAAACGGTGGATTGTATCTTCATTGGTCATGCACTTAATAGCAGTGCCTATCGTTTTATAGTGCACAGATCGGAGATACCTGATATACATGTTGGGGCAACGATAGAATCAAGGAATGCTATATTCTTTGAAAATATCTATCCTAACAAGGATAAAGGTACATCGAACTCTAATGATGGAGTTGATGGTGATGCTACAGGTTCTAAACCTATGGAAGTAGCTAGTAATTCTACTCAAGTAGATGATGCCACGGGTTCTAATCATGTACCACCTAATAGGAAAAGACCAAGGTCTAAACCTATGGATGTAGAACCGAGACGTGGGGAACGAGTTAGAAAAGCTAATGTCTATGGACCGGATTATGTTGTCTTGATGCTAGATGGCGAACCGGTGACGATTAAAGAAGCTATGTCTGGCTCAGATGCAGCTCTCTGGAAAGAAGCCATCGATATTGAGATTGATTCCATTATGCAGAATCATACTTGGGTGTTAGTGGATCTACCACCTGGAAGTAAAGCTTTAGGATGCAAATGGATCCTAAAGAAGAAGTACAAATCTGATGGTACTATAGATAAGTACAAAGCCCGACTTGTCGTTCAAGGTTTCAGGCAGAAAGAAGGGTACGATTTCTTCGATACCTATTCACCTGTGACTAGACTAACATCTATTCGGATGCTTCTCGCTATTGCTGCCTTGCACAATCTCGAGATTCACCAAATGGATGTGAAAACTGCGTTCTTGTATGGCGAGTTGGAAGATGAAATATATATGAAGCAACCTGAAGGGTTTGTAGTACCTGGGCAAGAGCACAAAGTATGCAAACTTCAAAGGTCTTTATATGGGTTGAAGCAAGCACCGCTTCAATGGCATTTAAAATTTGACAGTGTAATGTTGTCAAATGGATTCAGAATCAATGAGTGCGATAAATGTATCTACATTAAGAATTCTAATAACGGATATGTTATTGTTTGTCTTTATGTAGATGACATGCTCATCATGGGAAGTAATTCCCGAGTGATTCAAGAAACCAAAGGCATGCTAAGTAAAAATTTTAGCATGAAAGATATGGGCTTAGCTGATGTTATCCTTGGAATTAAAATTCTAAGAAGACCTGATGGTATTGCTATAACACAATCTCACTACGTTGAGAAAGTGTTAAAGAAATTCAACGCTTTTGACAAGCCAATAGCTAAGACACCATGGGAACCTAATGTGCATTTGAGTGTACACAAGGGAGAACCTGTTGACGCGTTAGAATATGCGAAGATTATTGGGAGCCTGATGTATCTAACAAATTGCACTCGTCCCGATATAGCATGCTCGGTCAACAAGTTGAGCAGCTTTACAGCTAACCCTAGTAATGAACATTGGAAAGCTCTTGAAAGGGTTTTGAGATATTTGAAATATACTCAAAACTATGCGATTCATTATACTAGGGAACCCTCTGTACTTGAAGGGTACTGTGATGCAAATTGGATATCTGATGCCAAAGACTCGTTTTCAACGAGCGGTTATGTATTCACTGTGGGGGGTGGTGCTGTGTCTTGGAAATCCAAGAAGCAAACATGTATTGCTAGATCGACCATGGAATCAGAATTCATAGCTTTGGATAAAGCTGGTGAAGAAGCCGAGTGGCTTAAAAATTTCCTCGAGGATATTCCATGTTGGTCGAAACCTGTGTCGTCCGTAATAATTCATTGTGATAGTCAAGCTGCTATCGGACGAGCACAAAACCATTTGTATAACGGTAAGTCGAGACATATTCGTCGACGTCATAATACCGTGAGACATCTGATCACTAGTGGAGTTATCACAATTGATTATATAAGATCAATTGATAACATAGCGGATCCTTTGACAAAAAGTATCCATCGAGATCAGATGTATAAACTGTTAGGGGGAATGGGTTTGAAGTCCACAAATTAAGGATAATCATAGTGGCAACCCAACCATGATGACTGGAGGATCCAAAGAACTTGGTTCAATGGGACAACTAAGCTATGAAAATCCGTGTGTTGAACACTCGAATTGCCTATTCCTTGTAGAACAGTGAGTGTTCGGAAATCTGCACGTGGTGAGGTTAAGTCTTTGACTTTTAATGACTCTAGAACTCCTCGAAGAGGACAAGTATAGCAGGATACTTGAGTTAAGAGTCACCTATGTAAGTGTGAAGTGGGGCCGCTTCGATTGAAACACTTATGAATCCAAAGGGGTGTTCCAAGGCCTGTAATGGACACAAACGTGAGAACGAATAAGGATTGAAGCAATATTGTGTCAATATTGTTGACTCAGTATACACCGAGGAGGACTAGTTCAAGGAACACAATCCACTAGGCCGCCGGTATACTCGATAATATTGACTATGGCAGGTTCAAAGCCACAAGCTACCTTTCCAAATGCAATGTTGTATCTTAAGAGGACTGAGCTAAGTGTTTGCATACTTTCGCATACTGATTTCTGACTCATGTGGGGGATTGTTGGAAATATGGTTTTAAGCCATATCTGAAAATTATTATGTAATTAAATATTTATTATTTAATTAAAATAATTATTGGATGTTAATCTACATCTCGAGTAGATCAACGTGATATACTTGAAGTCTCAAAACCGATTTCCGATGAGTGAGATATTGTATGTCAAAGTTTGGATGTTGAAGAGGGAAAATAAATGCTATCCCACATTGGAAAACATAGAGATGTTTTTCATGTATAAGAATAGCAAAGCACATGGAGTTGATAAATTGACTTGTGGGCTTGCTAGTGAGCTTGATCTAAGTACTAGCCTCGCGCACACACACACGCGCGCCGCCGTCGACGATCGATCGGACGGACGGACGACGACGTCGCCGCCGGACGGGCGGGTCGGGTACGGGCCGCGGCCAAGGACTTGGATCTTGGCAATTGGTGCTTTGGGGTGGTGTTTGGGGCCCAAACTATTTTTTGGACCAACTCCACTGGGCTTTTTATTTTTTGGCCCAACTGATTGTTTTACCCAAGCCCAGCCCACAGCAACAGTTGACAGCAGCAGCAGAAGAGGCAGTAGCAGAAACACGCCAGCTACGACTTCTGCATGGCAACTTCAATTTTGCAGCTAAGTTTCTTCAATGACTGCGCCCACCGGCCATCATCTTCAACATTTACAGCTTCCAGCCGTCGGAGTAGAATTCAAGGTCTTGAATTCATACTTACCACATGCCTATAAATAGGCCTCTGGAGAGCTTGGAGTAACACACGAAGAAATACTGCATTCTGCCATTTCTACACACACACTCTCTGCACAACACTTATGCTCAGTTCTTGATCCTATTCAGTTCGCCGGAGCTCGCCGGATTGTGGTGCTACATCCGACGAGACGAAGTCGTTTTACCTTTGGGGAAGATACGCCTAAACCGAAGAGCACTACCGGGGCGATAATCTTCTTGCGGGAAGAGATTTATCTCGACTCGACTTAGTCTATACGTATAATTTATTTATACTGTATATTTCACTTGTACAAAATTATTTGAGTTGTAATTTCTCAAATTATTTTCTTTGTAATATTTTCAATTATTTTGAGTTGTAATATCTCAAAATATTTATTTTGTAATATCTCGATCGTGTACCCGGTTCTAACATTATCCTCATGTCAGACGTGGAGGAATATTGGTATTTCATACTTCAAACACTGAACTACATTGCCAGCTATTTAATTTCCAATTATATTGAGAGTTACAGCTTTTGTTTTGTAATGGTATTTTCAGATTATCACTCATGACTTTGTTAAAAACAACGCACACAATTTGAATGAGGCACTCAAGTTAAAACTTCGCTCTCCTAAAAAGAAATGGAACATCAAACTATGCTACTATGAAAACGAATCTGGAAGTGAAAGGATTTGGTACTTAAGCAACATTCAGCCATTTCAAGAGTATGTTCAGTTGTCTGCAAATGACCACCTGCTGTTGCACATCATTACTAAAAAAGTCTTTCTTGCCACTGTGTACAATGAAAATGGATCTGTTAAGGATGTTGAAGTGCAGCGTCAAACTCTGAACAACGGTTAGATAAATCTAATTAGAGTATATACTTCAATTATTGCAACAGTAACGAAATAGTTCTCATTTTCATCTTGTCTCAGCTGCTGGACCATCACAATTGCCCTCCTCAGTATCGATCAGTAAGATCACTTATTAATCTATCTGTATATACTTTTTTTTCATTTACAAAGCTCACAGTACACTATATGCCTTGCAGAAACTGAGTTCGAAACTCCTCCTCAGTATGTATTCAAATACAAAAAGGCGCAACATTCGAGATTGGTAACACACACTATATAGATTTTGCATATCGCAAAGTTTCACCTTAACTGTTTTATATACTAATATAAATGAAACTATGTTCGCTATTTTATTTAACACGCCGCAAGTGTACGGGTGCAATTGTGTACAGTAGCAAGCAAGGTCGTATTCCACAGAGACTGAATTAATCAATTTCTATCCTAAATTATTCTACTCTATCTGGACAAACGAAAATAAGAGTTTTGTTTTTAAAACTAAATAAATAAATAACAGGAAACAAAATAAATCAAGCTGTGAAACAGAGAAACAGATGAGACAAGATTTCCCAAGGCAAATGTTTCAACAAATTCTCCTAACTAACATGTTCAATTCAATTAATAAGACGATTCCTAAGGCAATCTCAAAACTAGTCTATACCCACTCCCGTGGCATACAAACCGTTGATTACATGCAAGGCTACCGTTCCCGGATCGCACTTCTAACATGCAACTCCTAAAAGCTCATTGGATTAACGCCCTCACAAATATCAATTCCTTTTAGAATTAAATATATGTGTTCTATGTTCTTAGTTCAGGTAATAATTATCATCTCCCGATCTCAAATTAAAACCTATGATTATGCTAAATTGGTGGCCAATCAATAAAGCAAACAATTGTAACAAGAACATAAAAAGGAAAAACAATCTCAATCAATTGAATCAAACAGTCAGAAATTCAAATCATGTCTACTCCCTAAACCCTGGGAAAAAGGGATTCTAGCCACACATAGACATATGAACTAGAATATAATTCTCAATCAAATAAATGAACATCCAACAAGAAAAACCGTATTGAAATCGAGAATCTTCAATCTTGTTCTTGCTCTGTTCTCCGTCTCTCTCAGCTCTCAGGAAAAGTAAAATATGATACAAAGTTGATAAAAGGTTTCAGAGAATAAGTTCTTGGGGAGTATTTATATGCCCTAGGTCTTGTAGCTCTAAAAAATACCCAAAATAGCTAAAAAAACGAATTTTGGGCGGAAATACGGCGACTCGCGCGGCCACGTCGCGCGGCCGCATGGCCGGCCCGCGTGACGAAACAGAACTCCTGACAGCTTTGCGCAGCGATTTTGTTTTGGCTTGTTCTCTCTCGTCCAAACTCCGATTTACGAACCGTTTGCGCTCACGAACTCCTATCGAGACGAACTACAACTTGTATTTCAGCCAATTCTTCCAAATTCTGCTTCATTATTTCTGAAAATTCGTTCAAAAACAAGCAAGTAACAAGTTCTTGACCATAAACGAATATAAGCTCAAATAGACCATCAAACACACAAAATCCTCACAACTAAGCATCAAAAATGACACACCAAGAGGTAAAAATGCATGTTTATCAACCCCCCAAACTTGAACTATTGTCCGTCCTCGGACAAAACAAAGATGAACCAAGAATGAATCAACAAGAGCGCAGAGAAAAGTGGATAACATTGTGGCTTCAGATTTGTCAACAAAATTACCAGCATGCATTTGTATCTCCAATCATCAAGATATCACACTCATGACAAACTTCAAATTGTGGTCTCAATGACTTGCAATCCTCACCAAAAAGATAAAGAAAATAAGAACTCTCAACTCTCAAGTGTATCAATCAAAGATATGGACGTGTTTACACTCAATTCAAGCAAAACAAGTACTGAACCATAAGCTTGTCAATCGTCTCACCTCTCCACCACTTAATGTGTGCTCTTATAACCAAGATCAAAAAGGTCTTCATTAAGGGTTGTAATGTAGGCTCTTTGGTAAGGTGGGATATATTTGGCTAAGTGACTAAAAGATACTCCTCAATGTAGCACAATCACCAACCTTATAACATTCTAACTCAACAATCATCCACCTATCACAAAAACCAAATTTCCAATACAAAATCCATCACAACACAATAATTAATTCTCATGATATTATGACTTTCTAAAGCATCCTATGTACCCATTTTTTTTCAATTCTTTTCTCTCTTTTCTTTTCTTTTCTTTTTTTCCTCTTTCTTTTCCTTTTGTTTTTTTTTTTCAACGACTTGTAGGGTACTAGGATTTTTTCAATCAAGATCAAAGTATATAATTCATAAACACACATCTCCACAAACCAACTACCCCATAACAACAATCTCCAAGCTCCCACCCATAGCTGAATCAAAGAATAAGGAAAAATAAGGCTCAAAGGGGGTGAACTAGGATCATATAAAGATATAGGACAAATAAGGGATAAATAGGCTAGCAAAGATGGCCTTCTATCATCTCAAAGTTATTAAGCACACTATGTGACCTCGAGGGAGAAACCAAGACAAGTTCTAGTGAGACACAAGCATGCTCGAACAATCACTCAAGAATAAGAAATAAGACTGTAAAAATAATGACAGTCAAGGCTCAAATCTCAAAGCTTATTTCATTGATTGCAAGCACACAGAGACCATGCTTATCATTCATCATTCATGCTCAATCTCAACAATATCGACACAAACGCATGCAATTTCACAAGTTTTAAACAGAAATCATCATGAACCAGTTATCCAACAAATCTCTACACTACTCACATCATCATCAAGGTAACATCACAGAGAAACTACCAAAGCAAGACTAAAACAAACTCAACGACAAAACAAAAACAATCAAAACAAAAAGTGCACCCACAAAGACACATCCCCCCAAACTTATTCACCACTAAGGAGAATAAGTTTGAAAAGGATTTGTGGGGCACGAAAACAAAAAACAAACAAAAAGGAACAAACTAACCAAAAATTGGGTTGCCTCCCAATAAGCGTTATTTTTAACGTCGTTAGCTCGACAGAACAACAAACTCATCAAGGAGATTGGTACAAGCAGTGCTGCGAACAGCTGCTCCCTGCTCCACTCTTGCCAGTCGTGCTCCCTGATAACACTCATGTTTCCTTTGTTTTTAGTATTCATATGATGTCAATTTTATAGGAAATTGAGTATTGGATGATTGTTTTGTGCTTAATTTGCTTTATCTTTTGAAACATGATTCTTACTCGAACTTTGAAGGAAATTTCAGGTTTATTGAGTTCGAATTTGGAAAATTGTGCTGAAATACAAGTTGTAGATCGTCTCGATAGGAGTTCGTGAGCGCAAACGGATCGCAAATCCAAGTTCGGACGAGAAAGATATGGCCAAAACAAGAAAGTCGCGCGCAGCAGTCAGAATCCGGCGGTCAAACACCGTTGACCACCGCCCGAAGAAGGATTTTCGGCGACCTGACCGGCGATCGCCGCCTGGGTCGCCGGACCTTCTGGAACGTTGGAAAAGACGCGGCGATCGCCGCGTTAGGAAGGATTTTTGTGCTTGCGCCGGTGACCCCCGGATGGGTCGCCGGGCAGGTCGCCGGCTACCCGGATTTTTCAGTTTTGCGCGTTTTTGGAGTTCTTCTGGGTTTCAAACTCTGTATTTTACCCTGGTACTATAAATAGGTCTTCTTATGACCTATTTTGGGTTCCTCTTTCAGTTCCCAAACTTTATTTTCTCAGTTTCATAGCTTTAGATTATTATTGCTTTCCAGTTTTTACAGCTTGGATTGGATTTCCACAAGATTGAAGATTCAAGCCGCTACAATTATTTTATTCAGAGTTTTATTTAATTTAGTTCTTTCAATTGAGTTCTCATTAATTATGTTTTTGCTTTCTTTTATTATGTTTGGCTAGTTCTTTTATCTGAACCTAGGGTTTGTACATAGCTATTCAATTATGTGCGTATGATTTATTGATATCAATTTGCCCTCCAACTTGTGATTCATGATTCCTGGTGCTTAATTTCTTGTGAATTATTTGGCCAATAATTTACATGTCTAGCTGTTCAGTTTGAGTCTTGAATGCGATAATTGTTCAGCCGATTCAGGAATGCATGATATAGTGTTAGCCTTGAGTCTTGATTGCGACAGGTGAAGCTATAGGAAGCTATTATTTGTGTACGCTTGGGAGTTAATTTATTCCTTGGAGTCTTGAATGCGAAAAGGGATTAATTAATCTACGTTCATAGGTGGTCGTTAGAGACGCTTGTGAATAATATAGTGATCTTTCATCAGGGTTGGATTAAAATTGGTAATTGAATCAATAGGTTAAATGCATGTAGTTGCTTAGTAAAAGTACATCCCTAGGGTCAGAGCTTTCCTTATATTTGAGTTAATTATCATAGTTAACATACTCTTTAGTTTTTATTTAGTTAATCTTAGTTCGTAATTCACCTTCATAATTCGTTTTACCTGCATACTGTTAGAGTCTGTTTAGGAGATAGATATAGTAATTTCGTTTTACAGTCTCCGTGGATACGATACTCTGCTTGCTGTTTTCATACTACAATTACACTGTTTAGTTGCAGTTATTGTTGCTATAAAAATAGTGATCACTCCCTTCCTGCGAACTCTGATCACCTGGGTCCTGCCAAGAAAACTGATCCTCATCAAAAGTATTAACAATATCATCACTTACCTTGCCCGGATCTTTAACTTTCTTGGGCACTTCGTCCTTGTGGATGCGGCATGGTTCATAGACATTGAAGGTTTGGCTTTCATCGTGAACTCGCAGCGTGAGCTCTCCTTTCTCCACATCAATTAAAGCTCTTCCCGTTGCAAGGAACGGGCGCCCCAAAATCAGCGGAATTTTGTTGTCGTCCTCAATGTCTAAAACCACAAAATCTGCAGGGAAAATAAAATCCCCCACCTTCACAAGCACATTATCCACAATTCCACGAGGATAGGTGACCGACCTGTCTGCCATCTGCAGCCTCATAGATGTCAGCTTCAACTCTCCAATCGCCAGCTGCTTGAAAACAGATAACGGCATGAGATTGATGCTCGCCCCCAAGTCGCAGAGTGACCTTCTGAATTGCTGGCCTCCAATAATGCAGGAAAGTGTGAAGCTACCCGGATCTTTGACCTTCGCCGGCAGCTTCCTCTGCAAGATTGCGCTGCATTCTTCATTGAGATTCACCGTCTCAAACTCTCCCAACTTCTTCTTTCGTGAGACTATGTCCTTGAGAAATTTGGCATATTGCGGCATCTCTAGTAACATCTCCACCAACGGAATATTGATGTTCACATTCTTAAAGATCTCTAAAAACCTAGAGAGTCGCTCTTTCATCCTCTCTTTCTTCTGGCGCTGAGGGAATGGTATAGTCACAGTTGCTGGCGAAGTAGCTTTCTGCTTTTCCTCCTTCTTTCTGCCAGAAACCTCAACAGTGACCTCCTCAGCTTTTTTCTCAATCAGCCGTGCACTCTCATCTTTTGCCGTCATGGCCCCTTCCTGTGTAGTCCCGCTTGGCAAATCAACCATCTTAAAATGACGCTGGGGAAACGGCATCCACCCAGGCGGACGCAGATGAGGTGGAAGTCGTCGACCTTCCTCATGGACTCTCCACGAGAGCTCTCTTTTCCCCATCTCATGAGAACCATGGCTGTCTTCAGAGGTGACTTCACTCTTTACTCCAATGGCCATGCACTGCTCCTTTGGATTCACCTTGGCATTGTTTATGAGATTACCCGACTGTTGGAGTTTGTTGACGGCGGTGGCTATTTGACCCAATTGGGTCTCGAACATCTTCATTTGAGTCCCCACAGCAACGACATTGGACTCTAGCTTTTCCATCCTCTCGTCGGATTTGGATATGAACTTCATCAGCAACTCCTCTATATTCGGCTTCTTCTCTGCATTTATCATTTCATTGGGTACCGAGAAGCCTAGTGGAGGTTGAATTGCATTGTTGGGATTCCCATACGCCAAATTCGGATGTGGACGCCCTCCATGATGAAGCTGTTGTCCATTATTATACCCGCTCTGTTGCCCGTGCTGAAAGTTCCCGTAGTTTCTGCCATTAATGTAGTTGACGTCTTCTACGCCTGTCGGGATCTCTACAGCTGGCTCAGAATTGCCAACAGTCATAGCATTGATTTTCGAGTTCATCTCTACCAGCTGAGTCAAAATCAATGCCATGGGATCTGAGCTGGACGCAGCAACAACTTTCTTCAACTGAACTCTCTCGGATGGCCATTGATAACTTGTAGTAGCCATGCTTTCAATGATCTCCATTGCCTCCGAGCTCCCTTTCTTGAGCAGAGAACCTCCAGCTGCTGTATCCATAAACATTCTCGCACGCTCACCACACGCATTGTAAAACATGACCACTAGAGTCCCCTCATCAAAGCCATGGGACGGGCACTTCCTCAGCTTCTCCTGGTATCTTTCCCATGTTTCAGCCAAAGTCTCTCCATCAAATTGCTGAAATTGAAGAATGTCCATCTTCAACTTCAAAGTAAGCCCAGGAGGATGAAACTTCCGTAGGAAAAGATCTGCCAGGTCCCCCCATACTGGATTGGCTCCCAGCTGTAGAGTTTGATACCACGACTTTGCCTTATCCCTGAGTGAGAATGGGAAAAGGCGGAGTCGTATAATGTCATCAGGGACTCCATTCATCTTAACAGTGCTGCACAGCTCCAGGAATTGCGCCAAATGCGCATTGGGATCTTCCACAGCTTTGCCTCCATACTGGTTTTGCTGCACCATCGTGATTAAACCAGTCTTGAGCTCAAAATTGTTTGCGTTGACTCTTGGAGGCTCGTAGTACTGATACTGCGGAGTGAACGCCTCATAGATCGGAGGCTGCTTCTGAACCTCGCGGTTTTCCTGCGCCTCAATCAAACGCTGCAGTTGCTCCTTGAGAGCACGAACTTCTTCTACGGTAGCCATAGAACTACCTAGCAAACTTCAGAACCAAAAATCAGGACCACAGGAAAAAAATAAAAAACAGAATTTAAATAAACAAAAAAAAATCCAGATTAGTATCAAATAATTAACAGATAGTACTGATAAAAATCAGTCCCCGACAACGGCGCCAAAAACTTGTTCGCTATTTTATTTAACACGCCGCAAGTGTACGGGTGCAATTGTGTACAGTAGCAAGCAAGGTCGTATTCCACAGAGACTGAATTAATCAATTCCTATCCTAAATTATTCTACTCTATCTGGACAAACGAAAATAAGAGTTTTGTTTTTAAAACTAAATAAATAAATAACAGGAAACAAAATAAATCAAGCTGTGAAACAGAGAAACAGATGAGACAAGATTTCCCAAGGTAAATGTTTCAACAAATTCTCCTAACTAACATGTTCAATTCAATTAATAAGACGATTCCTAAGGCAATCTCAAAACTAGTCTATACCCACTCCCGTGGCATACAAACCGTTGATTACATGCAAGGCTACCGTTTCCGGATCGCACTTCTAACATGCAACTCCTAAAAGCTCATTGGATTAACGCCCTCACAAATATCAATTCCCTTTAGAATTAAATATATGTGTTCTATGTTCTTAGTTCAGGTAATAATTATCATCTCCCGATCTCAAATTAAAACCTATGATTATGCTAAATTGGTGGCCAATCAATAAAGCAAACAATTGTAACAAGAACATAAAAAGGAAAAACAATCTCAATCAATTGAATCAAACAGTCAGAAATTCAAATCATGTCTACTCCCTAAACCCTGGGAAAAAGGGATTCTAGCCACACATAGACATATGAACTAGAATATAATTCTCAATCAAATAAATAAACATCCAACAAGAAAAACCGTATTGAAATCGAGAATCTTCAATCTTGTTCTTGCTCTGTTCTCCGTCTCTCTCAGCTCTCAGGAAAAGTAAAATATGATACAAAGTTGATAAAAGGTTTCAGAGAATAAGTTCTTGGGGAGTATTTATATGCCCTAGGTCTTGTAGCTCTAAAAAATACCCAAAATCGCTAAAAAAACGAATTTTGGGCGGAAATACGGCGACTCGCGCGGCCACGTCGCGCGGCCGCATGGCCGGCCCGCGTGACGAAACAGAACTCCTGACAGCTTTGCGCAGAGATTTTGTTTTGGCTTGTTCTCTCTCGTCCAAACTCCGATTTACGAACCGTTTACTCTCACGAACTCCTATCGAGATGAACTACAACTTGTATTTCAGCCAATTCTTCCAAATTCTGCTTCATTATTTCTGAAAATTCATTCAAAAACAAGCAAGTAACAAGTTCTTGACCATAAACGAATATAAGCTCAAATAGACCATCAAACACACAAAATCCTCACAACTAAGCATCAAAAATGACACACCAAGAGGTAAAAATGCATGTTTATCAAACTACAAAATAGGCATTGCGCAAGAACTTTGTTCTAGAATCGTCTTTACAGGATAAGCAATTCATCACAGTTCAGTACGAAGATCAGAGGAAAAAGTGGAACATGAAATTGCTAAAGAGACGTCCAAGAAGCGTGATTTACGAACTGGGTGGTACATGGTCAAAGTTTGCTCGCACCATCCCACTAATGAATGGTGTTGAGTATAAAGTTATCTTCGATCACAAAATGCAGGTTCTCATTCTGCAGAAACAGAGGTGTGTAACTTAAGAACTTACTTAAAATTAGACATTTTTGTACAAATACATTACTAATAAGTGCAGCCTAAATTATAGATTGGCAAATATACATTTCTCCAGTGCAGCGGAATCGGGCGGCAGAGGAATCGAGGCCAGCGGGATCGAGTCTCCAAGGCGCCAGAGGAATCGAAACCAGCGGAGTTGGGCGCCAGAGGAATCAAGGCCAGCGAGGCCGAGTCCTCCAGTGCAGCGGAGTCGGGCGCCAGAGGAATCGAGGCCAGTGGGATCGAGTCTGCAAGGAGCCAGAGGAATCGTGGCCAGCGAGGCCGAGTCCTCCAAAAGCATGCAACTCCACTTTTGATGTATATATGAAAAGACCAATGTGTTTTAAGATGAAGCTCTATTTAGTTATCATTACGATATGCATTCTCTATGTATCTTGTAAGTATATCAGCCGAAACACTTGACTTATAGTTTTAGTATTATATTAGTTTTAACTGATGATGTATGTTAATTTTATCTAATGTTGTATGTTGAAGATCATGTTTCTATTTCTGTATATAGCAGCTCTGATTTGTTTAGCTCTGGTTCTGGTTGATCATTTTTTTTATTATATCTATATCTATTTATATCTACGAAAAAATATTACACAACAAAAAAGATATGGAATCCCTCTTTTTTCATCTCTCTTTCATTTTTTACAGCTGTTTCACAACTTTGATTTAAATCACATTTACTCTTTTATGTGAATGATTGTTGATGAGGACTAGAATACTCATCAGCGATGTGCTTAGCAATATAGGAACATCTTACTTGATTACTATTATTGTTATTATTATTCTCATTGAACGAGGCCAACCAGCGCAGGTTTAATTGAAGACCTTAGATAATAAAGGGACTCGACAGCGTAGACTAAGGGACTCGGCAGCGCAGACTACAGGATTTGGTGGCGCAGATTACCCAGGTTACTCGGCAGCGCAGATTAAGGGACTCACCAGCGCAGATTACGGGACTTGGCGGCGCAGACTACCCAGGTTACTCGGCAGCAAAGACTAGCCTGCGCAGCTCAAGGGAGCTACTCAACATGAGCAACGAAGGACAGTGCAAATGGATCAAGTCAAAACTAAAGTGTATTAAGGCATTAAAGGGCCTAAATTCGATTATTAGTGTTCATGGGCCTAAGGCCTGTAGGGCTCACTCTCACATCTATAAATAGAAGGTTAGCAAGCATTAAAGGCATCATGATTGCTCACTTGTAATATGTAATTCTCTAAAAGTATAGTGAAAACAACGAAGAACTCCCGTGGACGTAGATCATTTATGATCGAACCACGTACATCTTGTCTCGTTTATCGTTTTATAATTAGGGTAAAGTTTCTTGTTTCATCAACTGGCGCCGTCTGTGGGAAATTGAGCTTATGGCGTGAGTTTCGAGGAACATTCTTCTTGATTTTCGGAATTTCCAGATTCGGATTTACTGTTCATCGATTGTTACTGTTCATGAAAAAAAAGGGGAAAAGAAAGAAGAAAAGGGGGACGAAGGCTGAATCGAAGAAAAACAGAAAAAAAAAAAACGAAAAAGGGAGGGGAGAGAGACAAGCTGATAGCCGGCTGTACCAACGCCGGTGGGAGTCGCCTCGTGGCCGCCCGTCGCCGCCGCGCAGGAGCTGCGCATACCACCGTAGACCACCGTATCGCCGGCTGGGGAATTTATGGCTCTGGCTTCGGCGAACAGCTGAACCACCAGAACCCTGCACCGGAGCTCTCATCGCCGGGAAGAAACCAGACCAAGTCCAACGCAGGTTTCGATCGAGACCGCAGAACACGAAGCCGCACACCACCACCTCGCAGGGATCACTACCGTGCGAGAACCGCGCACCACCGCAGTGCAGAAGCTAAATACACCGCAGAAGTGTGACCAATGATCTGCGGCTATCTCTGAATCTCTGGGAGTTTCGATTTCCTAAACCCTAGCTAAGTCTCCGATGGGGAAAGGGTCTTTACTTGGGCCAATCTTTGAGCAACACCCTGCATATCGTCGACAACTGACGGAGGGGAAAACCCCCAATTTTCTTAGCTAATATGTATCTCTCATCAATTCTGTGCAAATCTTGGTTAACCTTGTGTTTTTACCGTGTGTTTAGGGTGCAATCTATCCCCAACTCTGATGAAATCATGAAATCGGGATTTATAATCGCCGTCGACGCAGGAACGGCTCCTTTCTCTCGCTGACAACTAGCCGTGCTCAATATGCAGGCTATACTCAATCCGAGTTCTTGCTTGGTCCTCTGAAGATATGCTCTGGTCGAAGCAGAATTATCATTGACCGAAGGTCGACGCTACACTGATCATTGCCACTGACCGTTGAGCCGTACTGACTCCTATAACCAATTTCTGATGTTGAGAATTTGAGCACAAGCTTCCGGCCTTATACCTATAACCAAGAAGAGGCTTGAGCGGCTGCCTTGGTGCAGCCTACATCGACAGGAAGACCTCCATCTATCAGAGCTTTCTCAATTACTTTCGTGAAGGACCTAGTCCTCTAATTCAGTCTACTAACTTTGCTTGTTTATTTTGTTTACAATTTCCTATAATTTTGCTCAACTCTTGGTGCAAGGACCTATGAATACCGAGCAAAGCTCGAATGCTTAACGGAATTGCCACGGAAAACCCGGTGAAACGCTATCAAAACAGAAGAGCTCCGTATCTTGCTGGCGAGACCCAGTTCGGGCAGCGATGGCATCTGCACCTGCCAGCCATGAAAATATACGGGGATTACATTCTGAAACCAGATGGTTGACCATTATGTTCTTGTTGTGTATCTTATATCTATTGTTGGGGATTCTGGGTTGGATGCTGTGAAGTTGCTATTTTTATCAGAGTGGAATATATTCCAGTCACTATCTTGACCTGCACAGATTATATTTGGATTGGTTGGCATGCACTCTACATAGGCTTCTGTCTACCTTTCATTTTTTTTTAGTATCCCTTGCTGATTGCTGTTGCAAATTGATTTGCTGGCAGAAGTGAATATGTCGACAGGACATGACAATGGCTTTCTTTCGTGTTATCTGTTCTTCTCAGCTTTCGATTTGCAGCCCTAGTCAAGTTATATAAGTTCTTTTGATGTCTTCGTCTCCAATGCTTTTTGAATTTAGAATTACTGCTGCTTATGAAATGAACAGGGAATGTGAGGGATAGTTCATCAGCTGCGCCGCTGCGCTGATGCAGCGCAGGGAGGGCGAGGGACAGTTCATCAGCTGCGCCGCTGCGCTGATGCAACGCAGGGAGAGTGAGAAACAGTTCATCAGCTGCTTCTGTGCTGATGCAGCGCAGGGAGGGCGAGAGATAGTTCCTCAGCTGCGCCGCTGCGCTGATGCAGCGCAGGAAGGGCGAGGGATAGTTCATCAACTGCGCCGCTGCGCTGATGCAGCACTTCTGCTCAGCCCTATAAGTTTTATTAAAATTTTGATACGAAGAAACTTTCCGGTATGACAAGAAGACTAAGCACCACTGCTCCGCCCGGGAAGAAGTGTCCTTTGATTATGATTTTCCGAGGGATTGAGCTTGATTACATTACTTGACATCCATTCTTTAATATTCGAATTTGTAGTTTAAATATCAAATTTGTTGTTCCTTTTATGGTACCTGCACTGGGAATATACACACATATATGTACAGAATTTTGAACTCAACTTTGCTATGATCTTCTTCTGATTTTGGGACCAATATTGCTAGACTTTACTACGATGCGGCGGTAATCTCGGGAGTCGGGACCGATGCTATAACTTTGCTATGATCTTAAGACTGATTCGGTTCTAATTTTTGCAAACTCAGTCCTTTCTAGTTGCATCGTCATGATCAATCTGTTTGGGGGTCATTTGGAGATTAATTAAATTAGTTCTGTCCGGAGTATCTGCCTTCTTTGTTAACGAGTTTACAGTCCTGAAAGGGCTCTCATATTTTACTAATACTTTTGCTTAAGAATTCTTACAGCACAGGATAAACATCTCTGGGGGAAAGACTTGAACAAATATGGTGAACACCATATACATGAAAAGGTCACCCACTAACAAGTGGTGACTCAGGTACTTCGCAGAACTATAGTTCCTTACTACGTGATCTAAGCTATTTTATCTAAGCATGAAGGCATGATTGGGATTTGAACAATATTCTACTTGAACACTTGGGCATACTAGTGATTTATATTATCTTTGATGGGATGTGAGAATTTGATACTAAGTACACGAAGCTGCACACCTTCTGCATATGTGCCTAGACTTGGAATATAAATTGACTAAGTACATAAAGGGACTTGAGACACGATTTGGATAACATACTTTGGGACCATAGTCATAACAGCGCTGCCACTAGCATCACAAGCAGGAACACCAATCACAAGCATACACATAACATGTTTTGTTGAACCATGCACATGTTACTAAGGGGGGGAGTGGAGTATATACCACCATGTGTGCTTTCTCGAAAAACCTAGCAAGATATTTGAGCCTTAACGGCAACTCAGCCGCGTAGCGGATATTAAAACCTTAAATGGTAACTTAACCACGATCCAGAACTGTAAGTCTCAGAATATATCTGAGCTTTCTCAGCACAATTAGGACAGGCTATCTCAGCCTGCGCAGCTATCAACCTCAGAATGTATCTGAGCTTTCTCAGCGCAGCCCGTGTGGCTATCTCAGTGCAGCCAGTGTGGCTATCTCAATGCGGCCAGTGTGGCTATCTTAGTGCAGTCAGAGTGATTATATCAGCGCAGCCAGTGTGGCTATCTCAATGCGGCCAGTATGGCTATCTTAGTACAGTCAGAGTGATTATATCAGCGCAGCCAGTGTGGCTATCTCAGTGCAGCCAGTGTGGCTATCTTAGTACAGTCAAAGTGATTATATCAGCGCAGCCAGTGTGGCTATCTCAATGCGGCTATCTTAGTACAGTCAGAGTGATCATGTCAGCGCGACCAGTGTGACTATCTCAGCGCAGTCAGAGCATCTATATCAAGTACAGGGAAAACAGTTATCTCGGTCGGCGCAGAATGTCCGAGTCGTGGTCAGTTCACGGTGTCTATGCTCCGCGCGAAAATATCGTAAGCCGCGAAAGTTAGACAGTGTTATTTGATCGTCTATGCTCCGCGCAAAAATATTGTAAGCCGCGAAAGTTAGACAGGGTTCTTTGATCGTTTATGCTCCGCGCAAAAATATTGTAAGCCGCGAAAGTTAGACAGGGTTCTTTGATCGTTTATGCTCCGCGCAAAAATATTGTAGGCCGCGAAAGTTAGACAGGGTTCTTTGATCGTCTATGCTCCGCGCGAAAATATCGTAAGCCGCGAAAGTTAGACAGGGGCATTAATTGCATAACTCAAGGCATTAATTGCAAAATTCAAGGCATTAACTGCATAATTCAAGGCATTAACTGCATAACTCAAGGCATTAATTGCAAAATTCAAGGCATTAACTGCATAACTCAAGGCATTAATTGCAAAATCCAAGGCATTAATTGCACAACTCAAGGCATTAATTGCACGATGAAGGCCTCAATGTCTATGCTCCGCGCAGAAACATCGTAAGCCGCAAAAGTTAGACTGAGGATGAGCCTTAAGGGGCAATTCAGCCGTTCTCCCGGGTCACTCCTCGGCACCGGCTTTTCAACCCTACTCGGGGGCATTCTCAACTCTTCCAAGTCTTCAACAATCGTGCTTGACTTCTAAAGTACGCGCACGACACTGGGGGGGGAGTAGGGGGTGTATGCCCCCATCACCTCTTATATCCTATTTTTTAGGGATAAAAAAATTCAAAACCTAAGGGAAAGGGGCTCGTGCTTGTTCTCTCGCTTGGGGCTGCTCGGCAGCGCCGCCTCTCTCACTTGTTCTCTCGCTTGGTGCTGCTCGGCAGCGCCGCCTCTCTCGCTTGTCGCTGCTCGGCAGCGCCGCCTCTCTCACTTGTTCTCTCGCTTGGTGCTGCTCGGCAGCGCCGCCTCTCTCGCTTGTCGCTGCTCGGCAGCGCTGCCTCTCTAACTTGTTCTCTCGCTTGTTGCTGCTCGGCAGCACCGCCTCCCTCGCTTGTTGCTGCTTGGCAACGCAGCCAGCGCCGCCTCTCTCCTTTGTTTCCGCTCGTGATTAAGATGGGCTGATATTATTGAAGATGCACTCTCAGCTTCAGAGCTCCTTGACATACGAAGATGTCGCCTTTCGAAATCTAAATCACGTCGTCGGCAACTCACACCCACCACTGAGGTGAACTAGCTGGGATGACAAAGTCTCAGTTTTTATGATCACCAAGCCAAACAAATTACTCTAGCATCTCAACTCTATGGGATTTATTGATCTTGATACAACGAAGTTTCCAGCGCAGTGATGTTATGCTTTGCTCTTCACCATCTGCGGCGCATTCTTTGTTCTTCACCAGGTCAATACCATATACCGGTCCATCTCATCGCCTGCGCTGAATTTCCGACGTTGATAAACACTAATATAAGAGGAAGCTAAGTTATCTCATTTCATTATGTTAATTCTTGATGAATTAGTTATTTTCTTGGGTTGTACTTGCTGATTGTTAAGATTGCGCTGATCACGTACTTTGAACTCAATTCATGATTCGGGTGTTGTTGTATCACTCCTTAACTTCTCGAGTTGTTTTTACTTTTATTGGGAACATCATCTTTTGCATGTGCAACTGAACTTTAATGACTATATTGAGGATTATGCTTTTAAGTTTGAGAAGTTTGGGGAATTTCGCCGCCTAAGAAATTTAGAGCTGCCTAAGTACAAAGCTCCCGGAGCTGCCTTAGCACGAGCACAATGATAATAATCAAAAAGCGGCTCAACGAGCACGTTCGAAAGGGAGTTGCTTCACTCTTATTATTCTTGTTGTTATTCTAAATATTTTGACAGAGTTGGGATATTTTTATGTTGACAAATTGGCAAGGATATAATATTCTATCATTGATTATTTTGCAAGCTTACAAGTATTCGATTCGGGATAAGTTACAGGGTTGCAGGGCTAAAAAACACTTGGACCCTACTCGGGTGAGCAGCACAGCGCCGACTCTATATCACGCACCACTGGTTGAACAGAGAAGACACAGTTCAACCAGACTAGGAGGGGAGTAGCTGATGAGGACTAGAATACTCATCAGCGATGTGCTTAGCAATACAGGAACATCTTACTTGATTATTATTATTGTTATTATTATTCTCATTGAACGAGGCCAACCAGCGCAGGTTTAATTGAAGACCTTAGATAATAAAGGGACTCGGCAGCGTAGACTAAGGGACTCGGCAGCGCAGACTACAGGATTTGGCGGCGCAGATTACCCAGGTTACTCGGCAGCGCAGATTAAGGGACTCACCAGCGCAGATTACGGGACTTGGCGGCGCAGACTACCCAGGTTACTCGGCAGCAAAGACTAGCCTGCGCAGCTCAAGGGAGCTACTCAACATGAGCAACGAAGGACAATACAAATGGATCAAGTCAAAACTAAAGTGTATTAAGGCATGAAAGGGCCTAAATTCGATTATTAGTGTTCATGGGCCTAAGGCCTGTAGGGCTCACTCTCACATCTATAAATAGAAGGTTAGCAAGCATTAAAGGCATCATGATTGCTCACTTGTAATATGTAATTCTCTAAAAGTATAGTGAAAACAACGAAGAACTCCCGTGGACGTAGATCATTTATGATCGAACCACGTACATCTTGTCTCGTTTATCGTTTTATAATTAGGGTAAAGTTTCTTGTTTCATCAATTGTTTTAATATATTTTCTAAAAAATAAATGTTTTAAATTAATTTAATTCTCACATTTTAGATGCACATAAATAATAAATAAGGCAATATAATGAATATGCAACAGATATCATTCTCATTGCATATTAGAAAATAAAAAATACAATAACTGAGCTAGTGAAACTGATGCAGCCCGAACAGAGCCAAGCTCGCGCCAGAGCAGAGGTGAATCGAGGCCAGCGGGATCGAGTCTCCAAAGTGCCAGAGGAATCGAGACCAGCGGAATCGGGCACCAGAGGAATCGAGGCCAGCGGGATCGAGTATTTCAGTGCAGCGGAATCGGGCGCCAGAGGAATCGAGGCCAGCGAGATCGAGTCTCCAAGGCGCCAGAAGAATCGAAACCAGCGGAGTTGGGTGCCAGAGGAATCAAAGCCAGCGAGGCCGAGTCCTCCAGTGCAGCGAAGTCGGGCGCCAGAGGAATCGAGGCCAGTGGGATCGAGTCTGCAAAGAGCCAGAGGAATCGTGGCCAGCGGTGTCGGGCGCCAGAGGAATCAAGGCCAGCGAGGCCGAGTCCTCCAGTGCAGCAGAAGTTGGTGAGGAGTAATATATGCGGAACAGAGGAATGACTTTACCAGGGGAATCACGGGGAGTAGCGAGATAGCTTTCGCTAGAGGAATCACACTCGCCAGAGGAATCACACTCGTCAGAGGAATCACACTCGCCGTAGGAATCACACTCGCCGGATGAATCATACTCGCCAGAGGAATCACCCTCGCCAGAGGAATCACACTCGCCAGAGGAATAAAATAGATTAAAGTATAACATACAAAAAAGTATATATTAATTATCTATATAGCATATCTAATTACGAAATTATGAGTACTCCTTAAAACGTGGTAACACAGTCACATTCACACTTAAATATTAGGGTTATATTTTTTTCTCTATTGTCTATATAGAAACATTCATTAACTTTATTTTTTTTTCCAAAAATTCAGTATAGTTGGTTCAAAAAAAACTATAAAATTTCATATTGTGATAAAGAAGTTGATGAGGAGTAATATATGCGGAACAGAGGAATGAGTTTACCAGGGAAATCACGGGGAGCAGCGACATTGCTTTCGACAGAGGAATCATACTCGCCAGAGGAATAACATTCGCCAGAGGAATCATACTCACCAGATAAATAACATTCGCCAGATGAATCATACTCACCAGAGGAATCACACTCGCCAGAGGAATCGAGGCCAGCGGGATCGAGTCTCCAAAGTGCCAGAGGAATCGAGGCCAGCGGGGCCGAGTCCTCCAGTGCAGCGGAGTCGGGCGCCAGAGGAACCGAGGCCAGGGGGATCGAGTCTCCGAGGAGCCAGAGGAATCGTGGGTAGCGGTGCCGGGCACCAAAGAAATCGAGGCCAACGGAGCCGAGTCCTCCAGTGCAGCGGAATCGGGCGCCAGAGGAATCGAGGCCAGCGGGATCGAGTCTCCAAGGCGCCAGAGGAATCGAAACCAGCGGAGTTGGGCGCAAGAGGAATCAAGTTCAGCGAGGCCGAGTCCTCCAGTGCAGCGGAGTCGGGCGCCAGAGGAATCGAGGCCAGTGGGATCGAGTCTGCAAGGAGCCAGAGGAATCGTGGCCAGCGGTGTCGGGCGCCAGAGAAATCAAGGCCAGCGAGGCCGAGTCCTCCAAAAGCATGCAACTCCACTTTTGATGTATATATGAAAAGACCAATGTGTTTTAAGATGAAGCTCTATTTAGTTATCATTACGATATGCATTCTCTATGTATCTTGTAAGTATATCAGCCGAAACACTTGAGTTATAGTTTTAGTATTATATTAGTTTTAACTGATGATGTATGTTCCCTCAAAAAAAAAAATTGATGATGTATGTATGTTAATTTTATCTAATGTTGTATGTTGAAGATCATGTTTCTATTTTTGTATATAGCAGCTCTGATTTGTTTAGCTCTGGCTCTGGTTGATCATTTTTTTATTATATCTATATCTATTTATGTCTACGAAAAAAAATACACAGCAAAAAAGATATGGAATCCCTCTTTTTTCATCTCTCTTTCATTTTTTACAGCTGTTTCACAACTTTGATTTAAATCACATTTACTCTTTTATGTGAATGATTGTTTTAATATATTTTCTAAAAAATAAATGTTTTAAATTAATTTAATTCTCATATTTTAGATGCACATAAATAATAAATAAGGCAATATAATGAATATGCAACAGATATCATTCTCATTGCATATTAGAAAATAAAAAATACAATAACTGAGCTGGTCAAACTGATGCAGCCCGAACAGAGCCAAGCTCGCGCCAGAGCAGAGGTGAATCCCATGCCAGACCAGAGCTAAGGTCGCGCCAGATCAGAGCTGAATCCCGCGCCAGACCAAAGCCAAGGATGCCAGAGCTGAAGTCGTTCCGCCAGAGCAGCGAAGGCATGCACTCGCCAGAGAAATCAAAAGGGCAGAGCAGAGAAATCAAGAGGCCCGAGCAGAGAAATCAAAAGCCCAGAGCAGCGAAGGCATGCACTCGCCAGAGAAATCAAAAGGGCAGAGCACAGAAATCAAGAGGCCAGAGGAGAGAAATCAAAAGCCCAGAGCAGCGAAGTCATGCACTCGCCAGAGAAATCAAAAGGGCAGAGCAGAGAAATCAAAAGGCCAGAGCAGAGAAATCAAAAGCCCAGAGCAGCGAAGTAATGCACTCGCCAGAGAAAGCAAAAGGCCAGAGCAGAGAAATCAAGAGGTCAGAGCAGAGAAATCAAAAGCCCAGAGCAGCGAAGTCATGCACTCGCCAGATAAATCAAAAGGCCAGAGCAGAGAAATCAAGAGGCCAGAGCAGAGAAATCAAAAGCCCATAGCAGCGAAGTCATGCACTCGCCAGAGAAATCAAAAGGCCAGAGCAGAGAAATCAAAAGCCCAGAGCTTTCAAACTCAACTCTGTAATCAAGATAAAAGACACACTATCTAACAAATGACAACATTACAGAAGGCTAAAACACTTACACATTTCTAAATACTTCTTTATACACAACATTCAAAGTAGAATCGCATGTGTCATCACCATCATCACCACAAATGAGTACCTTCAAACCTGCTCGACATGTAACTCTGGAAAAAGCTACATATAGCTGGCCATGAGTGAAAACCGGTTTTTTAAAATACAACCCAACATGTGAAAGAGATTGGCCTTGACTTTTGTTTATTGTCATTGCATATGACACCATCAATGGGAACTGTCGACGCATAAACTTAAACGGTAATCTACTATCAGATGGTATAAGTGACAATCGAGGTATGACAACTGCATGCCCTGCATTATAACCAACCGACACTGTTGCTTCAACAACATGAGTACCTAATCTCGTGATAACTAATCTTGTGCCATTACACAAGCCATTACCAGGATCGATATTTCTCAATAACATAACCGGACTACCAACCTTCAGTACTATTTCGTGATTGGGTGTGCCCGAACACCTCAAGCTATTCAAAAATTCTTGAGTATGCAACTCCTCATTACCATTAGAATTTGACGATGACTTGCAACAACTATCATAACTAAAATATACTCGAGACTCAGCTGAATTTTGGGAAGTCATGTACTCATTCACTGAATTAACCATGTCTAATGTAGGTGCCAATATTGCACGATTTCCCAAAACTGAATTCCCAACACCAGAGTAATCATAATTTGGATATGTGCTTGATACTATCGTTTCGAGTGCATCCCCAACATTCTTCAACAAAATGTCTGCTGGAAGTGTAATAGTAATCTCTCCATCATTTGGTCCTCCAATAGTACCATCTCCAACACGTGAAATCCAATCAGCAAACTCAGATACTTTTGCAGCCTCATCTCCACTACCAATATTCATGAGTCTCATATTTTGAGTTAAATGCAAAACTTTGCATTTCTCCCACAGATAAGAAGAATTAATTGTTGCATTAACCACATCTTGTCGACTACCTTTACAAATAACAGGCAATATTTGACGAAAGTCACCACCAAATACAACTGTTTTCCCACCAAAAGGCAGCTCAAAGCTCGAAGCATTCGTGAATCGCATTAGATCACGTAAAGTTCGATCTAAAGCTTCAAAGCAATGCTTGTGCATCATTGGAGCTTCATCCCATATGTTTAGCTTGGCAATTATAATAAGCTCTGCCAATTCACTACCCTGCTTTATATTGCACACAGAATCTTCACTAACATTGATTGGAATCTTAAAACGGGAATGAGCAGTTCTTCCACCAGGTAATAACAACGAAGCAATACCACTTGAAGCAACATTAATCACAATTTCTCCTTTACAACGTATTCCAGCAGACAATGACTTCCAAAGAAATGTTTTGCCAGTACCTCCATATCCATACACAAAGAACAGCCCACCGTTTTTTGATTCAACAGATTTCATTATCACATCATACACACAACGTTGCTCATCATTGAACTTTGAAACAAATTGAACATGCTCTCTTGCCAAAGATTCTTTATCATACTCCAACTCATCACTTATCAATCTATTTTGACGCACCTCAAAAAAATCACTACTGGGAAATGGCATAGATCCAAACTCACGCAAAGTTCTTCCAAGTTGAAGCAATGATTTCTCAATCTCCACCAAAGCAAAATTTTGTATTTCCAAATCACTCAACAATAAATCTGTAATACAGATTGAATACAATAAGTAAATATATGAAAAAAAAAATTAAAATTCTTACAAAAAGGAATATAGTTAAGAAAAACAAATTCTAAATAATGAAATACCTGGATGTCGTAAATTTTTTCTTTGATTGTATAGAACATCATCCGATAAAAGTTTCCAGCAACTATTCCACACAACTTCAGGCCGACTAATCGATTCAGAAGATAACAATGTAACAAATAATGATCTCAAAGATTTTGCAGAAGCCCAATGACTCGCCTCTATAATGCCATCAATATATTCTTTATCATCTTCTAATAACCCAAGAGCAAAGCAAGCGTCACAAAAATTATCATATTGTATTCCATCAACACATCGAATTTCTTCATAGCAAGTAACACCACGTACTATATTTAGAAGACACCTCAAATAATACAACTCCCCAGAGCCAGGAGCTATGAAAACCAACCTTCCTATAGAATATCCTTTTTTCCTTGGCTGCCAAACACTATCCTCTTCGTTCCACCTAAACTTTGTTGGATACTGCGCATAAGTCAGACTTCTACCTTCAGGATAAATTTTATTAGCTTTCATCCACTCTGAAAATATAGTCTGTGATACTGTTTTCCGATCAAGAACAACATCCACAGGATCTGACTCAGAGAAAACAACAAATTGCTCATCTGGTAGATGAAAACTCAAACGCTTAACTGGTGGATCTTTAAACTGCACAACAAACCCCAATATTCTCCACATGGCTTCACATGGAGAGATATATCTACAATCATAGTACAATCTGACCTCATCAACACACTTTTGTACTTCGCCCCCTGTATTAGACTGATAGAAAGACGTCGTCACGCGATCATTACCTTTATTAATATACTTAAACAAATACTTCACAGAACGCGACTGATTGCACCATTCAACATTCACATGACCACCGTATTTCATGAGTAAAAACCGATTATGAGGTACAACATATCTATTATCTAGAGATACACCATTCTTCAATATAACATTACCATTGTTACGTCTCCGATATACAGGGTAACCAGATTCATCTACAGTCGTCACATCCACATATTTCTTCGAAAAATATTTGCTACATCGACCATCGAACATGCATGGAGATTTAGGTCTATCTATACCACAGGGACCGTGCAACATGAAATCACGATCAGCTGCAAAGTAAGTAGGATCATCATCTTCATTTGGAATTTCTGCTGATATAATTTTATCTATCCCACTTGGATTGCAGTTTTGATCTTCCTTAGATAGGAAAAGCAGAATGTGCGCATGAGGCAAACCTCGTTTCTGAAACTCCACTGTGTATATAACTGTAAATCAAAAAAATAATGTTTCAAAGAAATAATGAACATGCAAAAACAAAAACATATTCATACACAAACATAAATACCTTACCAGCTGTTACTTTCCCAAATATGGCCTTCGCCCGCAAATCAATTATGAAATTATCCAACTTCACTTTAAACACACGAGATATTATATCCGAACGATCTTCAGCTTTTAAACCTCTACTCTGAACATATCGAACAATCTCTGGCCATTTCGAATTACATGTAAACGTAATAAATAAATTAGGATACCCAACGGAACCACATATTGCCATAGCATCTTGATAATTTTGAATCATGTATCGTGCACCACCAGTGAAAGATGAAGGCAGAATAACTCTCTTTCCAAACCTTTATACAACTCCGCACGTAGCTTTTTTTGTTGTGTTCTTACAAACTTTAATCTTCCTGATTCAACCATGGTGTAAGCATCTACAACAAATTGCTGAAAAAGTCGGCGACAATACAAAATATTGGGTGGCTCAAACTGTCTTTCATGTAATCGAAAAGCAAAATATTCTTTTGGACTAACTCTACTTCTAGAAGTAGATCCCCAAGTCTCTGAAAACCCAATATCCTCTCGATAACAATCATCCCCAAATGGAAAAATAAGAGGATATTGCAATGCCAGATAAGAAGGATGTAGTTCATTAATTCGCTGTAGCACACCATTTTTGCATTCAATAATAATATCTCTATCACCCATTGCTTCGTCAATGTCTCCTACTATCAACACAGCAACCTCCGACACTGACGGAAGATTATATGTTCTACCATCTTTGCCTCGCTTACCAAGTAACCTTAACTTCACTTCTGCCGAATTAGAATCACTAATCTTGTTTCTTGCCATTCGAAAAGACTTAACCAATACATTACACTCATCCAACATACTTTGAATATCCAAAACAATCTCAGCATGCAAATCATCGACATCTTTTTTTTGTCTACAAAAAAAAAATCATAATATAATCCAATATATGAAGCTTTGAAATATTTTAACTTGTTCCCTTTTATTCAAAAAAAATGCATACCTGACTGACAACAATCTATTGTCAACTTCATTTTCAGTGTCGTATATGTACAACTGAGCAAACTTCGGCCTACATCCTTCTAACGGCATTAAACTACCCATTAAATGATAGTTTTCACCATGCAAGCGAAACACTGGAGGTGCATTTCCCCTATTCAAACTGTTATCAATCTTTCCTCCAATCGAAGTAAATCTAAACATGCTGTTGTATGATCTGATGTTCGTACAAAAATGTTTGCTCTTCAAATCACTACCATACAACAACTTTCGAAGAACTTCAGGATGAGTTTCAACATTAGGTAACTCAATCTTACCATGCATACAACACAAAGAATATTTTGGTTCTTTCGCTTTATAATGTTTATCCAACCTTTCTTCGTACCAGAAAAAAGCACCGCAATAAACGCAAATACAAAGTGGATCACCCATATCCCAATACTCTGAAACACCCAAAAAAAATATGTGTTATTCTCTCACGTTGCAAAAACTCCATAACACATCAAATTCATAACACAATAAAATAAATACACATTCACTCTATAAATAATTCCATAATCATTAAATAATAAATATCTTATTACTTACAAAAATATATATAATGCATAATATTATTTGAACAACAAAAATTAATTAACTACACTTCCATATGAAATAATAAGATTCATTTATTACTTTTTTTAATAATGTTATGCTTTCTTTTAATTGTTTTTCTTTATCTTTTTGCTTTTTTTCACTTAAAAACTCGGAATCTCTGCTCTGGATCGACTTCGCTGCTCTGGAGCGACTTCGCTGCTCTGGAGAGACTTCGCTGCTCTGGAGCGACTTCTCTGCTCTGGAATGACTTCGCTGTTCTGGATCGATTTCGCTGCTGTGGAGCGACTACGCTGTTCTGGAGCGACTTCTCTGCTCTGGAGCGACTTCCTTGCTCTGAAATTATTTCTCTGCTCTGTAGCGATTTCTCTGCTCTGGAGAGACTTCGCTGCTCTGGAGCTACTTCTCTGCTCTGGAACGACTTCGCTGCTCTGGATCGACTTCGCGGCTCTCGAGCGACTTCTCTGCTCTGGAGCTACTTCGCTGCTCTAGAGCGACTTCGCTGCTCTGGAGCGTCTTCTCTGCTGCTCTGGCGATTTCGCTGCTCTGCCGATTTCGATGCTCTGTCGATTTCGCTGCTCTGATGCTCTGATGCTCTGCCGATTTCGCTGCTCTGGCGCTTTCGCTGCTCTGACGATTTCGCTGCTCTGGCGATTTTGTTGCTCGGGCCCGGCTGTCACCCTCGGCGGCTCCGTTCTTTTCTGTCTTGTTTTTGTTTGTTTTTCGTTGTGGGTGTTGTTTTTTCCTCGCTTTGGGGTTTTTCTGACTTTTGCCTTGTTAGCGCTTGTGCTCTCAAGGGTTTTATTTTTTCTTTAATAAAATTTCTATTTCAGCACTTAAAAACTCGGAAATTCAATACATATAAAATACTCATATGAATTTTAATGTACACAACACGATAAAACCTTTAATATTACATATTTCTTCTAAATAATTTACTTCAAATACTGAAGTTAAAGTTGTCTGCACGATTACAATTGAAGTTATAGATCTTCTATTTAATAAACCTATTATTCATTCATTTAAACTTTTTCAAAAGAAATGATAACCATGCTTTTCATTATTTAATAAACATACTATTCGGTACTTTACACTTTCACTTTTTTCTAATAAATTCTTAACATATTTATTTTATAAATATTGCGATAAAATATATGGTTATTATATAGAGAATAACACAACCGAGTATGCATCAAATTTATTAATTAAATATTGAATATCAAAATATAACAAAAATAGAACTAAATTTAATAAAACACAAAACAATATCGTACGACAATAATTAATTCTTTCAAAAAACTACAATTGATATTATTTGTACCTTTCACCGCTTGATCTCCAAGAATTTCCAATTTTTTTTTGTTTGATGATTCAGCTGCCAAAATAGTTTTCATACGACATTTGGAAATATCGATATCAATACCATGACTTCTTTCATTACTTTCGACCGTATCGTACGAGTTGCATTTCCTAACACTATTCACATCAATAGCATGACTAATTTTCGATTTACCACTTCCACCACCTACACCAATAATAACACAATAATTTACAAACAACAAATGAAAGTATTTCACCAAAAAAAATAAAAAAAATTATAACACTTACAATTTGTTATGTCACCTAACACCTTCTTGAATCTATCAATTCTATAAAGCAATACATTTTTTAGAGCTCACAGCCACTCTCTCTCCTACGTGGCTCAACCTCAATTCTTTATTTGCTTCTCTGTGAATTCTCTCAAATCTCGTATACATATTCTTTTCTCTCCATTTTGTAACTCACGTAGATTCTCACGGGAATCAGCATACACCAAATCAAAACTCCTTAATTTCGCACCCCACAGCAATAATTGAATCAGTTTCATCAATCACCGTTTCAATTGCGTGATTCTGTCAATCTTCCTCCCCAATCCATGTCAATATCAATAGCACAATTTTGGGAGTGATTCAATAATATCTTTCCCGACTCCAGGCGGCGCGACTCCATTGCGGGGACGGCTTTAGGCGGCGACTCTCCTCCTCCGTCCTATCTCCTTCCCTATTGTCTGAACTAACCGGCAAGGCGGCGACACTAGGGCAGAAGAGAAACGACGGCATAGTCATTGTGGGTGCCGGAATCGCTGGCCCCGCCCTCGCTTACACTCAGAAAGGTATGGCCTTCAATTTCTGATTGGAGAGCGGTGTTAAATTTCTCTTTTTCCATTTTTGTTTGGTTGAATCTGCTTCACAAAATTCAATATATTGATTCCTTTATGATTAGTTTGATTTTAATTGCTTCAATAACTTATGAACTTGTGCTATCTTTCTCTTATGAACTTGTGTTGTTTTTCTCTTGCTGAGAAGGGGTTTTCCCTTTTATTTCACCTGATTTCTTCATGTTGTTTTCTGTCTAATCTCTCTCAAGTCTTTATGGGAATTACCAGAAATCTCAGTATTACATAGGAATATTGTAATAGATCTATGTACTGATATTGTCTATCCAGGCCAGGACTCCAACCTCCCGAGGGATGGTATTAACGCTTTAGTGTTGTACCTATAGTTCTCCTAAGGAGTAGGCCAAAGGAAACTTAAGAACACTGGACAACCAAATCAAGAGGAAGTTTGTTTTCTTTCTTAACGGTAAATCTCCTTTAGCAACGGTCTATTTAACTCAAGACAGAAGACGTGGAAGTGGAACTAAGAATGTCACTTTCCCTTGGCTTCGACCATGTCTCCTGATCCCTGTCAGTACATATGGGTGAAGCGAATGGAAGATGAGCTATAGTTATTATTTTTCACGAGAAAAATGATATAAGGGTGGGTGAATTTTAATTTTCTCTTATATTTTTATAATGATGAAAATTTTGCAAAATGCTTAGATTGTGGAAGTGAATGCTATCTTGCTAATTGAATATCTCTCTTAGATCATTTCATGCGTTTGATATATATATAAATATGTATGTCTAAATGGACTGATTTTTCTTACCCGGTGGGTGCTAATGTTCCTACCATGATATTATAGGATTTATTAGTGTCATGCCTGAGCATCTATAGGAGTGAAGAGAACATTTTTTTGTTGCTTTGCATCATTTAGATGTAGTCAACTGTTGGTAGGTGTTTCTGGGCATCATATGTGTGAGTTGAGTTTAAGACAAACTTGTATCCAAGGGGATGAAACATCACAATTCAAAACCTTTTTTAGACCTTGTGAATGAATTTACTTTCTTAATTAACTCAGTCAGGCAGATCTTGTGTACTCTCTTTTCGATACATACTGTACTAATCAGTAATCACATTCGATCTGCTGTTGCTACTTAGCTATGTTACTGTCATGTGCTTTACTTTAAGTTATAAATGCCTTTGGGACTTGGATCAAGACTAATGTCATGTATTTTGACTTCTATAGGTATGCTGGTACTGCCAACAACAGCCTGAGAAATTTGTATGTTATGTTTGTCAAACTTCAGAAAATCTTTGGATGTGTTTTATTTGTGGTTTTGTTGCCTACGGGGAGGTATTAAATCTGTTATTATATCCAAGTATATTAATATATGGCTCTTGACCCAAAAATATATTTTTAGGGGATTGCTTTTCCAGTGTTTGATAAACTAGAAGCAGAGTTGGCTAAAAGTTGGTGAGTTCAACACTCAGTTTGAGAAATGGCAGCTGCTTCTGAACTCCATTGTCGGTACGATCAAAACCAAATCAACTGTAAATTTTTTTTAATGGAATATCTTTTTTTCCCTATTTTGGGGAAAAATATTACAATCTTCTTTATATACGAAAATGGGGTTCGCCCACGTGGCAGCCCTCAAAATTCACTGATAGTCTCATTCTCAATTCTCCTTTATTCTCCCAATTTTCCATTCTCATTCCCTCATATGCTTTCGGATTTCAATAATTAACACACTGTCAACCCCAATTAGAAGCCTACAATCAGCCAACTCCCATTCTCAATACCTGTTACAGAAGAACTTCCATTCTCATTCCCATTAGAAGCCTATAATCAGCCAACTTCTATTCTCATTACATGTTAAAGAATATGTTGATCCCTAATCAGTTTCAGATTCCAATCACCAATTAGTAATGATTTCATCGTTGTCTCAGCATTTAATTCTCATTCACCGTCATCTTCGGCTTATCAATATTCAATTTTTGAGGTATGTTCTCTAAGATTTACTCGCATTTTATTTATTACTGTTAATTTTTTGGTGAAAGAACATTGAACTAAACATGTGGTTGAAACTGTTCTTGCTGAATTATTGATTGTGTTGCTAAAGTGTTGGTTATATTTCATTGTGTGAGATTGCCGGCGAGGGATGTTTTTTATTCAAATATGCTATTGTGTATCAACTATTCAATCAAATGCCTAAGTAATATTGTGTATTGATTTTTCTTCGAATTTCAAGTGTTGTGAATGTGAAAATGTGGAGTTTTTGTGGAGACAATTATTTAAGAGTAGCCTATGTTGTTATATACGGTTGTGGATCTTTGATTTTTCCTTTCAATATTTTTTTTCATATTTCAATGATTTAAACATCCCATGGCACGATTTTTTTTGGTATCAATATTGTTTTTCATATTTCGACGATTATTTTTTTTCATATTTAAGAGTAGGTTATGTTGTTATATACATTTTCTGTAGTGAATTTGGGTGGTCGAGCACTCAAATTTCTTTGCTGCAAATGATGTTTGATGCCAATGGCCTATCTTGTAATGTTGTTTTTATATAAGTCCTATTAAGGTATAGACAAGCTTTTATAGCATATATCTAAGATTTGGGTCTAGATTGCTGTAATTTGGAATACAACTTATTGAGTTATAAAGTGTTGACTGATCTCCAATCTAATAAGTCAATTTCGAGTGACATGCTCCGTAAAAACTTTGACTTCTATATTATCGACCAAATTAAGGTGAAACATGAAGGAGGCTGATGATAATTTAAATTGGTCTTCTTGTGCCAGTGTAAAGCAGGAAGTAAGTTTGCTGCAATTTTTCTTAATATAGATTTACACGTATATTTCTGTTCAATTCAAGTGGTTTCACAAGTAAAGAGTTACCGCATTAGCCAACTACATACCAGCGATGATGGTGAAATAGTCGCGCATATATATAATATGCCTGTCTTACAGTTAAGTTAAATTTATGTATGGTCTTTTGTATTCTAAACATCAATATTTTTTATTGTTTCTTCTTTCACAACACTCTAATGAAACTTAAGGTGTTTGTATCGCATCTATATATTTGTTTCACCTGCCTCACTTTCTAAATTTGTTATAGTATTGCTTGTAATGAAATGAAACTTTCATGGCATGCGTATCAGCTTGCTGAACACAGTGTTTGTTGAAGTTATGAGACATTATTGGAATTTTGATCAAGGGATAAATGAGAGCTTAGATCTTCTTTTCTGATTTGTCTCAGTAACTAATATGAGAATCATATGTGAATATCAATAAATTGATATTCTTGAACTCCTCTCTTTACCATATATCGAGTCATGAAACATTCAGTTCTGAGTGACATTGGAGTTCTTATCGACGACAACAATGCCCTAAAATTCAAGATGCAGATAATGACACTGCGTAAGATTTCTAACTAAAGAAACATCTTACTCTCCGATGATTCTTCACTGGGTTAATAGCCTATAAAATCACGAACTTTGAGCGAATTTTGGTTTTAACCTCTAACAAAAGATTCTGCCTGTAAAACCACGAACTTTGAAATCTTTTTGATTTTGATTACGGGATAAATTTTCGGCGGCTTATGTGACATTTTAATTGATTTCCTTTAGTTAAATGACGTTGTTTTGTATTTTTAAAAGAACGATGTCATTTTTGTGTCATCGTCAATTAAGACATGTTGGATTTCAGGCTGCCAACTCAATCTATTTTTGGCCAAAAATTTATCCAGTAGTTAAAATTAGAAAGATTTCAAAGTTCGTGATTTTACAGGCAGAATCTTTTGCTAGAGGTTAAAATCAGAATTCACTCAAAGTTCGTGGTTTTACAAGCTATTAATCCTTCTTCACCTCACGACTACATTCCAATGCAATCTATGTTCCTTGATACACTATATAGTTCAGAAATGGCAGAGCGTACATTTAAATAAACTTACTAAATAGCTATTTATTAATAACACTTCAGATGTTATATAAACTAAAGTTGTCTCACAAACAAAAGTTAAGGATACAATTAAGGCGTTAACATTACATTTTGGTGATTTTGAACTTTTTAAATGGCCTTAACATTATATTAAGGTGTCGTCTTAGTGAAGATCAGAGCAGTAAGTTGACTACTAATATTTCTAGCGATGCCCAAGATTTAAAAATTGACAAGTTCTTCAATACTTCTTAAGGAAAAACCATGAAAGATACCATAAGTTCAAATGAAGTAAAAATAATATTAATATCCATATTTAGGTGTTTTTCATAATAATATTACAAGTATTTATCTTACTATTTCTCTCTCAATTTATAGGTTGGCACCTATGCATGTAAGGGTACAATAAAAAAATTTACCCCAATTCATACTCAGTTGTCTTTTTTCGAATTATTATTAGATATTATAATAAAAAAAAATTCACCCCAATTCATACTCATCAGTTGTCTTTTTTCGAATTATTATTAGATATTATATGAAGGTGCTTGTGGAAGATGACGGTGTTCGACGACTGCGCGCTTCAAATATAGAAAAAAAAATTGCTACTTAATTAATGGAAGAGCCGGAGAGTGAGGCCATCAGGAGTGAACATTCACATTTCGGATTGGATTTTTGCCTGATCTGATCCCATCCGAAAATCCGAAATTTCCTTAAAATTCAATCCAATTCAAACCATATTATTCGAAAATTCGAATCTGAAAATTTGAAAAAATTTGGATAAAATACGATCCGAACCGAAAAATTCGAAATGTGAAAAAATATTCGAAATGTTAAAAAAAATCCGAAAACCGAAAAAATCCGAATCACTCCACCAATTAAATGTGGGTTTAGGACGAGAATAAGTATTAAAATCATCACATATCTAATAGGAAAATGGAATACTGGCATCACGATATTTTTGCATTTTTATTTATCATAATTCTTCATACATTTTCATATTTATTCATTCTTATTTATCTAAATATTCTCATCCCACATTGATTTTTTATGAGATTTAACCAAAATAAAATCTATATAAAAGGAAGCCCTTACTCTCCAAACCAAAAATCCACATTTAATTGGTGGGGTGATTGTACCACCGGTGGCACGGTGTCATCGGGTTTTCTGCGGCCTTTTTTTTATAATGTAAATGGATCCGGGTTTAGACCCGAATTTGCTAAATGAATCAGGATTTGGCGTGAGTATGATCCAGTGGCAGTGGTACACAAGTATTTGTGTTGAGATTAATACAATTTGAATTACTTTGTCAATAAAAGTTTATCAAATTTATTTAGTTAAATAAAGAATCATCTAATTTTTTTTAAAAATTTAATAAATACTTGTGATTAAATAAATTATTTCATTTTAATTTGATCATAAAATAAGATATTTTCCATAATTTTTTTTGGATTACACATTAATTTTTTTATGAAAATTTACCAACTGAAATACCAAACAAATTGATATGATATAATTTGAATATCACATTAATTTTCTCAAGTGTTAGACGAGATAATTCTCAAAACTTAGTTATGGTCTTTCAAACTTTATATGATGATGCTCACGAACCAGTTTTATTCTTTCAAACTCCAAATGAAATGATGCTTGAAATTCATTTATGGTATTTTAAGCTCTAAATGAGATGATGCACAAGCCAGTTATGAGTTTGCAAGCTCTATACAAGATTATGTTTAGAAGTTGGTTATGATCTCCCAAGCTTCAAATTGCATAATCTCACATGTCAGCCCTGATCTTTCAAGCTCCTAATGAAAATGATGTTTAGAAGAGAGTTATGATATTTAAAACATCAGATAATAATGTTAAAACGATTGACGCATTAAGTCAGGTATAGTATTTTAGGGTCTATACGAGATAATGCTCAAAAGTTTGGCGTTCAAAAGCTAGATATAGTCTTTCGAGTTCTCGATGATCATCTGGTTTTATAGAAACTTGAGATGAAATGAAGCTTAGATGACAAGAGATCTTAAATTAATTTTTATTTCGTCAATATAAAAAAATTGTACAAAATTTATATAAAATGGTACTTTTATTATTCTAGCAAAAAGTTAACATTTAATTGACGATTATAGTTGAAATTAGTATAATATAAACTCTATTATATCAAGTTAATTTATTTAAAAAATAATTATATTATATTAAAATAATATAAATAATTTAAAGTCCCGTCGAATTTCGACGGGTTATACACTAGTGTAGATTTACCATTTGATGTAGATGCATCAAACTCATAACTAAAAGATTCGGAAGCATCTATACCTGATTTGTTATAACAACAATTAAACCAACAATGTAATACCCCGTTTCCTCGAGCTAAGTTTAGAATAATTTTGAACTTAGATTTAAGATGATTCACGCCGGATAAAGAAAATGAATTTATTTTAATTCCAACAAAAATGATTTACAAAAATATTTGTAAATTTAGTTATTAAATTTTTATGCATTGCATATTTATTTAATTTAGCATTCAAGCATTTTTCACGAGCTTTAATTAGCGAACCCTGAGTATTATTACAGTTCGATAACCCAACACAGATGTTTTAATTGTCACCTCACGTCACTTCGTTGCTTTTAGCAACTCTTACCATCAAAGCCACTCCCTATAATCCTCAAGGGTCTAATCCTACACTTTATAGCCCTTTGAGTGAAGCTTGTCTGCAAAGCCATATCCTATGCTCCAATCAATTTATTCCTACCTTATTTCACTAAATCCTTCACAATCTCTCTCTCGCAAGTAGCAGAATTCAGGAGCAAAAGATAATTTCATAGGTGAGCTTTAAACGTGAGTTTCTTCCATTCTTGCTTGATTCATCTTGCAAATTGATGGAAACAATATCTGCAAATTTCATTCTTCCCTATAGCTCCATTTAAGGAGTATCAGCAGCAGTGATTCCAGCAGCCATACCTTTCAAATTCAGCAACCTCAAACCGAAAACCCCTAAAGGTTTCATCTTTTGAACTCTTATTCCATTTCACAAACATGAACAATACATGAAATCTTACAGCTACCCAACAGATATTCACACCCATTCATACATTCACAGTGATTATTTAATCAAACTTTTATACGAGTATATATGAAGCATGCCAGTTTTGATGTGTTTTGAAATGGAGTCTTGAGCTCTGATTTTATTTTTCCCTGCCTTCGATATTGCTGTTTTCTGGTTTGAGTCGAGTCGGGGATGGAGGATGAGAGAGAATAGAGGGAGGCGGCGGCGGCGGCTCATAGCTGCTGTCCGTCCGGTGGTGTTGGTGGTCTGCCACTGACCGAGGAGAGAGAGAGAGATTGCGAGGGAGGTCAGCGGCGGCGGTTAGCTTGTCGGCTGATGCGTCCGTCGGATGGGGGAAGGGGGGCGGTGTCACGTGGGTGGCGTTGTCGCCGGCGGGAGTCAGACAGAGGGAGGCCAGAGCGCGGCGGCCCTGCCGCTGTCGCTCGGCCACGGATGGAGGGAGAGAGAGGGAGTCGCGGTCGGCGGCAGCCTTGCTGCTGCAGTCGCCGGGAACGGGCTGAGAGAGAGAGAGACCGAGGGAGGCGGCGGCGTTCTCGTCGTCGCCAAGGAGGAGAGAGAACAGGGGGAGTGACAGGAGTCGAGGGAGAAGTGGCCGGAGATCTGAGGGAGAGACAGCGGTGGCTGTCGTTTCAGTCGCCGAGAGAAGGGAGAACCGAGGGGCAGTGGTTGTCGCCGCTTGCTCCGGCGAGCTCCAGCGGCCGTGAATTCGGGAGAGAGAGATAGACGAGCAGTTGAGAGTGAGGGACTGAAGTGGGAGGCGTGACTGATAGGGAGAGGGGAGGCGTGACTGAGAAGGGGAGAAGAAGGGTTGGGTGTTGGGCTCCCTTTGGGCCGAGTTTTTTTTTATTTACAGTTGGGCCTTTACTTTATTTATCAGTTGGGCTGATTAGTTCAATTCAGTTGGGCCTTATTACAAATACCATTTGGGTCAGTTTTATTTTAAACTTTGGGCTGCCTTGATTAATTAAATTAATTGGGCTGCCCTATTTTAATTAATTAAACTATTAATTAGTTTAATTAATTATTTTCAAAGACTAGTTTTCATAATAATATTAAATTATTATTATGTGCATATCTTAAGTAATTACTTATTATATGCTAAGCATGGCATGAAATTGCATTACATTTTTGCAATAAAAGTATTTATGATTTAATTGGTTTTAATTATAATTCCGATTATCAAAGAAAGACGAGTAAGAATATTGTTGGTGTTCTTAACTCAAGAAAAGTGTTTTCAATTATTTATTCATTAAATTTTGAAAACCCGGCTAAGTGAATCATAGAATATTAAGCACTTCACCGTGACTTGAGTTTAGATTTAAGAGACCTATTAAGAATAGATTTCTTGTAGGCTTTGAGCATCCGGAGGATTAGCACTGCTATTCCGATTCAGAGATAACGTTAAACGACAGGCATTGCCTATACAAGTGGGCTTATTTTCCAAATGTATGATTGAGCTAATGAGCTTAAATGTTTCATGAAATACAAACTGTTTATCCAATAAATATTTTTGTGCACTCTACCATGTTTAAGGCTCGTGCAGTTAATCAATTGAGGTTCTCTTATGACCTAATACGTTGTTTGAGAATTGTGTACACTTGTTAGTTGACTCGGTGGGTTGATCTCCATCGGGCTCTAACCAGAGGCGTTATAAGGGTGCTCGGCTGGATGTGTTCCGGAGCATGAGAAATAAGAGGCCTGCCTGGGTAGCATCCCGAGGTCAAAGTAAACTTGGCTGGGTTACGCCCTCAGTCCAAGTCAGCGGGAGACAGAGATCCGTCGGTGGCTAGAGGTCCGGGATCACAGCGAGTAACAGAATAGAGTGTGACAACTGCGCGCAATCAAAGAAAAATATATATATGAAATGTTTTAACATGCATAGAAGTTATTTCTCTTTAAAACCTTCTATGTCATGTCAGTATGATTGGATAAACTGTTCTTCAGATTATGAAATGCTTTAAAAGTTGCAGCCCACTAAGTACATTAGTACTTAGCCCAAAAATACTTTCAAATGTTTTCAGGTTAATGGCGGGTGATGACGGGGCGGAGCTGAGGCTAGAGTTCAACTCCTTATTTTGACTTCCGCTGTAGAACTAGCCCGTATCTATCTTTTGTTGAGCCTAAACTATTGACTCTCAAGTATTTCGATTAATGAATGTTGGTTATCTGAAGCATGACACTAAACTTGTGATCCTGAAGTTGTTATGTTTGTGGATTGATTCGTATCATTTGAATACCTGTCTTTCTTCATCCAAAGGGGCTAAGCCCAATTGTTATCCCGTTTATTCGGATTTCACAAGGATTTTCCCTTGTTCATTTAGATGATTAGTCGTACCCCAGTTATAGTTATTGTTTCAAGAATTGGGGTGTGACAAACAATTTCATAAATTGATATATTATATAGAGTTCACATGAACAGCACAATTATAAAACAAATAACATAGACTATAACTAAATTAAACAAACTCAAAATAGAGCCCCTTTCCCATTAAAATTAACAATTGAACCCAACAAAAAACATTTTAAAAAATTCTCGCCCCAGCTACAACACAAATCCTCGACCCAGCTACAACACAAGGCCACTTGATTTAAACAAAATAAATGTGGCAGCGTATATACAAATTTAGAAAGAAAAACACTTGATTTAAACAAAAGAAATGTGCCAGCGTATATACAGATTTAGAAAGAAAAACAAAATTTAAAGGCAGCCAACATGTATACAGATTTAGAAAGAAATGGGCCACTCAATTCTAATTAACATTAACTATTTTTTTAATCAAACCATTTCTGCATTTAATTATCTTCAACAACCAAAAAAATGCATTAATTGTCCTCCTCAAAACCCTACTATAAATACCAATGACAACACACGACGGCGCCGCACCGGCCTTTACAGCGCCCCTCTCTGCAAATTCTCTCTTTGCAGCCCTTTACAGCCCCCCTCTCTCCACCTCCGATCCATTTTTTTTTACTGCCATATCTACAAAGCATAAGCAACAATTTCTCTCTTCGCAGCCCACACTCTTTCTACTCTATTGGGTTTTTTTTACCATTCTACAAATCTGAAAAAACAACTTTTTCACAGAAGAATACAATTAATACAGATATCCATTTGAAGAAGCGGTTGTTGCAGATCTAAAGGTATACGCTCTACATGCTAACTAAAAAAAATTTGTATCAAATTTTTTTCATTCTAAATTTGTTAATGATTTTTTGTTTCCACAGATTCAGATCGGCGAATATATTAGATCTACATAACTACATTGAATCACATCTTACATTCACAAAAAAAGTTAAGTTTCCAAAAAATGTTAATCATCTAAATCTACATTTATGTAACTAAAAAACATTTCAATCCTCTATATCGCAGATTTTCGAAGAAGTAGTGTTCATCATTTACATCTACAACTACCTAATATAAGCAGGTAATCACTTATCTTCAAAAAGAATTCAAAATAAATCACCATTACACTCACATGATTCGACGATGTCTTCCTTATTCCGTTTACCACATATCTTCGTAGATTTACTTAACTTCTTCATATCACCTTTTCACCACAGCAACAGTACCTTGGCCAAAACCCAAAAAAATAAGTCCCTTGTTAGTGAACACGTAGAATGATTTTATTAATTTAAAATGGCTTTGTAAACAATGTCAAGTTTTTTTTTTATTCATCATTGTTTATATCTTCTTATGTGCTTTTTAACATACTAAGTATCCTTTTTTCATATATATGTACAACTGTAACAGTTCTAGAGTTCCATCAAACAGTACAAAAAAATTCCTTCAAATTCAGTTTAACTATTATGATATTTTACCTAAGATACTTTAGTTAAGAAATTCTCCTTCAAATTCAGTTTTACAAAAAAAAATTCCTTCAAATTCAGTACCTTCAATATGAATTACACACACATCATAATTCCTTCATTTTAACTATTATGATATTTTACATTGCTTTTCACTTAATTTTCCTTCAAATTCAGTTTTACAAAAAAAATATTAATCTCAGTGCAATTTTAAAACGAAAAAATTGGGTTTTTTTTACAATCGAGTCATAAACCAAATCATAAATCAATTTTTAATTCAGGCGCTACCCTATAAAGTTTTTTTTCTATCATCATAAATGCGTTTCAGTCTGACCATGCTTTTTTTCTCTATCATAATAAATGATCTGTACAGTTATTTTTTAATTCAGCTGCTAAGAAATGCTCTATAAAGCTATTCATTTGAATCACAAATAGTTGCAAAAGAATTTATTAATTGAGGCACTAAGAAATGGCGGCTATAGTACAAATTTGGAAGTAAAAAATTGAACTTTAAAAAAAAAATCTTTCTCTAAGATTCGTATAATAAATATCAGCATTAATTAGTGCACATGCAAGCCCACACAAAATACATATACATATATCACGCAAAACAAAACAAAAATTGCGAGGCTCAAAATAAAAGCTGGGAAACTGTGTGTCTCGAATTGTATTTATGAAAGTAAATAGAATTCATGTTAAAAATTACTACAATAAATAAATTGGTGTATTTGTTGACACTTTTTAAAGTTCATGTTACAAATCAAAATATGTCCAAATTTAGTGTATTTATATGCCAATAACCCATAAAATAATAATAAATAAAATTGTAACCATGTAGTCAATACAGCGCCCATCAAACTTGTTAAATTTGGATAAATAAAAAGAACAGTTAAAATATCTTGGGGGGAGGGTGAAACTTTCTTCATTATTCAAAAATCAATTAATCATAATTATGAACAAATTATAAATAACTTAAAGAAGTCATATTGAAAAATCAATTAGAGCATTAATCATCCTTCTGTATTTTTAAAACAGAAGATCTTTATTTTTTTTGCATATTTATCTTTCTTTTTTTAGTTTTTTTCATTCTTTAGTTTTTTTATGTGTTTATCTTATAATTTTCATTTTCATAGATCTAATAATATCTACACTAATGGGTTCATAAAGAATAAATTTTTTATACTGAGATCTTTATTTTTTTTTCGCTTATTAGTTTTGGGTTTTGTACATTTTCATTTTTATTGTTTTGATAGTATCTTTAGGTTCTTTAAGTATGCCAGGGTTCACCGGTTGGTTCCCGAACCTCCTGTCTTCCCCACACGTACTCAAGTACTTGAATCTTCGTCTTCTTCTTCTCTGTCACTTGACTTCTCTGCTCTGCCACTTCTTCCTCTCCTCTGCTCGAGAAGACTCGACTTCTCTGCTCTGGCAGACTTGACTTCTCTGCTCTGCCACTTCTTCCTCTTCTCTGCTCGAGAAGACTCGGCTTCTCTTCTCTGGCATACTTGAATTCTCTGCTCTGGCACTTCTTCCTCTCCTCTGCTCGAGAAGACTCGGCTTCTCTGCTCTGGCAGACTTGACTTCTCTACTCTGCCACTTCTTCCTCTCCTCTGCTCGAGAAGACTCGGCTTCTCTGCTGTGGCAGACTTGACTTCTCTACTCTGCCACTTCTTCCTCTCCTCTGATCAAGAAGACTCGGCTTCTCTGCTCTGGCAGACTTGACTTCTCTCCTCTGCTCGAGAAGACTCGGCTTCTCTGCTCTGGCAGACTTGACTTCTATGCTCTGCCACTTGACTTATTTATGGTATCAAAATCGTAAAAAACGTGTGGAGAGTTGGCCCAATTCTCATGAAAATGAGTGAAGAAAATTGGTACCAAAATATAGTATATATATTGAGCCTGTGCTCTCAAGGTTTTTTCAATCTTCTTTTTTCAATAAAATTTTCATTTCAGCAGATAAATTTTAACTTTAGTCTGCAAGGTTTAAAGTATTTTCTTTTAAGTGAAGTATCTTGGTGCTAAAGTGAAGTATCTTGTATTTTATGTGAATGATTGTTTTAATATATTTTCTAAAAAATACAAATATGTCTGCATTGAAAAACAAATGTTTTAAATTAATTTAATTCTCACATTTTAGATGCACATAAATAATAAATAAGTCAATATAATGAATATGCAACAGATATCATTCTCATTGCATATTAGAAAATAAAAAATACAATAACTGAGCTATGTCTACTCAGATTTCCTACTGACAGCCCTTCTCATCTATATATTATATAAAAGACCAGTTCAACGACTACTTTTTACCGCCAAATTTTTAAAAAAAAACAATCAATTTTTTTTAATTCAAAATTCCTATATTTTAGGCTAACTTCTTTCTTCGTATTTTGCCCCCCCCCCCCCCCCACATCTAAGCATATCTTTTGCATTAAGTAGTGTTAATAGGCACGTCTTTCATTCTTCAAAAAATTACCTTTTTCTATTTCTTTTTTTTTAGTTATTTTCATTTCCTCTTCTTTTTTGAAAATTTAATTATATATTTTAGTTAATAATAAAATATTTAATATTCATATGAAATTAAAGATTATGACAAGAACTTTAATTTAATATATATTATTATATTTCAAATGGAGTTAAAACAAAGTTAGAAATATCTAAATTATTAATTTTCTCTCTCCTATTATTTTTGCATATATATTAGTATCTTTTATCTTTTGGTTTTATATATATATATATATATATATATATATATATATAGTAGGGTGGGGATCTACAAAGAATCCCCTTAGTATAAAGAATAAGGAATTAATCCTTACCGTTAGATCTTCCAAAACTAGTGGCCATGATTGATTTCATGATTAATTTCGAATAATCATTAAAAATCATGTTTAATTCATATAAAACATTTTTATATTCAAATAAGGGTTATTCGGTCAATTGAAGCATACACAAAATCTGGAAATTATATCACTTCCAAAAAAACCTCAACCCATTTCTAGCCCTTCCGAATAACACGCCTCCATCACCCCCATTAATTTGTCGTCTCATTCTCTCTCTCTAATCTCTCAATTTCGCTTGTGGCTGGTAGAGTGGCAGAGCTTCCATTTCTCTTATCGAATCATGAATATCTGGTAGAGTGGAGCGTCTCCGATCTTGATTCAGTAGCCTGCCATTCGAGGTTGATCTCGCGATTCTGCTGCCGGACCCCCTCTCTTTCTCTTTCTCGTTGTTTTCGGCGCTGCGAGGCGCTACCGCCCTTCCTCTGCCGCCCTCTGTCGTCCGTCGCAGGCGAAGCCACTACCACCGGCCGTGCCACCTCTAGTAAAAAGATTTTCACCGCCGCTGCCTCTAGATATTTTCAACCATTATTCACGCTAATTTTTCGTTGGTTCTGGTATTTGTCTTTCGATGTCTCATGGATTTCCCCTTTTTGTGTAATTCATTTGTTTGTATTTTTGGTGGCTCTTTTATGTAATTACTTCAGGATTTGGCTCACAAATTGTTTCATATGATGTGTTTTTTATAGATTTCAATCTCGTTCATGCTCCTATAAACACCTAGAAGGGTTTGTGGGAATTAAGGTTTGTAGTTACAATTCTCTGAATTTTGCGAGGAAACTCAACAAAGACATTTATTGTTGGATTGCATACTATGGATTGCTGGTTTATTTTCGTTGAGTGCTGGGAAAAATTGTTCATTTCTTGTTTTGCATTGAATATTCGTTATAAATTCAGTATATTGTGTAGTTTATTCTTAAATTTTCTATGTATATTCATTAACTTTTGTAGTTTATTCAAATAAATTTGATCTTTATTATGTGTGGTCATGTCATATTTGTTTATTATTCACAATTTATGAGTATCATATAAATTATTCAACAAACTTTATTCCTTATTCACATAAATATGATTTTTATTCGATAAATCTTGAACAAAATTCAGATACGATTATTCATGAAAAATGCTACTTTATTCAACAAAATAGTTTCCTTATTCACAATTTATGAGTATCATATAAATTATTCAGCAAACTCTTATCCTTATTCAGATAAATATGATTTTTATTCGAAAATGATATATTCATGAATAATGTTACTTTATTCAACTAATATTTTTCTTATTCATAATTTATGAGTAACAGTTACGTTATTCATCAAATTAGTATCCATATTCACAAAAATATAATTCTTATTTTGGTACGTTTTGAACAATATTCAAATACAATATAATTATTTATTATCATACAAATAACCAAATTATTATGTACAGGTTTTGAAATAATGAAAAAAATAAAATGTTACATGAATTACTAAACACAATAACATACCAAATAAAATTTCATCAAAAAAAAAAAAAAACAAACCAAATAAAATAAATGAAAACGAGAAAACGGAAACAAACACTGCAACTAGTTAAACACATACAATAAAGTCATAAAAAAAAAATTAATTCGAAACATACAACAAGTTCAAGAAAAATCAATAAATATCAATTAATGGATTAATAAAAATATCAATTAGGTGAAGATTTTATTATCTATTCAGATATATTAATTTTTGATTACACATTAAAATTATTCGAAGAAAAATAAAATTTGGATGAATAAAAAACATTGTTTTACAGAATTAAACAAATGGTTAAGCGAAAAATTAGTAATCTGTCTACATTTGCAAGATACTTTTCTGCATTTAACGAATAATTTATAAAATACAAAAAAAAATTATTAACAAATATCACTACCGGCAGCATTTTAATAGAAGACATTAAATAATTTAACAATAAATAAATCAATTTTAATTTCCAATTTTTTTTAGAACATATGGAAAGTAACCAAACGGGTGGTGAGGAATAGTGAATACACTTAATTTTTCATTAGAGATTATTTAATAATATAAAAGGAAAAAATATTAAAAAATTAGCACAACTAAAGATGTGGAATCTAACTTTCGAAATTAACGAGATATGGTCAATGGATATAATGAATGGGACGGTTATAAGAAATGGATAATTACCTTGTTAGCCTTTATTAATATTTACGCATTAATTAAAACAACTCCTAATCACCGTTAGATTTCTCAAATCCAACGGATTATATGCATTCTTCATTCTCCCTACATTTAGCCTTCTTTTTTGATCCATTCCCTATATATATATATATATATATATATATATATGAAAGATGAGTTTTAACATAAACTTTTTTCCACTAAAATTTCTCTTTCTTCAATTTTTTTTTATTCTTTTCTAAAAATCATCAACTTTGATTAATAAAAAGATATTCAATATGGATGTTAAATTAAAACGACAAATTGATGTAAAAATTATAAAAAATAAAATTGAAACAAATAAGTTATTATAATTTAAAGTTACAAAATTAATTTTTTTCCTCTTTCTCCTTTCTATTTTCTCAATTCTTTTTATTTTAAGGTTCTTTCTCCTTCATTTTTCTTTATTTATTTTATTTTTTATATTTTATTCAATATCACTTTTTATAATTTTGTTTATAACAATTTAATGCAACTAAAAGATGAAATTTATATTTATTTATATTAGAACTCTTTAACTTAAACATAATTTTTATGTGAAATATATACTATAAATTTATAGATGGATAATTTTATATATTTAAAGTATATTTTCAAATTCGATTTAGATTTATTAAATTTTCAATATGTTTTCATATGCAATTTTATATTTATTTATATCAACATATTTGTTATTATTATTTATTGATTAGATTGACCATTACTTATCTATTAAGAAAAAAAAATGGTTCATTGAAAAAATCATTAGTTGGAGAATCATAATTGATTCTCTTAAAAAAAGTAAACTGAAGATGCAGTAGCATGTCTTAATATTATCTGCAAATTCAAATATTTGGATGTGTACACGAACTTTAGTTTAAAATTTGTATTAAACAAAATAACCACATAAATATGATTAAATATCCAATCCAAAAAATATACTATTATTAAACTATATGCAAAAATATAGTATTGAACATCTTAGAATATTATATGATACTATATAATGATACTCATTATTATTTATACTTATTTTTTATTGTGAATTTATATATTTAAATACATTATCAATAAAAATCAATTAATTGCTATTTTGAAAATTGTAAATACTAAAATAAAAATTTATATATTTTCAAATTCATGTTTTGTTTATTGAAATTATGTCGTGGATAACTTTATTTTTATAATTGAGATTCATTTTTGTGTATATATATATATATATATATATATATATATATATATATATATATATTTAACATGTCTTTCAATTTCGATATTAATTGTGCATCGCACGAGTGGACGTATACTAGTAATCATAACATGCTAATCTTACAGACTTGACTTAACTCTTACTTGCTTACATACTATAAGCTTTGAGCTCAAAAGTCAAACACTACAGAAACTATTAGTACTTAATAATTACAAAGACTGTAAGATAAGCATCCACTAAGTAATTAAGTTCTCAAAAAATCAAGGGCTGTCTCATAAGGATCACTCATTCTCCTTCTTCACTTTCTTTAGAAACACACCATCCGCCTTCTCCTTCTTAACTTTCTTCAGAAACACACCATCCTTCTCCTTCTTCAATTTTTTTACAAACACACCATCATCAGACAACTCCTCCAGCCCTCTTTCCCCAGATTTAATAATCCCTGCTCCTCTCTCCAAACTGTTCTTCAGAAACACACCATCATCAGACAACTCCTCCAGCCCTCTTTTCCCAGATTCAGTAATCCATGCTCCTCTCTCCAAACTGTCATCAAGTTCTTCATCTTTCTCCAAAATCTCATCAAGTTCTTCAGGGAATGTTTTGATACGCTGACTTTGAGATTCCTACAGTAGGAAATTATAACCAATTAGTTATTTTTATAAAACAATGTAACTAACAGGATTGCTCATATGCACAAACGAAATAAACATTGAATAATGTATACCTTCACATCATATCCAAATGATAAATCAGTAAGTGACTCATTTGCTGCAGAGTTCTCAGTCTGACTTTCCATGATTTTTGAAGCAAACTTCTCCACAATTTCAGGAGTCACACAAACTTTGTTGATAGTATAGGGTTGATCCAGCCGGAAGTCAGCATCATTTCTCATTTGCACTTTGAATAAAACAAACTTCTCTAGCAGTTTGTTTTCTATTTCTTTAGGGATTCCATCCACCTGAAATAATAAATAGTACTTAACAAATTAAAGCACACACAAACATGAACTCATAGAACTTTAAAACTTCATCTTCCCAAGCTGTTTATCCAACAATCTCAAAAATATATTTGCCAAGCAGCAAAAACACTTTAAATTTACCACAGCAGTAGAAACATCAACTTCCCAAGCTCTTTTGCCAATGAGCTTAACACACTCCCTATCCCACAGTAGCAATGTTGCATTGCTTGTTGCATCAACCACATTTACCCTAATCATGAATCTGTGCCAACACATAATAATAAATAATAATTAATAATCACAAATAGCTTATATTCAATACCAAACTATCTAAACCTCACCTCTTCGAAGGCACCCCATCGTATTTGTTACAACGATCACAAAAGAACCTCTGCTCCACCTTCACAACTTTCTTTGAACAACGCTTGCAGGCCAAGTAAAACCAATCACCATTTGATTTCAATATGATCAATCCTACCACAAATCCAGTAACACCCATCCTGTGCATCACAGAATGATAAAAACTACAGGTTTTTTAACTCATTAAATACACATACTATAGTATAAAACTAATGATAACTAAGAGCATGCTGCAGATAAACAAACCTCCAAGCAGAAAACATCTTCAATGCTCTTCACATCCATGATTTCATTCTCATCCACCAATTTCTTAGGCTCAGCCTTAAAAGTTAAGTTTATAGTCTCAATGAACCTTTGCACTCCAAAAATCCTAAAACACACAAAAAAATTTTAAAACACTTGAACTTGAGTTTTGCTCAGCTTGTCACATTAAAACTTCTAAAAAATATAGAAAATTAACTGGTAATAACTTTAACCTCTGCCTCATTTCATTGATCTCTGGAAGGCCCTTGTTTAGTGTGACTTTAGAAACATTGAATGATGTAGATATGCGCACTTGGCCTGCATATAGATGTAATTCAAACACAATAAAAATAACACTCAATAAATATAAACCATACATTAAATTTAATAAATACATTCTCATACCCTTGTACAGATGTGGCCTGCAAAACTGAACCACAATAACTGCAATTTGTTGAACATATCCATCAACTTGTGCCAAAAACTGATCAACAAAATCTTCCCAAAGGGTGCATATGATAACATTCTGACTGCAATTTTCAAATAAAATCATATCATTCTTCACAGAAAATAACATAACTTACAGAAGCTCAAGAATAGACAATATGATTGAATAATACTTTTCATCTTCCAACTTTAACTCCATCATCTTTGCGTTAGGCTGAGTAACCACTCCTCCACTGTCAACAACAACTCCTACAACATCTGCAACAAACATATTAAACTCCCATCACGAAATTTTCTTAAAAAAAAAACAATGCTAGCAGAAATTTTACAAAACATTACCAAACAGTGCTTCATCATGTAAATTCTCAATAGCTGAAATTTCAGGAAATGGCTTCAACGAAAACATATGAAATGGAAACTCATCATCAATCACTTGATAAATTTGAGTTTTCTGAGTCATAGTTAAGCGAAATGCATGATTAGTCGTTTTATAACGCATATGATTTGACCTTGTGTAAAATTTCTGCATGACATAACAGTTCCCTTCACTGATATTCACTGCAATAGTTCTTAGCACAGCTCTTCCAAAAGATGCATGAATTTTTGAACCCTGCAAAGAAAAAAAGAAATTATCAGCACATACATACATTATCTGTCATCATAGAATTATCTTATGAAATATACACAAATGCTCACCTCTGCATAATGAAATATGCACTCCAAACTCATAATATCAGCAGCATTGCCATTGAAAGGCACTTCATAAGCACGAACCACTCTCACTTTTATCACTGATGTTGTTACAGAAGGATGAAGATCTTTCAACATAGAAAACATGGAAGACATATTTGTTGCTTGTGCATTTATTGCAAAATGCAGGTTATATTTATAGGCAAATTTCTTACACTTGTATTACATGTATTTCTGCAGCTTACCTTGAGACCCACAAAACCATCATCAAAGTTCTTCAAATAGTGTTCTTATTACATGTAAATATCAAGATCAAATCTTCAATGCAGATTTTATGGGGTTGCCTAGCTAAACTTGTGTGTACAATTTCAATTTGACCATGCTTTTTTTCTATCATCATAAATGCATTTCAGACTGACCATGCTTTTTTTCTCTATCATAATAAATGCTATGTACAGTTAATTTTTAATTCAGGCGCTAAGAAATGCTCTATAAAGTTATTCATTTGTTGCAACGTCAGTGACCAAAAGAATTTATTAATTGAGGCACTAAGAAATGGCGGCTATAGTACAAATTTGGAAGTAAAAAATTGAACTTAAAAAAAAAATCTTTCTCTAAGATTCGTATAATAAATATCAGCATTAATTAGTGCACATGCAAGCCCACACAAAATACATATACATATATCACGCAAAACAAAACAAAAATTGTGAGGCTAAAAATAAAAGTCGGGAAACTGTGTGTCTCGAATTGTATTTATATTAAAGTATAACATACAAAAAAAAGTATATGTTAATAAAATGAGCAGTAATAAAATAGAAAAAAAGTATATACGTAAAGAGAGAGAGAAATAGTAAAATGAACAGTAATAAAATATATTAAAGTATAACATACAAAAAAGTATATATTAATTATCTATATAGCATATCTAATTACGAAATTATGAGTACTCCTTAAAACGTGCTAACACAGTCACATTCACACTTAAATATTAGGGTTATATTTTTTTCTCTATTCTCTATGTAGAAACATTCATTAACTTTATTTTTTTTTCCAAAAATTCAGTATAGTTGGTTCAAAAAAAATCTATAAAATTTCATATTGTGAGAAAGAAGTTGATGAGGAGTAATTTATGCGGAACAGAGGAATGAGTTTACCAGGGGAATCACGGGGAGCAGCGACATAGCTTTCGACAGAGGAATCATACTCGCCAGAGGAATCAGACTCGCCAGAGGAATCATGCTCGCCAGAGGAATCACTATGGCCAGAGGAATCAGACTCGCCAGAGGAAGCAGACTCGCCAGATGAATCACACTCGCCAGAGGAATCACACTCGCCATAGGAATCAGACTCGTCAGAGGAATCACACTCGCCAGAGGAATCACACTTGCCAGAGGAATCACACTCGCCAGAGAAATCACACTCGCCAGAGGAATCAGACTCGCCATAGGAATCAGACTCGCCAGAGGAAGCACACTCGCCAGAGGAATCACACTCGCCAGAGGAATCACATTGGCCAGAGGAATCAGAATCGCCAGAGGAATCATGCTAGCCAGAGGAATCACACTCGTCAGAGGAAGCACACTCGCCTGAGGAATCACACTCGCCAGAAGAATCAGCCTCGCCAGAGGAATCACACTCGCCAGAGGAATCATGCACGCCATAGGAAGCATGCTAGCCAGAGGAATCACACTCGTCAGAGGAATCACGCTCGTCAGAGGAAGCACGCTCGTAAAGAGAGAGAGAAATAGTAAAATGAGCAGTAATAAAATAGATTAAAGTATAACATACAAAAAAGTATATATTAATTATCTATATAGCATATCTAATTACGAAATTATGAGTACTCCTTAAAATGTGGTAACACAGTCACATTCACACTTAAATATTAGGGTTATATTTTTTTCTCTATTATCTATGTAGAAACATTCATTAACTTTATTTATTTTTTTTCCAAAAATTCAGTATAGTTGGTTCAAAAAAAATCTATAAAATTTCATATTGTGAGAAAGAAGTTGATGAGGAGTAATATATGCGGAACAGAGGAATGAGTTTACCAGGGGAATCACGGGGAGCAGCGACATAGCTTTCGACAGAGGAATCATACTCGCCAGAGGAATAACATTTACCAGAGGAATAACATTCGCCAGAGGAATCAGACTCGCCAGAGGAATCATACTCACCAGATAAATAACATTCGCCAGATGAATCATACTCACCAGAGGAATCACACTCGCCAGAGGAATCACACTCGCCAGAGGAATCGAGGCCAGCGGGATCGAGTCTCCAAGGTGCCAGAGGAATCGAGACCAGCGGAGACGGGCACCAGAGAAATCGAGGCCAGTGGGGCCGAGTCCTCCAGTGTAGCGGAATCGGGCGCCAGTGGAATGGAGGCCAGCGGGATCGAGTATCCAAGGCGCCAGAGGAATCGAAACCAGCGGAGTTGGGCGCCAGAGGAATCAAGGCCAGCGAGGCCAAGTCCTCCAGTGCAGCAGCGTCGGGCGCCAGAGGAATCGAGGCCAGTGGGATCGAGTCTGCAAGGAGCCAGAGGAATTGTGGCCAGCGGTGTCGGGCGCCAGAGGAATCAAGGCCAGCGAGGCCGAGTCCTCCAGTGCAGCAGAAGTTGATGAGGAATAATATATGCGGAACAGATGAATGACTTTACCAGGGGAATCACGGGGAGCAGCGAGATAGCTTTCGCCAGAGGAATCACACTCGCCAGAGGAATCACACGCCAGATGAATCACCCTCGCCAGATGAATCACACTCGCTAGAGGAATCATACTCACCAGAGGAATAAAATAGATTAAAGTATAACATACAAAAAAGTATATACTCCCTCCGTCCATGAAAAAGAGTCTCATTTGGGACTCGGCACGGGTTTTAAGAAAGTTGTTAAAGTAGGTGTAAGTGGAGAAAGAAATAAATTTATAGGGGTAGTGTTAATATGCCTTTTAAAGCCCCTAATTCTCAATTAACTTTTGATGACAATTCATAATTTAAATTTAATAAAATTATTGAATTAATTATTGAACACCTAATTTTAAAATTAATTCAATATACACTTCTAACATAATTTTAATTAAGAATTCAATTCAGAATTCCATTTTCATTACTGATTCAGCTTAATGATCGAATTCAATGTAATTTAAGATGGTAAATTAACTTGAATTCAGCAACAAATTCAAACAAATCAAACAAATTCGATTCTAGCAATAAATTCAAACAAATTCGACTCCAGCAGTAAATGGATTTCACCAACAAATTTAAGAAATTTCAAAAACAAATTTCAGCAACAAATTTAGGAAATTCTAGCAACAAATTCAAACAAATTCAACAAATCGATTCCAACAACAAATTTAAGAAATTCCAGCAACAAATTCAGAAAATTCCAGCAACAATTTCGAACAAATTCAACAAATCAATTCCAGCAACAAATTTAAGAAATTACAGACCAAATCGAGTAGCGCTAGCTTCGCTTTGAAGCTACTCGTGCAGGTAGAGCAGAGGAGGCGGCGCCTTAGGGTTTCGGCGGCGGCTGTTCGGCCGGGAACGGAGAAGTGGCTAGCCTCTGCAGCGGTGGCCTTCCGGTCGTGGCGCTCAGGGAAGCGGTGAGAGAGAGAGAGATGAAGCTAGGGGATTTAGGGTAGATTCTGGATTTTGGGGATTTAGGGCTGAGTGGTGAGAGAGAGAGATGAAGCCAGGGGAGCGGCGCTCAGGCGCGGCTTCGCCGGAGAGGGAACCGCGGCGGCCTTAGCCTTCGCTGCTGTCACCTTTGCCGGCAGTAGATGAAGGCGGCGCGGCGTCTGGGTTCAGGGTGCGTGAGAGTTTGAGAAGAGAGAGAGGGCATGAACCCCTTTGCATCTCCTGTCTCTCTTTCCCGATGAAGAAGAAGAAGAAGAAAGGAGGCGACGCGGCGAGATTTCCAGAAAGTAGGGTTTTGCCAATTTAGAGAAGGATTTAATTAGGTGATGATTCATTTGACCGAATTTAATAATGGGAAGGATTTAATTAAAAAAAAATAGATTAAGATTTAATTGTGGTGGGTCCATAAGGGCAAATAAAATAAATAGAGATGTCAAAAGAGGGTAAAATGGTACAAAAAGTGAAATGGGACTCTTTTTCATGGACAAAAAAAAGAGGGCAAATAGGACTCTTTTTCGTGGACGGAGGGAGTATTAATTATCTATATAGCATATCTAATTACGAAATTATGAGTACTCCTTAAAACGTGGTAACACAGTCACATTCACACTTAAATATTAGGGTTATATTTTTTTCTCTATTCTCTACGTAGAAACATTCATTAACTTTATTTTTTTTTTTCCAAAAATTCAGTATAGTTGGTTCAAAAAAAATCTATAAAATTTCATATTGTGAGAAAGAAGTTGATGAGGAGTAATTTATGCGGAACAGAGGAATGAGTTTACTAGGGGAATCACGGGGAGCAGCGACATAGCTTTCGACAGAGAAATCATACTCGCCAGAGGAACCAGACTCGCCAGAGGAATCACACTCGCCAGAGGAATCACACTCTCCAGAGGAATCGAGGCCAGCGGGATCGAGTCTCCAAGGTTCCAGAGGAATCGAGACCAGCGGAGTCGGGCACCAGAAGAATCGAGGCCAGCGGGGCCGAGTCCTCCAGTGCAGCGAAGTCGGGCGCCAGAGGAACCGAGGCCAGGGGGATCGAGTCTCCGAGGAGCCAGAGGAATCGTGGCCAGCGGTGCCGGGCACCAGAGGAATCGAGGCCAGCGGGGCCGAGTCCTCCAGTGCAGCGGAATCGGGCGCCAGAGGAATCGAGGCCAGCGGGATCGAGTCTCCAAGGCGCCAGAGGAATCGAGGCCAATGGGATCGAGTCTGCAAGGAGCTAGAGGAATCGTGGCCAGCGGTGTCGGGCGCCAGAGGAATCAAGGCCAGCGAGGCCGAGTCCTCCAGTGCAGCAGAAGTTGATGAGGATAATATATGCGGAACAGAGGAATGACTTTACCAGGGGAATCACGGGGAGCAGCGAGATAGCTTTCGCCAGAGGAATCACACTCGCCGGAGGAATCATACTCACCGGAGGAATCATACTCGCCAGAGGAATCACACGCGCCAGAGGAATCACCCTCGCCAGAGGAATCACACTCGCCAGAGGAATCATACTCGCAAGAGGAATCATACTCGTCAGAGGAATCACACTCGTCAGAGGAATCATACTCGCCAGAGGAATCATACTGGCCAGAGGAATCATACTTGGTTTTTCCATTTTTTTGGGCTTTCCTTTGAGGCCCCCTCCTTGTTTGCGCCTGTGCTCTCAAGGAATCACACTAAGTATTGATTATTGTTTTATCATATGTTTCTGTTTTCTTTGTATTTCTTTAGAAAAAAATTACTGTTTTGCCAGCTAGGTAGCTTATCTTAATGTCTTTTGATAAACTTAAATAAATATGATTTTGAATTATTTTAGTTTTTTTTTTAAATAAAAATTGTATAATTTTAAGTTGTGATGATTTACTTTGTTCTGTATAGTTGATAGTATTTTTTACTTTGGTCTGCAAGCTTGAATCGTATACTTTTTTGTAGTAATAATTTACCTTCTAAGTTATGAATAGACTTCTAATATACAAAACAGAAATAGAAGTTCTCATTTTTCATTTGACTTCTGACTAATTTATACAACTTGTGCTACTAAAAATGGCTGTTGTATGAGATTTTGTACAAAAAATTGCTTGACTAATGTATACAACGTATTCAGTATAAGTTTCTCTCATGTCCGTCACTTCGACTTCTCTGCTCTGCCGAGAATCTTCGACTTTGCTGCTCGGCACACGACTTCGCTGCTCGGCACACGACTTCGCTGCTCGGCGGGAAACTTCGCTGCTCTGCACCCGACTTCGCTGCTCTGCCTTCACTTCTCTGCTCTGTGTAACCCTGGCTAGGCGAAGATTCCCAACAACATAAAATAGTTATATAAAGACGGCGCAAAAAGATGCAGAAATACAAAGCAAAAAGATACACATAAAATAGGTACAGAAACACATAAAGAGAGAGAAGAAATAAAATGATGTAAGATGCTATTATAAACCAAAGTATAGATACAGAAAGTCAAAAAGATGCAGAATTTGATGCAAGCTTTTATGAAGAAATAAAAAAACGAAAGCTAGAAGCTTAGAGAAAAGAAATTGTAGACATTGAAGCAAGAATTTGCCAACATTAACGATAGAAATTAAAGAAGCTTCTTGAATCTGCTGACAAAAAATAGAACGTGCAGATACTGAATCAAGAAGTTGCCAAAGAAAAGAAGAGGAGCAAAAAAGAAAGTGAGCTGCTGCACATATATAAGCAAGAAACTGTTGAAAAAGAAAGAGAGCTGCTGCACACATTGAAGCAAGAAAAAAAGAAAGAGAAGCATACAGAGAAAAATGGAAGCTGCCGAAAACAAAAGAAAAAAGGAAGAGAAGCATGAAGAGAAAAATGGCTCGTGAGAGGGGAAATATAAAGAAGATATCTTGGAGGCTAAGTTTTGTATCAATGGTGCTCTGCAATACTTGTCTTGAGCCCCTCAATTTATAGTTTTAAATGTATACTTGTATATTATATATTTATATTATATAAGGTATGGCAGTAATTGTAAAAAAAAGCTGAAAAATATATGTTGAATAGTGTAAACATTAAATGCACCCATGTGGAATAGTAAAAATATTTACTTTAGTCTTATTTTCGGAGAATGAAGATAATGAGTATTTATCGGAGAAGAAAAAAAATATGGAGATGTATAGAGAGAGTCCTTTCTCGAGCCCAACAATGTGCAGGCTGCAGCAACATTAAATGAGCATTAATTAGTGTATACATGGAAGGCACATGCAGCACACAATACATATATCACGCAAAACAAAACAAAATTGTGAGGCTAAAAATAAAAGGCGGGAAACTGTGTGGTGTTTTTACACTAATTCACTATGTATTTTTGTAAAAACTATCATGCCTTTAGATAATAAATAGATTTCAAAATTACATAACCAGAAATTTTGTTTATTTATGTTTGTGTCCTCTTTAAATTAAACTAGCACACTCATCCGTGGATGGGTGTGTCCTCTTTAAATTACATAACCAGAAATTTTGTTTATTTATGTTTGTGTCCTCTTTAAATTAAACTAGCACACCCATCCGTGCTATGCACGGCGAATATCGAAATTAAACGACATGTTTAAGTAAATGAGTATAAATATTAAATAGAATTAAAATATAAATAAATATAAAATATATTTTAAAAATAAAATAAACACATCAATTTCTCTATATTATTTGATGATGAAAATTAATATTACACATTATTATCATAGAGTATTACATGTCATAAGAAATAAATAAATATTTTCATACACAAACATAGATTAAAAAAAATTGTAAAATTTAATGAAAAGATACATAATTTATTCGTTTTAAATTAATTTTTGATGATTTTATACCATATTAAATATTTTGTCACAAACTTATGTATAATATGCATTTAAATATATATGCATAAATTAAATTTGAGGATGTTAAGAAAATAATTAAATTATATAAAAAAAATAGAGAAAAGAAATAGTGGGAGAAGAAAGAGAAAAAAAAAAGTGGAAAAGGATGGAGGGAAAACTCCTCTTTTATATATTATATAGATTGTGTAACAAGACATGAATTATCTTTAAATTATATTTGTATCCTTTCAGTTTTTGCAATTAGAATCTAGACTCGATTTCAAATTATCGTTTATTATATAATACAGGATAATTTTTAGGAGACGTTTACTTTGCAGGATTAGTCTTGATACATAAAAACAATAAAGTTAATTTTTTTATTAATTTTAATGGATTGAAACTTTGGAATATGCCAAGTCTCTTGATTATTTCTATCATTTGAATTAGTTTTGCTTGATTTATACTCTCTCCGTTCATGAAAAAGAGTCACATTTGGGGTTCGGCTCAGGTTTTAAGAAAATTGTTAAAGTATGTGTAAGTGAGATAAAAGTATAGTTTGTAGGGGTATTATTAGTACAAAAAAGTAGAATAAAAGTACATTTTTAGTTAAAAAGTGAAAAAAAGTACAATTTATAATTAAATGTAAGAGAAAAGGTATGATGTGATGGTTTAAAAAGTTAAATGGGTACTATTTTTCATGGACAAAAAAATGGGGTAAGTAAGACTCTTTTTCATGGGCGGATGGAGTATATCATTGAAATGGTCAAATTAGAAAACTTCTACTCTTAAGGATAAAAATATTTAATCATGCAGCTTAGCAATTATGCAAAGTAAACACCCCATTAAAATAACATATCATAATAGAAAATAATGTCATGTCCGACAATCAATTTATTTAAACAAACACCTAAAAGGTGAGGGGTTAGGCGAGCCTCCAACCTATAAAAATCAACCAGTATCTCATTCACGTTGAAGCTTAAAAGTGACAACGTCCAACATAATTGGAACCGGAACCGTCGAACCGTGGTCTACGGTTTCAAATCAAAACTGTAACTACCCCTATCTGTACTGGTTTCGAGTTGTATTTTTTGAAACCGTTGAACCGTCTGGTTTTTATGTAATTTTTTTAACATTTTATAGAAATATTCATCTAATCGTATATATTTACAGAATGGTTGCAACAAATTTTGAAGTTATGGTGGAAACAGAGCAGCAAATATTGTTATCATTCGCAAGCTTTTGTGTGTTTCCTATGTCTTCAGTTTGTGTTTGTGTTTCCTATGTTTTTACTTCTTCACAACCCATTTTGTGCCTTTTGTGTGTACAATTATGATATCGTGAATATATGGTGAGTTTATTTTCATCAAGTAAAAAAATAGGCAAAGTGCTTTATAAAGAAAACGAGACAATAGAATGACGAGTTCATTGAGGATTTCATCTATGTGTTGAACTCGTGCACACGGATGCTATTAATTTATCAATGTACTTATTAGTTTTCGATAAGCCTTGGAAAATGCTATTTAAGGAATATTGTGTACTTTTAATGAAGGGGTTATTGCCGTAAAATACATCAAGTTTGTCAATTTTCTGATTTATATCATCACCTTTTTTTTGGCCAAAAAATACATTAATTTATACTTTGTTCTCAATTGTCCCACCATTTACAATTTCACCTAAATTAATCTGATGTGGCAGCCGGAATTGCCAAATCACACATACACACACTTCTATCTCTCTCTCTCAAACACACGCACACACCCACTGAGCACAACCCCTCCCTTCTTCTTTCTCTGGCGGCGGTAGCGTCGCCGCTGCCGCCCTCTCATCCCTTAAACCACCCCCTGCCTCTTTCTCTCTCTCACCGCCTCTCACTCTCTCTCTCTCTCGCCTCTGCACACACATACACCGCCTCCCCCTCCCCCCAACCCCGCCTCTCTCTCTCTCCTCTGCACACACATACACAACTACAACCGCAGCAGCCGGTGAAGCGACGACCGCCGCTGCACATCTCCCTCTTCCTCGCTCGTCTCTCCGATGCTTCGGTCGGAACGACGGCAGAGCCGCCGCCGAGCCTTAGGCTCCCAAACCTTAGATCCCTATTTGCAGCCACACCTTTCCCCAAAATTTCCAGTGAAAATCTCCGCCATACACTACGCCATTCAACGGCGTCGAATGAGTCCATTGGCTTCCACCAAAATTTCAGCGGCCAGCTGAATGAGTCCACTGGCTTCCACCTTAACGATGTATCTTTGCCGTGTTTTGAGTTCGATTTCTTCTACATACAATGCTGATTACGGCGGTTTTGTGAAGCTATACGTTGTGGGGATACCTAGAAATGCTACTGAACTTGATGTAAGTAGCAATATCGACATCTGCCAAAATTTCCATTGAAAAACTCCGCCATACGGTGTATGTGTGTGCAGAGGAGAGAGAGAGAGGCGATGAGAGAGAGGGGGGTGGTTAAGGGATGAGAGGGCGGCGGCGGCAACGCTACCGTCGTCGGAGTTCCGAACTATTGGCGGGGGTGGTTAAGGGATGAGAGGCGGCGGCAGCGGAATGAAGGGGGAGGGGCTGTGCGCAGTGGGTGTGTGAGAGAGGGCTGTGCGCAGTGTGTGTGTGTGTGTGTGTGTGTGTGTGTGTGTGAGAGAGAGAGAGAGAGAGAGAGATAAGTGTGTACGTGTGATTTGGCAATTCCGGCTGCCACGTTGGCAATTCCGGTTGCCACATCAGATTAATTTAGGTGAAATTGTAAATGGTGGGACAATTGAGAACAAAGTATAAATTCATGTATTTTTTGGCCAAAAAAATGGTGATGATATAAATCAGAAAATTGACAAACTTGATGTATTTTACAGCAGTAACCCCTTTAATGAATTTAAGATATTAAATGTATTTTGTGGTCAGTAGCACAAAAAAGTTTAGAAGGACGAGTAGCTGTAAGTGGGAAAATGAAATAGAAGCCAACTCGAAAATATTGTAAAAGTAAAATTAAAAAATTTATTCACACGATTTTTTTTTTAACTTGGGAGAGAATTATTCACGCGATTTAGAATTGGACTGAAACTACCGATTACAGTCTAACCTATCATACAATTCGGTTCCGGTTCCACATTCTAAGAACCGCAAACCAACTGTTTCAGGCAGGTTCGAATTGAAACCAAATCTGTAAACACCTTTAGTTTTAGCATTTCACTCTTTAGACATGATAGTGCTTAAAAGTTAGTGGTGATATGTCAAGTTTCATACGAGATCATACTCAAAAGTCAGTTTTGATTTTACTAGTTCTAGATGAGATGATGCCACAAGTCAGTTATGATCTTTCGAGCTTTAAATGAGATGATACTCATAAGTCAGTTCTAGTCTTTCAAGCTCTAGATGATGATGTTCGGAGTTCGATTCTTAGGAGTTAGTTTTCTTATTTTTCTAAAGTCTCTAATTCCTTGTCAACTTTTTATGAAAATTTATCAAATAAAAACTTATATAAAAGAGGTATTTATTTCTCCTGACCAAAAAATAACATTTAATTGGTGAATTGGTTGAAATTAATACTCCATCCATCCACCAAAATTATAATTTTATTACTACTTTCGTCCGTCCACGAAAATTGTTATCTTTCCTTTTATAGAAATCACTCCTTGTATTTTAGACCTCATTCAATTTACAAAAATTCATATCAATTTGTGTGCGTCTCTTTCTCCACTCAACTTTGATGGGTCAATTTTTTCGCTTTATACACAATTTTCAATCATTTATTGAAAAATATGCCTCCAAAACCACATTATAAGTTTTTTTAGCTCATTTCATTTTTCATGTCACTGAACAAAATTTATCACCTTTACGTCCAACCGCGCTTGCAAGACATCGTCATTATACCATCCGAATTGCATTGATTTATCGAAGCCTAATATTTTCCTGTAGAGGGAAAACTTATCTAGTTTTGCCCAAAATCTGCAAAATAAATTTATTTATATTTGAATGGGGAAAACCTCTTAGTGCATGATATAGTACCACCCTCATCATCCTCCATGCATCAATGCATACCATATAATACAAAATAATCTTGCCGCTACTACATGCACCAATGCAAATAATAAAATAAAAACTCAAGTTAAGAGAAAGACTTATCATCATATACTAATCAGCAAAATGTTAGTAATACAACTCTAGCAAGTAGAAAATGAAGAAGAAAAAAATTACCTAGTGAATATAATATAGTGCATTAGCATCAACGCCTAAAAGCATGCAGTCTACAATGCTTAGCGATTTGATGTTGCAGCACGTGTTTTCCTATACTTTGTTCGCGTCAATCGTAAGGCTTCTTCTGTAACAGCAGTCTCTTGTATAGTTGGTGTGGTATCATTCACAGAATCAATCTGCATTACCTGTTCTATAGAAGAACTCGACGTCACAAGAGCTTGACTCAGTGTTGTTTTTTGTTCTTTCAAGACCACTGGAGCAGGAGCTGCTTTTGGTTCACCCGAAGATTCTGCTACATCTGCTGCATCCTCTTCTTGCTCGCTTGAAGATGAAGAAGAAGCCGGAGAAAAGGGCTGTTCGTCTTGGGGTTGTGTCGTGACATCTGCTCCATGAGCTGATGGTGTACTGGGTTTCCGGACTTTGGCTTCTTGCTGTATAGGCTACAACATGTAAATTAGAAATCCTATATAACAAGAAAATGATTCTAAAATGACATCCTGAGAGAGGAGAAATAGCTACTTTAGGCAGCCCATTGTGTCATTGACGATTATACACTTGACAATTTTGAGCAAACACCATCAAAATCAAGTAGATGTTTGAGATATACTAGCATTGGTTCAGGGCTCACTAAACTAATGTCTAACGACAAAGATGATTGCCGTGTAAGCTGGTTCCAAAATGTAAAAAAAGTTAGGATTAAAGAGTTAATATAGAGTGATGATGTGCATGTTTTGGCATCACGTAAAAAAAAGGGAAAAATAAATGGTCAGAGATGGTATGGTGCACCCCGCTTGACACAACTAAAAGTTTTCACTGGATGGGAAACCAACTTCATAGTATAAGTGTAACTAATGCGAACTACTACAAACAATCTTCAACACATTATATTCTAGATTTTATCATAATAGAGCAGAGAAACTGTACCTGAGCTGATCGTTTGGGGGTTGATTGCGCAGCAACAAACTGCAAAATATCAAAAACTCTGGTCTGGGCATAACTTGCAGTCTTTTGCCAGTATATAAATGCCAAGTCCCCAGCTCTTGTCTTCAGTTCTAACAAATTACGATCAATTTCTGTCTCATGTTTTTCAATATAAGGCCTAAAGAATGAGCCATACACATATGTTGTTCCCTGGATTAACATAACATGGTAAAGAAAAATGTCCAGTAAGAAAAAAATAACAATAATAAACAACTAACTCAAGTCGAAGATGAATTTGTAGATGCTATTGCATACCTTAGTTTTAGGATACCACAGATATATAAAGAAGGCTAACTTAGCCTCACCATACATTGGAACCCTTCAAGATGCAAATCAAAAGTATTAACAAAATTCTTCCCCCACAAAAAGAAAATTAGGGACAAAAAAATCCAATGTCTAAAGCACAAAAGTTGTACCAGCCAATAAATGTATCACCGATTCTTTCAAATATTGTCAAGCCCGCCACTAAGACCCTGCAAAATTGAAGATGATATTACATCTATGAACTGGAAGCAAAGAAATCAAACAATAAATCAAGAGTGTGGTATACCAGTACTGGCACCAAAAGCGAAGTTGGTTGATATCAGGCTTATTCAGCTCCACAGATTTATAGCATTCATATGCAGGGTAAGCATATCCAAGAACCATTCTACCAAAAAGGCAAAATGAAAAATAAGATACTCCTTCAGCACATATAAAAGAAAATACAACTTTTCATAAACTAGAAACTAGATATGGTACATACACAAGTCCTCTAGTGAGAAGAGATCCAATCATTTTTACACTCTGAAAAAAAAAAAAAAAGGAAACATATGTCAGGTTAAGTCCAGCAATAACTGACTCAGAAAAGCTCAAAAATTAAGTTGGTGTAATCGGCATTGAATTTGGATTTATTTGCAAGCACTGAATTTAAACAAGTGATGTTTTATCTCAGACAAAATTTAGACTTTCAAACACTATATTAGGAGGCCAGACTAAAGAACTTCAGTCGAACTCCTTTAGGCTTATTGTGTTCGTTCATAAGTTAATTGCAGATAAATACATCACTTGAAAATATCCTAAATAAACACGAGGAAAAAGCACATAACATAATGTAAACGCTATAAAATTCATGCTTCAATTCCTTTCACATCATTAAAATTGAAATTGAAATGCAATAGTAACCTAAATCAAATTTCATATGTTCTCTCTCATCCTCTTCGGGGCAATGAACAACAAGATCTCAACAGAAACGTTACAATAAGACATATATTCAAGGTTTCTCTTTCTGCACTGATTAGATTGTTTATATTCTCTTCATCTTCAAATCATTCAACACTGAGAAATAACTGAAATCCAAAAACTCAAATTCGACCCTGCGATTGGAAATTGCTTATTAATCAAGTTCAGTAGCGTGCTACGTTACATCGAATTTTACCAAATGCACGATTACCACTTCGCCTACTCCCTAACGTCCGCTACTAGCCGACACTCATCCACCAAACAATGAAGATCTCAAAGAAGAAACACGCGCGCGCACACACACCCAAAGAAGTCATTGTACTTGTTCAGAAAAAAAAACAAAAAAACGCAGTGAAGTATTGGCACTATCCAAAGAGTAAAGAGGCGAAAACACAATTATTTTCCAGTAGCGAAAATGCCTTCGCAGATTTCAATGAGAACACCAGAAAAAAAAGGAAGAAACAAAAAGAAAAAATGAGGTTGAAGAGAAATGTGATTGGAATCAGAATCCTGTGCATGCCATTACCTGAATGCGACAAATACTCCACAGGAAAAATGAGATAGAAATGGCCGTTGAGGGCGGCGGAGAGAGACTACTGCTGATAAAGGAAGTAATTTGAAGGCTGCGTCCAAATATTTGCAGTGAAAGGAGAATTTTGCGCTGCCGCAGACGACGGCGAACCGTTGCGTGAGGCAGGCAGATTTTTTGGACGTCGGTTCAAAATTTTGCAATTAACTGAACGTCACTTCTATCAATCTTTAAGTCGAGGAGAGGGGAAGCATTAATGTGCGGTGATGAGCACGGTCTTAGCGTGGGCTCACCATTTCGGACCGTAGATAATAAGTGGTGATTAGTCCATAAATTCTTTTTTAAAAATCCCTCCATCTAACATGTAAAAGTTTAAAATAAAATAACATTCAAATGAAAAATACAATAATAAAAATAAGTCAAAACTAAACCGAGGTTATTGCTAAAGGATTAGCATTGGTTGAGCTTCTAATTAGCTCCACCATTTAAACCCACTTATGAGCCAACTGCAACATTGGTTTGACATATCATGTTGATTTAGAGCATCTGTATCGCCCTACTCGATGGCCCTTATTCGAGTAGGGCGAGCATTGAGTAGGGCGTTGCAAGGCCGCCCTACTCGAGGGATACTCGAGCGCTCGAGTATACCCGATCTCCCATATTTTTCGGCGCGTGTAGAGCACGCGCTCGAATAAAAAAAAAGTTAATTTCAAATTTGAAATTTGGAAGATTTTTGGCATTATTGAATTTTTTTTTTTGAAATTCGGTCCATTCGACCGTTTGGATTTTTCCTTTTTTTTCTTTTTCTTTTTTTTCTCTTCTTTAAATTCCCCTTTCTTCCATCTTCATTTTACTGTTGAGACGGAGGGAGTACATGACGATCATATCGTATGCTATATCTACAATAATAATTCGTTTTAGTGACAATACAAATGAAGCATAACAATAATTATTGAGAGCATATTTTGCTATTAATATATTAAATTATACTCTATCCGTCCCTGAAAATTGTGACCTTATTACTATATCGGGACGTCCCTTAAAATTATGACCTTTTTTTAATTTGGAAATGACCTCATAAACTTTTCCTCTCACTATTTACAAAAAAGTGTGGGATCCAATCTCTACTCAAACACAACTACCACACTTTTTTTTAAAATCCGTGCCAACTTCTTTGGGTCTCAAATTTTAGGGACGGAGGGAGTAGTATTTTTTTCTTTTCGTATACTTCCTCCGTTTCATAAAAGTGTATATAATTATTAGTGGTGCGAATTTTAATAAATGAGTGTGTTATAAGTGGAAGAAGGGCTTCACTATTATTAGTGCAAAAAAAAAAAAAACATATTCTTATGAGATATTCCAAAATGATAAAAGTACAGAGTCTTACGGAACAGATTGAGTATTATTCTAACTTTAACTTAGAATGACATGATTGTCTTCTTTACAGATTCATTTCTATTTTTAGTGGGGCAAGCCGGCAAGGTGCGTTTCATATCCTTCAATTGCAAGTTATGTTGCACTAACATCATGTTGCATCACATCACTTTCTTTTATAATTTGAAGATAGGAGAAACAACGTAAGAATAGGAGCTTGATTTTTTTCTATATTAAAATTTATTTTTCATTCACTTCTACTATATTTATTTATACATACTATAGAAGAAGGTGTACAATATGATGTCGTACTTTTGATAATAATAATAATAAAAAAACAAACATGTAACGTGGGAAACGTATATAATATATTAATTTTGCTCACCAAAAAAAATATAACTTGAAGAACTTGAACTTTTATATTATTCTATGATGTAACGTGGGAGTCCTATTTAGTAACTTCCTAATTATATTGTTTTTCTCATTAGAAGAAAAGACCTAATTTTCATAGAAAAAATACCTTTTCTAAAAACAAAACAAAATAATTGTAATAACTTCGTAACACCTAATTTTCTTAAAACAAAAAACCTGTTTTTTTTTTTTTTTAAATGTAGTAACTTCCTAATTACATTTTTTTTCATTAGAAGAAAATACCTTTTTTTTGGGGGGGGGGGGGGGGGGGGGAATACATATTTTCTCAAAAAAAATATTTTTAAAATAAAAAATTGAGCAACTTCCTAATTATATATTTTTTTCATTAGTAGAAAATACCTATATTTTTTAAAATGAAAAAAAAGTACCTATTTTTCTCAAAAGTAAATGTTGAGCCTATATTTTTTTTAATGAAAAAATACCTGTTTTCTCAAAAGTAAATGTTCCTATTTTCTCAAAAAACTATTTTTAAAATAAAAAAATTAACAACTTCCTAAATACTATATTTTTTATCAATAGAAGAAAATACCTATTTTGTCAAAAATAAATAATGTTGAGAGTGGGATTTGAACCCACGCCCTTTCGGACCAGAACCTTAATCTGGCGCCTTAGACCAACTCGGCCATCTCAACTTTGTTATAATATTTGTCACTGTGTTTATTTAAAAATGTAAATTAATTATAATTCTAATTGCAAACTATATCTCTTTATAATTATATATAAAATATACAATGTGTATACTATAGTACTTATTTTTCGCTCATATCGTATGCCGTCTCAAATAAGCATAGGTGATTGTAAAATTATTTGCCAAATACAGGATAACATTCCACTGAAATTTAAGTGGTAGTAGCAATGATTATTCATTCCCACAACTTTTAATGACAATAATTATCATAGTTATGCCATAGTGACAAAACCTATAATTTTGACTAGTTTGTTTTGTAATAATGACTTTTGCATATATATACAAAAACATTTTAATTGCTAAAATTAATATAAATAAATATAATTAGTTACTAGATACTTTTGGGGCTTAGAGCATCCGCAATGAGCTTACTTGATAGTGGGGGACCACATTGAGTAAGTAGTGATGCATTGGGGTTACTTGATAGCCTACTTGATAACATTAGTTTTGATTTTTATGTTTTTCATTTAAATTTAATTGCTCAAATTTAAATAACATATTTTTCTAATAGTTAAATACGCCATTAAACTAAAACATCATTAAAAATTACATAAAATTTAAAAACACCTAAAACATCATAAAAAATTACATAAAAATTAAAAACACATAAAACCATCATTAAAATTACATAATTAAAATCCTAGTCTAGACCACGACGCCTGAGCACGTCGGCGACCATGGAAGCGTGCAATGCCCTTTGTGCGTCTGTCATGTGCGTCGTATCCGCGTTCAGGAGCTGCATATCGAGCTCCCTCTCCTTGATATCGTTCCTCCGCGTGTACTGGGCGTTGAATGCCCTCATCTGTTGGTCGGACCTGTCCAACCTCTCCACTATTTCGGGTGGAGGCTCCGAGCTCAACTGCGACGCCGACGCCTTCCCTTTCCCCTTCGCCGCCGCCTTCGTCGCCTTGTTGCCAATGGGCCGGGAAGAAGAGATCTCCTCGCCCGATGCCGAGGTGGTAAAGCCGCCCTCTTCCGCAGTCTTTGTCCTCTTGGAGGTGTGCACGTCTCCGGCGAGGTACATCGACTTGAACTTGGGATTGTTCCGGAGAACTTTCCACGGGTTCCAATAGTTGAATGCGGCCTTTTGTGGGCTTCGACCCTTGAAGAGGATTTGGGCCTTGTCCCGGAGCATATCGTCGGAATGGCCGGAAGGCCAATTGTTGCGTGTCTCCGTCCAAATAGCTTCCCAAAGACGCACATCCGCGCTCACTCGGGCCCAGTGGCCTTGAAGTTGCCGGATCTTAAGGTCGACGCCGATGATGGGATTGACACGTTCGCGGATCCGTCCCCAATACACCTCCCCCTTTCTGATCCGTCTGATTGGGCGTATTTATACGCATTTATTTGGAGGATTTTAGTATGTTTTCAATGCTTAATTCGTGTTAAATATCATCTTTTGGATATGGATTATGGTCTTATGTGAATTTTGATGGTATTTAATAGGTTTTGAAGAAAAGACATGATTTTGAGAAGAATTTTGAAGCTTGAAGTGGTAGAGAATGAAGGCTGTGCGGACAAAGATTAATGGGCTGGATCTTTGATTATTATTAGCTGATCATATTTAAATTGTTTTGGGATTGGGAATAGTTCCAAATTTGGACCTTTGCACCACTTTTCCCTATTAGCTTTTACGTCATTAGACTAGTTGCCTAGTTGCCTAATTAGACTAGTTGCCTAGTTGCCTAATTAGACTTGTTTTAGTTGCCTTATTAGACTAAGGTTTTGATTATTAGATAGTATATATAATGGAATTCAGCACACTTTAAAGAGAATACAATATATCACATAGCTTCTGCAACTTTGGAGAGCAGAATTCTGGACGCAAGTTTTGGAGCAATTCAAGTTTTATTTCTTTTATCTTTTTCTTGCAATTTATTTATTTATTTCTTTTGTTATTTAATTATGTTTTCTAGCTAAATTCGTTTATTCCGGCATTGATTAGGGAAGCACTAGCGAAATTATTCTGTGAGATCTAATTGTTCTTATACTTTATTTTATGCTTGCATCTGCGATTCTCCATGTTTAATGATATTAATTGTTTTAATCCATTAGATAGTTGCAAATATTTATTGGGTTAGAATTAATTATATAGCCAATTGAACCAGCCATCCGTAATTGTGGTTTAGGTTTGATTAATGGTAAATTGACACATCAGGGTCAAAGGAAAAGCAGTCTTAATTCAATAATCCTGCGTCAGAGTTTATTGGTTTTGAATCGGGTTTCTCTAAATATTAATGCTGTTGGCTCATTAAACCTATAGAGCGTCTCTTACGGTTGTCAGTCGATTAGGGTAGTAATTAGTGAAGCGTCTTCCTCATTATCGAATAATTAAGGAGAAATAAGATCACGTCAGAAGCGTCTTCGGTGGTTATAACTGATTTGTTTGCATGATTTAAAGTTATTTTTGCATCCATGATCGGAATAATTAAGCTAGGGTGGACTTAATTGATTGCTGGAATTCTTTTATTAATTGTTGGAATTTTTATTCATCTTTTAGCTATTGGAAAAATTGGTTTATTTGGGTTTTATTTATTTAATTTTAAGTTTAGTATTTTCTATATTTTCTTCTCAAAATTTCGTGGGTTACTTGCAGGCTTTAATTAGAGAAATTCTCGCCAATCCCTTGGGAGACGATTTTGCTTACTGCTGTCTGCACAGTGTGGGCATACCGGCTGACTGCCGGATATTTTTGGTGTAAAACGACGCACCAAATTTTGGCGACAAAGCTTTGGTAACAATATGATAGATAATACTCAAAATCTTGATCAAGATACAATCATCCACAAACCACTAACCATGCTCTTGCTCAGAAAATTATGCCATGTTCTTCATTCAAGTCAAAATTGTGCAAATTCAATCCTGCCTCACCAAGTTCACTTAATTTCTCTCAAAAGACAAATATGGACAGAATAGATTCACACAATTCACAACTTTATGCCTTCAAACACAGCTTGCCCTTATGTCACTATCTCCACCAAAATATGGAACCAATGCACAAATCAAAAGGTCTTGCATTTTGGTTGTAATGGGGCTTGGGTGCGTATAGGTGGGATAAACAAGAAAAAGGAAATCAAATATGGTCAATATATGACTGAAAACATGCAACACACCAGATCTTCCATCAATAAAACTCTAGAGTAGCTCCTTAACATATCCACAATCCTCAAAAAGTATGCATCAACTCTAACATATACATATAGGACATAAACATGAATGAATGTATACACAATAAACCCTTCTTTTTCTTTGAACTTTTTCTTTCTTTTTTCTTTCTCTTTTTTTTTTTTTTCAACAACATATATTCTCAATAAATCAATGAATCATCAACAACACATTAACATGATAGGAGTACTCATCTCGTCATAACCTAGTGCATTCACATGTTTTCAAAGGACAAAAGCAGGCTGAAATAGGCTTAGGCTCAATATATGTGAGGTTTTAATCAAACAAAAGAGGAGCAATTGAGGCACAAACGGCTCACTAAGGGAATAGTGAAGGTTCAGATCATATGTTCAGGCCAAAATAATGGTTATTCCTAAATGCCTTAATCATTTTCATGCATTAAATTCTCAAACTCAGTCTTGACTATGGCAACAGGGCAAACCAGAAATTCAGCATAGAAGTTCGAATCAATCACTCATCAAAGAAACAATTGGAGCTAGTCATGTGTGCTCATTAAGGCTCAATCCTCACAATTTAGTAGGCTTCAAGTAATTTTGATCAAATTTTGCACGTTTTTCTCATACAAGAACACCTACGAACATATGCACAATTCCATCACAAGAGCAACAGCCTATCATACCAAATCCAATATCATAATCTCAACTCTTCACATCATTATCATAACATTGCCAAAGAACTCGAAACTGACAAGAAAACCAACATAGCAACAAAGCAAAGACACACAAAACAAAGACACCCCCCCCACACTTAGACAACTCAATGTCCTCATTGTGTGAGAGTATGACAGACCAAAACAGAAACAACAGCAGACAACTAAAAGAAATAGAAACGTCAAAAACGAAAAGCAAAAAGAAAGAAACTTCCCTGAATTGGCATCATGTAGGTGGATGAGGGGGCTGAAGCTTCCGGCGATGAGGAATGGGTCACCGGAGTTGAAGGAGAAAGGAGTGGCACGATGATGTTCTGGTGGCGGTTCTGTGCGCAAATGGGATCCCAGCGACGGAAATGGGGGCGCAGCGGCGGAATTGGAGGGGGAAACGTGGGGAGGGTTGGGGAGGAATTTTGACTAAGGTCAAAATAAAACCCTAGTTCCAGATTTTGCACATTGGTCCCCCAACTCTTAAGTAACTTCAATGCGGCCCCCAGCTTCACATATTTTTTTTTTTTTTTCAGAATGCCCCCAAACCTGCGAAAATGATCAAAACACACCCAAAGCTCTTTTTTTTTTTTAATAATTTTTTTTTTAATAATAATAATTTTTTTTTAAGAGAGAAAAAACGAAAATAAACAAAACAAGGGCAAGAAAAATCGGGTTGCCTCCCGATGAGCGCCTTTATTTAACGTCCTTGGCTGGACAGAAAAGAAGTTCAAAATCCTTAGACAATGGTTGGAGACGTCAGGCTGAGCGCATTGAACGACTCCATCTCGACTCCAGCATAGTATGGCTTGAGTAATTGTCCATTAACCTTAAAACACTTTCGTGTTTCGAGGCTTTGGATTTCCACAGCTCCATGAGGACTCACACTAACAACTTCAAACGGGCCCAACCAACGAGATTTCAATTTTCCTGGCATAATCCTTAAGCGTGCGTTAAACAAGAGAACCTTCTGCCCAACTTCAAAGGATTTCCTTCGAATGTATTTGTCATGTAGAAATTTGGTTCGTTCCTTGTAACTACTTGCATGATCATACGCCTCCAATCGAATCTCCTCTAATTCTTGCAGTTGAAATTTCCGCTCTCTGCCAACAACGTTCTCATCTAAACAGAATTCCTTCACGGCCCAAAAAGCTTTATGCTCCATCTCAACAGGTAGATGACATTGCTTCCCAAAAATCAGCCTGTACGGAGACATACCAATCGGTGACTTGAATGCAGTGCGGTATGCCCATACCGCATCGTCCAGTCTCAAACTCCAATCCTTTCGTCTCGGGTTGACTGTTTTCTCAAGGATGCTCTTGATTTCTCGGTTAGAAACTTCAGCCTGACCGTTGGATTGTGGATGATATGCCGTGGCAACTCGATGGTGGACTCCATATTTCTTGAAAAGTGCTTCCAAAGTGCGGTTGCAAAAATGAGTTCCTTGATCGCTGATGATGGCACGGGGCACTCCAAATCTGTTAAAAATATTAGCTTTAAGGAACCCTGCAACAACTTTAGAGTCATTAGTGCGAGTGGCCTTCACTTCCACCCACTTCGAAACATAATCAACAGCCAAAAGAATGTAAGAATTCCCAAAAGAACTAGGAAACGGCCCCATAAAATCCATCCCCCAAACGTCAAAGATTTCACAAACCAAAATAGGGACTTGAGGCATTTCATTGCGAGAAGAGATATTACCTGTTCTTTGGCACTTGTCACAATTTTTGCAGAAATTGTAAGAATCCTTAAAAATAGTTTCCCAATAAAAACCACAATCAAGAATCTTACGTGCTGTTCGTTTGGGACCAAAGTGACCTCCACAAGCATGAGCATGGCAAAAATTCAAAATGGAATGAATCTCCTCATCAGGGATGCAACGTCGTATCACTTGATCCGCACAGGTTTTCCACAAATAAGGATCATCCCATATGAAGTATTTTGCTTGGTTCCTCAACTTATTCTTACGGGCTGTCTCCATTCCCTTAGGAAAAACTCCAGCAGTTAGAAAATTAACCAAATCAGCATACCAAGGAGCGTTACCGTCAATCTGCAGCAGTTGTTCGTCTGGAAAGTCGTCTGGTATGGGCATACCGTCCGACACAGTCTGCAGTCTGCTCAAATGGTCAGCTACCAAGTTCTCGGCTCCCTTTTTATCTTTAATCTCCAAGTCAAATTCCTGCAAAAGCAGAATCCAACGGATCAAGCGAGGCTTAGATTCTTTTTTAGAGAGCAAATACTTAAGAGCTGCATGGTCAGAATAAACAACAACTTTAGAGCCAATTAAATAAGATCTAAATTTTTCACAAGCAAAAACGATGGCTAAAAGCTCCTTCTCCGTAGTTGTGTAATTGCATTGAGCCGGGTTGAGAGTTTTGGAAGCATAGTAAATCACATGGCTCTCTTTCCCAACTTTCTGCCCTAGCACTGCTCCAACGGCAAAGTCACTTGCATCGCACATGATTTCAAAAGGCTCTCCCCAAATTGGTGGCTGAATGATGGGGGCAGAAGTGAGTCTACTCTTCAACAAATCAAAGGCCTCCTTGCACTTGTCATCGAACACAAAAGACACATCTTGATGAAGCAACCTAGTGAGAGGTTGAGCAGTCTTTGCGAAGTCTTTGATGAAGCGCCTATAAAAACCTGCATGGCCTAAGAAAGCACGAATCTCTTTCACATTAGAAGGATAAGGTAACTTAACAATCAAATCAATTTTCGCCTTATCAACTTCTACTCCTCTTGCAGAAATCACATGCCCAAGAACAATCCCTTCTCTCACCATGAAATGACATTTCTCAAAGTTCAACACCAAATTAGTGTCGACACATCTCTGCAAAACTTGTTCAAGATTAGTCAAACAATGGTCAAAAGAGTCTCCATGCACAGTAAAATCATCCATGAAAATTTCTATGCAACTCTCAATCATGTCAGAAAATAGGCTCATCATACAACGCTGAAAAGTACCAGGAGCATTACATAATCCAAACGGCATACGACGCCATGCAAAAGTGCCAAAAGGGCAAGTAAAAGTGGTTTTCTCTTGATCTTCCTGAGCTACAAAAATTTGAAAATATCCAGAGTAGCCATCAAGAAAACAAAAGAATTCCTTACCAGCCAATCGCTCAAGCATCTCATCAATGAAAGGTAATGGAAAATGATCCTTCCTAGTGGCATCATTCAACTTCCTAAAATCAATGCACATACGCCAACCAGTTTGCAACCTCATGGGAATCAACTCATTATTCTCATTCTTGACCAATTGAAAACCAGACTTCTTAGGAACCACATGAACAGGACTAACCCATGCACTATCAGAAATCGGATAAATAATCCCTAAATCAAGCAATTTAAGAATTTCTTTAAGCACAACTTCTTTCATGACAGGGTTCAGTTTTCTTTGAGGATCCCTAAATGGCTTACTATTAGGTTCAAGTAAGATTCTATGCATGCAAGTAGAGGGACTAATACCTTTGATATCGGCTATAGTCCATCCAATGGCAGATTTATGCATCTTAAGAAGACTTACCAACCTTACCTCTTGTTCTGCACTGAGTTCATTGCTGATGATCACTGGCAGCGTGTTATCCTCTCCTAAAAACACATATTTCAGATGCTGGGGCAGTACCTTCAAGTCCAGCTTCGGTGGCTTCACAACAGAGGGCAAAATCGGTTCTGTGTTGGTCGGTATGGGCATCCTGCTCGACAGGTGCCGAATTGGAATTTCCTCCGTTGAGTACAGCTGCATGATGATCTCTCTAATGGCTTCATTCTCCTCAGTTTTGGTGTTCTCTTCAATTAGGGAACTGAAAATAACCTGCTCCAGCTCATCCTCCCTGAAATTCTCAACAAATTCCTCAACCAAAGGGTCAATAACATCAATCATGAACACAGATTCAGGATCCTCAACATGCTTCATAGCCTCAAAAATATTAAATGTGACAATATCTCCATCAAATTCAAGGCTAAGCATTCCACTATCCACATCAATTTTTGCCTTAGCAGTTTTCATGAATGGTCTCCCTAAAAGAATCAATGATTGTTTAGCAGAGGCAGAATCATCCATATCAACAATATAAAAATCCACAGGAAAAATTAAATCATTGACCTTGACAAGGACATCCTCAACAACACCTTCGGGATATGCAGCAGACCTATCAGCTAACTGAATGATAACACGAGTGTCTTTCAAAGGTCCTAATTGCAAATCCTTATACACAGAATAAGGCATGACATTTATGGATGCTCCTAAATCTAGCATGGCTCTCTCAACAGTCTTATTACCTATAATGCATGGAATGGTGAACATACCAGGATCTCGACACTTTTGGGGCAATTTTCTTTGAAGAACAGCAGAAACATTTTCACTCACTCGAATTCTCGCATCATTCCCAAACTTCATTTTCTTAGAGCATAACTCTTTTAAAAACTTTGCGTACCTGGGAACTTGCTTAATTGCATCAAGCAAGGGCAAGTTTATTTCTACCTTCTTGAAGATTTCTAGAATATCCTTCTCTTCTTCAATTCTCTTGTTCTGAGCCAACCTAGAAGGAAAAGGTGGTGCAATCAGTGATTGAGGAATTGAAACTTTAGGTTTTCCACTTACCTTAGAAGAGCTAGGCTCGGTGGATTCTGGTGACTCCTCACTAATTGCATCGTCCTTGGCTTCATCGGGCTTTTCTTCTTTGTCCTGCTGCTTAGGCTGTGGCTCAACTAGAATTCTCCCACTTCTTGTAGTTACAGCACTTGCATTTTCCTTGGGATTCATCTCCGTGACAGAAGGAAGTCGGCCTTGATTTGCCTGCAACTTGTTCACCTGAGTGGCTAACTGCGTGATCTGTGTGCCCATATTACTCAACGCTGCCTGAGTTTCATGCTGGAATGCCTGCTGACTTTGCACCAAATTCTTCACAATTTCACTGCTCTGGGCGAGGCTCTTCATGATATCGCTCATATTGGGTGCAAAACTCGGTGCAGGACGTGCGGTATGGGCATACTGTCCAGCCTGCGGCGGATTCGGCGCGTACATCCCTGGTTCCTGCTGTCTCCACCTAAAATTTGGGTGATTTCTCCACCCTGGATTGTAGGTGTTGGAAAAAGGGTCGTTTCGCCTTTGCCTTTGTGCGTTCATCTCTTGCTCATCAGCGGATCTCATGCACGCTTGCTCAGTATTATTATCCTGCAGAGATGGACATGCATCAGTATGATGATTATTTTCAAAGCAAATTCCACATTGAACGTGTTGAGTTTTAGAGACAGCAAGTCCTCTAACTAAAGAGGTAAGAGCATCAATTCTCGCGTTCATGTTGGAATCTTCTACTTTCTGCACTGGCCTATAACGATCATCATCCTCATCCTCATATTGTTGGCCATTTGAAACCATGTCAACGATGAGTTGCTTTGCTTCGTCCAAAGTTTTATTGGTCAAGCTTCCACCACAAGCAGCGTCAACAATTTTCCTATCAAAAGAAGACATACCACGATAAAAATAGTTAGTAAGCAATTGGTAGTCAGAAAATCCATGATCAGGACACTTGCGACACAGCTGTTGGAATCTTTCCCAATAATCGGCTAGACTCTCCGCCTTCTTCTGTTTAATGCTGCTAATGGCCATTCTCAAATTTGCAGCTCTGGACTCAGGAAAGAATTTTCGCAAGAATTGTTCTTCTAAATCTCCCCAAGTTCTAATCGAACCAGGAGGAAGATCAAAAAGCCAATCTCTCGCTCTACCCTGCAAAGTATGAGAAAAAGTCAATAGCCTCAAATTATTTTCAGTAAAACCATGAGGGCGTAGAGTTGAGCAAACTAGATCAAATTCAGCCAGATGCTTGTGTGCACTCTCTCCAGGTAAATCACCGAATTTGGGTAGCACTTGAATGAAACCAGGCCGTATTTCAGCGTTGCCATTAATGGCAGGAAGGACAATGCACAAAGGGCGATTGTTTCTATGACGGCCTAACTCTCTGATCAGTTGAGGTGGTTCCTGTCGAGGATCAACGATCTCTCTATCGTTCTCCTCATCCCTATTGTTACGGTCACCCATTGGAACTTCAATTTCTTCTTGATCCTCAAGACTCGGTGGAGCAGAATTGGATCTCTTTTTCCACTCCTTAGCTTGCTTCTTCAACTTTCGTGCGGTCTTCTCGATTTCTGGATCAAAAACTAATACGCCTGTACGAGAAGAACGGGGCATAAACTAAAAATAAAATAACTAAAAATAAAAGACAGACTGAAATTAGCAAAATCCTGCTTAAAACCAATCCCCGGCAACGGCGCCACCGTCCCACGGATGGCGTCGTTCGTCTCCTCCGCCCAAACTTGGACGATGAGATCCGTATGCTCGGGAAGGTAAGTATGACGGAGCCTTTCTTCCTTGTCGTGCTTGATTTTGTTGGCCATTTCCTTCCTCCGGCCGCCTTTCTTTGGTTTGGAGGCACTTTGCTCTGCACTTACTGGTTCCTCCTCGACACTCGCTGGGGTCTCCTCCAAGTTGATTTCCCCCATATCGGGGTGATAATCGGCGGAGAGATCGGAGCACCAATTAGGATCATAGAAAGGGTTGTGTGGATCCATGAAGGAAGAAAATTTGAGGAGAAATGGAGGAGAAGAAAATTGTAGAGGAAGAAGAGTGAGGCTAAATGGAGGAGGAGGGGTTTTTTAAAGAGGAGAAAAAAAAAAAATTGGAACGGTCGGTGAAAGCACGAAAATCGAGAAAAAAATAGTCAAATTTTAAATTTAAAATTCAAATTTTTCATTTTTCATTTTTTTTTTATAAAATTAAGGCGCGTGCATTGCACGCGCCTAAATCTCCCCCCATCGTGCATACTCGAAGACTCGAGTAACCCACCCCTGCAACGCCCTACTCGAGTGCAACGCTCTACTTGAGTAGACACTCGAGTAGGTGCGTTGTTGATGCTCTTATATTTATGTATTGCTGGAAACAATAGATTCATAGGGCATATGTCTGTCTAGAGGTGGATGATGAGAAAAGTACATCATTTATCCTACCAAAAAAAGAAGAAAAAAGAAAGCAACACAAAAACTGTAGAATCTTCATTTAATTTCTTTAACCGCAAGCCCAATTCTAAGCTTTCTCAGTTCCCATCTCTTAGTTTTCACTCTGAGTTTGGCTCTATCTTAAGAGACAGTTACTTTTGCTTAGTTTTATACTAATTGAACTACTATAACTTTTTAATTGATTCAGTCCAAATCAATTATTCATATTTATCTTTACCACCACAAAATAATGAATATTATTATCCATATTTTCCTATCTAACCATCTCATATTTTTTTTAATTGTACTTTAGTTGAGTATCATCCAATCACATAAGAGCATCCGTAGCGAAACTCGCGGAGCGGACGTGCGTGAGCCTCCTGCCATTGCCGAGCTGGGAAAGAGCGATGCAGGCGTGCAGGAGCAAAGTGGGCACAAAGAAGAGAAAGAAAGTCGCGTAGGGATACCGCCCAATAGAAAAAATGAAAAAAAATGACAAAAAATTGCTACCGATAGGCTTGTCGATCGGTTCGGGTTCGGTTATTTGAACCGAAAATTTCGGTTACCCAAAACCGATTTTCACCCATTTTCAATAACCATTCCTGAACCGATTTAGGTGTTCGGTTGCCCAATAACCAATTCGGTTAACTAATTCAGTTATTTGGATATCCAAACACCCATTTAAAAAATAAAATTCACATAAATTGCTATTTTGAGGAATCGAACTCAGGTTTTCAACAAATACAAATAGCAACTTATTTACTGAACTAAGACTCACTCTTGTTTTTTTGATACAACATAATTTTATTTCAACTAAATATCCAATTTTTTAAAAAAATAATACTTCATTCGTCCACAAAAATTAGTCAATTTTTGCCATTTTGGAGTGTCCACAAAAATTAGTCTCTTTCTATTTTTGGAAACTATCCATCACATGGTGGGCCCTATTCTCTACTCACAATACAATTAATTATCATTATAAACAACACTCCCTCCGTCCCACTGTATGTGAGACATTTTTTTGGACACGAAAATTAAGAAAAATATATTTTGTTTGTAGGTGAAAAGTGAAAATATGTTTAAAGGGTAAAATCTTTACCAAAAAATGAAAGAGTCTCACTTACAGTGGAACGCCTTAAATAGAAAGAGTCTCAGATACAGTGGGACGGAGGGAGTACTTTTTAAGTGGGGCTCTTTCTCCACTCACAATACAATAACCATTTTTATTTAAACTCGTGTCGTCCACCTTTAGGACTATTTTTGGTGGACAGAAGGAGTAATAATTATAATTAAAACTATATATATTAAATTATTAATTAAATAAAAATCGATTGTTCGACTAATTCGAATCGATTATCGGGTTAACCAATACCCAAAATTTTTGAAAATTTAATAACCGAAACCGATCCAATAACCAAAAAAATCGATTATTGAATAACCAAACCCTAATGATTCGATTCAGTTCGATTGTCGGGTTATTCAATACTCTATATCCGTTTTGACAGTCTAGCTGCCGAGCCTCGTGGCTCTCACGGAGGGGCCCACTGCGAGCCCGGAATATTGGCTTGTGGATGGAGATACTCTGACCGAGTAGAAATTATCTATTATCTATAAGTTATTAGAGCCATATTTTTCTATTCACAAATAAATTTTTTTTTCCCTTTTATTATGCACAAACTTGAAGAAAATCCGATGCATAAACATTTACACTTTTTTTTGTTTGTGGACAAACTTGTACAACAAATTATTTTATTTCTTCCCTAAAACTATCATCGTAATTTATAGTACAATTTTTAAGGGAAATTTAGAATACATTTTTATTAAGTAATATATTTATAAATAAAAATATACAGTATTTATTATTTAAATAATTAGTTGATGGATTTATGTTATTCAAAGCTCCAATGTATTCGATGGACAAAAAAATTAGAACAATATGTCAAGTTATTTGTCAATTAATCTCTATATTACAACTTCGTGCATCAAAAGAAATAGGGGTAAATATAATTGGGCTCTAATTTATTTTTTAGTTTACATAATTTAACTATTGGTATTTAGTCATTAATATTCAATGCAACCCAACAAACAACAAGGGTAAATATGCACCCCCAAAATACTTGAATAGTTTATTCGTAAATGTAAATTATCTACAGGTGGTCTTCCGTGAAATCGGTTTTCCGGTGAAACCACCAGTTTTTTGAATGACATTACTTCAACATACAAATGACACTTTAAAAATGTTATAGTGTCATTTGTATGTTGAAGTAGTGTTATTGTGAAGCTGATTTCACAGGAGTTTTTGTGAATTATTTATTCCCATTTATCAATTCTAATAAATATTGACAAAGAGATACCCAAATTTCGTTTAGATCAGTTGTAATAGGAGTTGGGTTAATGTACTAGTGACCAACGGAATGAATCTCATCAGAAGAAAAAAAAAAAAGTGTGAAAAAGTAAAAAGAAGATGGAGGAGAAGAAGAAAGAAAGCAAGAATCTTCATAGATTGTCACACCCGACCAATGTAGGGTAATTAAGACAGTGTAACTAAAGTTGTAGAGCTTTTGAATTAACCTTCAATTCTTAATAATTGAGATTGAGACCAACGGCTATTTGGACTTTAGAGACTAGCGGCACATTTTTTAATTTCTTAGGGCTAGCGTGGTGTACGTCGAAAATCGATGGGGGATTAATTAACAATATTAATAAAATTATTAAACGTATAATAGCAACAAAAAAATTTTGAAAAATAAATGTTACGTATATTATTTTATATAATTGATTAATAAAGATTGGTAAAAAAATTCGATGTGAAACTAAAGATTTTAGATAAATAAAAAGAAAAATTCACAAAATTTTGAATATTAAGAATTTATATATTCTTACTTGTCTTGACTCAATTGAGAAGTGATATTACTCTTTTAATCTCATCATAAATCCGTTAGTACGTAATACCCACTAATTATAGGTTTAGTTATTCAAATTTGTTTAGAAATTATGTACTTTTATCCGCTAAACCCTGATATCCTGTATTTTGCTATTCATTCTCATCCCAAATCCATATATATAGTAATACTCACAAATTTATCGAACATGTTTAAATTTATAAAAGGGTTAATTGTAGTTTATGACCCAAATTTTTGAGCTATTTGTAAATATGGTCCGAACTTTAAAAAAAATACAAAAATAGCCTGAACTTTGAATTCATTTTTAAAAATGGCCCGAACTTTAAAAATAACAGAAAAATGGCATGAACTTTGTAGTCATTTGTAAAAATTGCCTGAACTTTAGAGTCATTTGTAAAAATGACATGAACTTTCAAAAATACAAAAAATGACATGAACTTTGAAGTCATTTGTAAAAATAGCCAAACTTTAAAGTCATTTGTAAAAATAACATGAATTTAAAAAATACAAAAATAATTTGAACTTTGAAAATTTGTAAAAATGGTCTGAACTTAAAAAAAAATACAAAAAAATCGTATTGTCAATAATATTTTATGAGAGAAAAATTATTTGTACGAGATTAAAATTCTTATGATAACAAAATTAATTATCATACGTTATTATAAATATTCCAAGTGAATTTTTCATATAATTTTCACGTCAATATCGGACTTTCCACGTTATCATAATTCGAATCCGAAAGTGTAAGCTCATGCCATTTTTATACATTTGATAAAAATTGAGTCATTTTTTGTATTAATAAAGTTTGTGCCATTTTTACAAATGACTTCAAAGTTCATGTCATTTTTTTGTATTTTTTAAAGTTAATGTCATTTTTACAAATGACTCCAAACTTCAGGCCATCTTTACAAATGATTTCAAAGTTCAGGCTATTTTTGCAAATGATTTCAAAGTTTGGGCTATTTTTTTGTATTTTTTAAAGTTCGAGCCATATTTACAAATGACTCCAAAGTTCGGGCCATAAACTACAATTAACCCCTTATAAAATCATAACAATAATTATAAATTTGTAACAATAATTGGTTATCTGTCTCAATAAAATCCCCAAAATCACAAAATATATATTATTAACAATAAATTATATAAATATTAACAATTAAATGAAACGTATAAGTTTAAAAATCATACAATTAATATATGAAATTCATTTAGAACTCATACATGTATTGATCCCAAATTTGATAATAATAATAATAATAAAAAAAAAATTGGGGTAATTGTCTGTAAATTCCTAACGTTTACACGGAATTGGTTTTTGCACATTTTTTTTTATTTTTCTACTTTTAAATACCTAACATTTCGTTTTTGTCTCGAATTTATCCGGTGATCGATTTTTTCTCATGTCGGCGCCGGAATTGACACTGTGGCAGCCGAAATGGATGAGGTGGCAGCCGAAAATTGACACCTAAGCACATTTATTACATGTGAAAAAAAACTTGAAAAAAATTAATAAAAGAAATCCACCACCTCATCTTCCCTAACCTCCCCAACTCCCAAACCCTACCTTCCCCTCTCCCCACCCGCCGCCGCCGCCTACCACCAGGCCGACGCCTGCCGCGCGCCGCCCCTTCCCCATTCCCAAAACTCGTCGGCCTTCCGCCTCCCCAGACCCCGTCAGCCCTCCCCCTCCCCTGATCTCGCCGCCCCCTTCCCCTTCCCAAGACCCCCGTCAGCCCTCCCCCTCCCCACATCTCGAATCCAGCCTCTGAAATTGACGATTTCATGGCGATTTGGTGAAATCGAGCCCTGAACGACGAATTCGCCTTCAAATCCTGACTCATCGGTTCTTGGTGAAATTGAGCAGCGATTTCATGACGATCTCTGGTGTAGGCGACAGTGGTGAGGGGCGGCGGGTATCGGCCTGTTGGTGGTGCTGGCGCGGCAGAGGCAACGCGAATTGGTGGTGAGCTGGGGATCTAGGGCACGAATTGGAGAGACCAGAGAGAGAGGGAGTCGATCTGGAAGGTTTCAGGCGCCGGTGGTGGTGGTGGTGCGGGCGTCGTCGCCGGAGGCGGCGGGTTGGGGGATGGGGGAGGGAATTAGGGTTTGGAAGTATGAAAGATTGGGGAAGATGACGATGATATGTATTTTTTTTCACATGTAATAAATATGCTTAGGTGTCAATTTCCGGCTGCCACCTCATCCATTCCGGCTGCCATAGTGTCAATTCGGGCGCCGGCATGAGAAGAAATCGATCACCTGACAAATTCGAGATAAAAACGAAATGTTAGGTATTTAAAAGTAGAAAAATAAAAGAAGGTGCAAAAACCAATTCCGTGTAAACGTTAGGAATTTACAAGCAATTACCCCTAAAAAAATTACTATTCCTTTCGTAATTAAAAAAAAGAACTATACAACTTTCTTAACTAAAAATATGACTATATCAAGATTCATAATAATTGGATAAACTATTTATTCAACCAAAATAAATTATTATTTGGCTAAATCCAATAAGAAATTTAAATGCACAAAACGAGGATTTTAAGATAAATTAGAGGATGGAGGAGATGTCATATAGAATCCTGGATTAAGGAGAGGGCTCGAATTTATAGTTACATAGATATATGTGTGTGAGATTATTTTATGTTATTCCGCCTTTGAATTATTTTTTTCCTGTATATATAGGGTATGGATCAAATTAGTAGGAGCATGATATTACATGCTACATTAGAATAAGGGTTAATCATAATTTGTATTTTTAACTTTCAGCGTTTTTTAATAAATGTCTCAAACTCATGTTTTCATTTTAAAAACTGTTAATTTATACCCTACATTACAGAATCTAATGAAATAATGATAAATCACTTGGCCGGATTTTTAAGTGGGTTATACATGGACTTTTGATCCTTAGGCCACTTAAGAATCCACCTAAAAATTTGTGATTTATTATTTCATTGTCGTAATGCAGAATATGCATCGATTTTTCTTTTCAAAATTAGGAGTTTTTAAAATAAAAAGTTAATTGATGATATTTTTTTTAAAAAATATTAAAATTGGAAATATAAGCGATGATTAACCGCTACAATAATGGATCATGTGTGGGTGCTAATAAGAGTTACTTTGATAACATATACGCTGTCAAAGTTGAAGAAAGTTTGAACTAGTGGTGGTTCATGTTTAGACCATTTAATTTGATTTTGATAACCTTAGCCATTGAGTTCTCATGATTATGCCCATCATAAATGTTTTGATTAAGACTATACATCTTTTAAAATGACCATACAATTTTGGTTGTTTAGTCATTCCCATCATCAAATGTTAGCATTGATGATAGGAGCCAAACGCTTACAAATTACAATGGCTTCGAAATCACATAAAAGAAAGAAGAAAAATCTTTCTTATTTTGTAAATTATAAATTAATAGTATGGATTAATGATCTTAATTAGTATGGTCTACCATAAATATTTTTTATACATTAAAAATATTATCGCAAAATAAATAATTGTTGTATATATAAAGAAGCATAATTTCGTATGAAAATCAATCATGATCATTCATTTACTCAAGATCTATAAACCAATTTGATTTTTAGATTGTGATAATTTTCACTTGGACCCAGGGGCGGTGCCAGATTGTAGATTTGGGGGGTCCAATTTTTTTTTTTAAATTAATAATCAAATTAAAAAATAAAAAATAAATTAAATTAAATTAAAAATAAATAATAATCATTCAAACAATTATAATAGAAACAATACATTCGTGTGGCCATTTTGAAGAAGGAAACACATATTTTGGCCACTAATTTAAAAAACTCAAAATCTAGTGATATAATTAAGTGCATGTTACAATATTTTGGGTTGGCCATTTGTAATTTTGTCTTACATTATTGAATTGCATGTTACAATATTTTGTGATATAACTATCTTTTTACCGACAGGCCTAGTTCATTAAGTGCAAGCGAGATGATCAAAACTACAACAAGTTGCGTTGGACAAAAGAGAGGTGAAAGAATCCACAGAAATCTCGCGTGATGATGTGAGATTTCTCTCTTCGTATTTTTTAAGGAGAATTCATTAAAATCCATAAAATTTTAAAATTCACAAACTTTTGGATATCTAAAGATTTTTTAAGACTTTTTAAAATCCATATTGAATCACTCAATATTTTTAAAGACTTTTTTTTTTGAAAAAATATATTTTTTTTGAAAAATATTTTTAAAGATTTTTAAAAGTCTAGATTGAATACCCCAAAATTTTCAAAGTTCAAAAAAATCCTACAAACTTTACAACCAATACATCTCCCTTAATGTATCATATGAATGATATTTACTTGGAGAAAGGAAAATTTAACCTGTATTTAATTTTTGGAGAGAGCGAAAATTTTACTATTTTTTTAAATATCGTTATTAAACACTATATATTGCTATATTCATTATTCTCACAACGAAAAATTTTAACCTTATATATATATAGAGTGTATATTTAGATAAGTGAAAAAAGAAAACGAAAAGAGAATGATACGTCAATTTCCCCAAAGCCTTGGATACTACATTACTTAAAAGTTAAAGGCAAAATAATTTAGGACCAATTGTTGATGGCCTAATAGCAAATGTGGTCACTCTCCCAACACGCCTTCAATCATAAAAGGGTTTGTTGGAATGTCACGTTCATGCCCATTCCAATCCATACCAAAATTCCTAAATTTGCCTCACTTGAGGGGGGCATATATGTCCATGTGCATTATAACGTTCATTTGGAATTTGACCTTAATATACATATATATGAGTGTGGTCTATGTAGAAATGATTTTTCCCAAGTTGGTGGTGCTACGTAATAGTATTAATTTATTTAGTACTATTATTTTTCTTATCAAATTAAACCATGTCACTAGGGTTTATCAACTACCGTCAAGGACGAAGAAATATAATCAAACTTTCGTATTAAATATCCTTCAAAAAGAGGTGTTCACGATTTCAGATCCGATTTGAATCAGATTGTAATCATTCGCAAAAGATGTTTGATAGTTTATGGTTTGAACTTTGAATCGGCGCAGATTCACGGTTCCAAACCGTTTTATACTCCATCCGTCTATGAAGTGAGCACATATTAGAGGGTGACACAAATTTTAAAAAATTGATTAAGTGCATGTGAGTGGAATAAGGGGCTCAATTTTATTGAGTGCGTTGTGTGAGTACACTTATCAAAAAAAGAAAATAATTATTCATTTGGTGGACGAACCAAAAAGGAAATATATGTATTGATGACGTGGACGGAAGATAGTATTTATTTTTAATTTTTTCTTATATTGTTCTATATTTTTTAAATTATTGGCTTGAAATTCATGAAGCGTACATCAAAATAAATGAAAGAATAAGTTAATTACAAATTGTATTACAAAGTTACTTAGAAAAGCGAGTAGAAAATGTGTTAGGATGAGAGATGAAAATTGAAAAAGTTTAGGGGATTTCCGGCCGTTCGACAGAAGCCCTTTGATTGACAAAAATATAAATCGTCGACAGCAGGGTTCGAACCTGCGCGGGCGAAGCCCAACAGATTTCAAGTCTGTCTCCTTAACCACTCGGACATATCGACTGATTGTGATTAAGATCTTATTATTATTATTATTTAACTATAATTATAATTATAACAAATCCTGGGTTTATCTAGGGTTTATCTAGGGTTCGTATTTGAGAGTTGGGACCTCCCAAAATTACACCAACTCTACACAAAAGAAAATTCCCCAAAAAGGCGAGGATGTTATACATAATTGGATTGGGGTTAGGAGATGAGAAAGACATCACACTAAGAGGGCTCGAGGCAATCAAGAAATGCAGTAAAGTTTATATGGAGGCCTACACTTCTCTCCTCTCCTTCGGCATCACCTCCGATGGCCTCTCCAAATTGGTGGGCCTTTGTTAATTTCTCCTTTTATTCTTTATCTTTTCAATTTTTGTGTGTTAATTGTGCAATAAAGTTTGGATCTTTATGAATGTTTGCAGGAAAAGGTTTATGGGAGACCTATAATTGTCTCAGACAGGGAAATGGTTGAGGAGAAGGCAGATGACATGCTGTTAGAAGCTCAGGTTTCTGACGTGGCATTTCTGGTCGTTGGAGACCCTTTTGGGTATTTTATTTCTTTTCCATATCTCCAATTTCTGATTGTATAATAATTTAGATTATATAGTTGGATGATATCTGCTGGTTTTTAATTGTGTTGATAGATTGTGTAGTTTGGGTTAGAAGGAAAGGGTGATGGAGGTTTAGTTGAAACAATAGTTGTTTGTCATTGGCTGATAGCATTTTTGAGTTCATTGGGGCATTTTTGCATTGGTTTCAATTGTTATGGGCATTGTTTGCAGAGCAACAACACATTCTGATCTCGTTGTCCGGGCAAAGAAGTTGGGAGTGAATATTAAGGTTGTGCACAATGCCTCAGTTATGAATGCCATTGGAGTTTGTGGCTTGCAGCTCTATCGTTATGGAGAGACGATCTCAATCCCGTTTTTCACTGAAACTTGGAAGCCTGATAGCTTTTACGATAAGATTAAAAGAAATCGGGAACTTGGATTGCATACCCTTTGCCTGTTAGGTAATGTTGATATTTTGCTGCTGCTTAGATCATTAGAGACTTGTAAGATATCCTAAAATGTGCACTGATTGCATATGTTGCAATTTGCAGATATAAAGGTGAAGGAGCCTTCACTAGAGTCACTATGCAGGTTAGCTATTGATATGTGTTCTCGTGTAAACCTTAACATTGTCATTAGTTTGGAATTTTTAGTATAACTTTTTGACTGTATGTCGTTTCAGATGGAAAAAGGTTTACGAGCCACCAAGATTTATGACGATAAACACAGCAATAGAACAGCTCTTGGAGGTGGTGCAGAACCAACACGATTCAGGTAGTATGAATGTGCATTTCAGCGTGTTTGGATTTTTTGTGTTTTCATGAGTAGACGTATAAGTGATCCATTTCATTAGCTTGCTATAAACTTTCCAATTTGGAACCAAGTGTTATTTGATTTTATTGTGGGGAGGTGCATGATCACATGTCAAAGTGGTGTACTACTTGATACTTTGTAGATAATTGTTTGAGTTGAGAACTCCTAGTGATATTATGACATTTTGATGCTCAAGTAGATTATAAATTTGAGATTTAGAGACATGAGTATTATAAAATGTTAAACTGATGCAAATGTTTGGGGTGGGTGATATTGACACTAGTTTATTTCTAGCCTCTGTCACTGGTTTTATACATTAGACTAAAAGAAAGCAATCGTATTCATATTAGTGAAGTATGCTTCTTGTGATCATCTCAGAAAGTTGGGTTATTTAATTTGAACTAATTCACGTGTTGTTGTAAGCTTACAATGAAGACACGATGTGTGTTGGATTGGCGCGGGTGGGTTGTGAAGATGAGATGATAGTTGCAGGCTCCATGAAGCAGCTCTTGGCGATAGACTTTGGCCCCCCTTTGCATTGCCTTGTGATTGTGGGTGATACTCACCCTGTAGAACAAGAGATGCTTCACTTTTATCAAATCAACAATACTTGAAAATACCTTTTTTATCTTTTTTAGGATTGTGTTGTAACTCAATTATGTTATAATGCGATTTTGGTGCAGCATGCTGTTGGAAATATCTCTATCATTCACTACTAACAATATAGAATGTGATTCTCAACTTTAAGAGAAGTACGTCAGTGTTTGAGGCCTGGCCTCGTTGTGATTTTAGGTTCCTTTCTCTACTTTTGTTTGCCCAACAAAACAGAGATGAACATTTTATATCATCGGACTTGTTTGCCCAACAAAACAGAGATGAACATTTATAAAGAGACTAGTATACGCTCATTCCTGCAATGCACGATGGATATCGAAATTAAACGAAAAATATAAATAAATAAATAAATACAAAATATATTTAAAAATAAAATATAATAATTCACATCAATTACTCAATAAAATTCAGAATTTAAAAAATATAATTTTTTAATTTATACAAAGTGTAATGATAATTATAGTTATTAAATAAATTTATAAATTATTCGATAATGAAAATCTGCATTATGCATATTATTATATAGTATTATTCATTATAATAAATATTTTCATACACAAACATAAATAAAAAGTTGTAAATTTTTAATGAAGAGACAGAAAATAAAATATTTTAAAATTTTCATAACTTATTCATTTTAAATTAATTTTTGATGATTTTTGTACTATATTAAATTTAAGATACATATTGATTATTTTTTCATAAATAAAATTTGATGACGTTTAAGAAATAATTAAAATATAAAAAATAAAAAGAAAAAAATAGTGAAAAAATTGGTGGAAGAAGAGAGAAAAAAAGAGGGAAAAACTAGGGGGAAAAACTCTTCTTTTATAGTATATTATAAAAATGGTGCAAAGTGAACTTGTGTGAATGATACTCTCTCCGTCCGTCAAAAGTGTGACACAATTACTATATCGGGCGTCCACAAAGAGTGTACCACTTTCCTTTTAAGGAAATGGTCCCACCATCCACTTTAATCTTTTAACCTTACAAACACTCTTTATTTACAAAAATACCCACTCCAAATTCAATTTCAACCACATATCTCATAAAGTGGTGAGACCATTTTTCCACTACATCAAAATCATCATGAATTTTATTAAATACCATGCCCAACTAAAGTGCCCCACTTTGGCGGACTGATGAAGTACAATTTATAAGCAAGGCATGTAACTATTGAGACGTATGTGTAAAATTAGAATTTGTCAATTTTAAAATAATGGATGGATACATATTGATGTACACGTGTTTAATTTTAAAGTGGTGGATGGATTACGTGGGTGAAGGTGGATTAGTGAGATATATATGTAATTAATGTGTGAGTTCAATAAACTACTGTTGTAAGCTGAATAAATTATCGTTAAATATAAACATATAAGTTGAATAAACTGTCGTTAAATATTAGCAAGACGCTGTTAGAAAAATGAAGCTAAATAGGATGCCGTTAAACTGGTTCTTTATATAATATATAGATAAGGGTAATTCAAATGAAAATAAAGAGGGAAGTGACATTTATCTGCAAACTAAAATTACTTACCAATTATGTAATTCCTATAAAGTATCATCCTATTCTATACACTGCTAAGATTTGTGTAGTTTACCAGCAAAAGAGACACTGCACGCTCAGTCAAAAAGACACATC